>NC_092154.1:34790047-35096297 GCF_045791955.1 Oncorhynchus clarkii lewisi | reverse complement strand
AACCTAGACTACGTCCCAAATTGCACACTATTCCCCACGTAGTGAACTACTTTTGACCAGGGCCCATGCTACCCTGCTCCTGTTCAAACACACGTCTGTCTCTCCACATATTTAAAAACTGCAACAAGGTGTGAGAGGATCCACAAGATTAGTTCTACTAATGTCACACTGGTGCTACATTTCACACAGTGAGGAAGACACTGCTCTGGACGTTCACATGAACACACGACAGCATGGAGGTGGTCAGCAGGAAAGGAACACACAGTCCCACACCCACAGTACCTGTGTGGCCTCTTCCTCTATAGTCTTCTTCAGCATGTTGAAGTCCTCCATCATTGGTCCGTCTGTCTCCATGGGACTACCCAGGCCTGACTGGTCCACGTACACCAGGAACTAAACATGGGAGAGTGAAAGGGGGAGGATTATAATGAGACACCAGGAAGTAAAACCAGCAAGAGAAAGAGGTGAAGGACTCCCAGAACCAAAGATAATAAATATACCTTTTTAGATAATTTGGTCAAAATATATGATGGCTGTGTGTCCAGTTCTGCTAAGTGGTTGTTGGGCTCTGAGCAATACACAGAGTACAGCCATAGCGTACATCCATTTATCTGTTGCTGCCTGGGCTGTTCTGTCCTGAGATGGGGGACTAGGTGCAGTACTACTGGGTTGAGAGGGGAAGAGACACCGGGGCTGGAGTAACATGCCCGCACAGAGACGAATAGTGACGATGCATGCTCACCTGAGGATTGGACTTGGCCAGATTCTCGATCTTCACCCACGCTTCTTCTCGCTCTTTCCACTTGGCCTTCTCTCTGCGCACACACACGACGACAGGGGAACAGTCATTTCAGAGTCATGGGCAACACGTGGGTGGATGTTGTAAGTTTAAGGCTTCTTACTTGTTCTTCTCTGCTCGGAACTGCTGTGTGCAGTCGTCAAATAGCTTCTGGTTCATCTCCATGAAGAGCTTCAGGGCGTTGTAGATCAGACCGTGGATCGTCCTGTACACACAGACATGCAGAGAGACACGCACACACAAATTCGTATGAACCCAGGAATGCATAACAATAAAACATACGGTTGTTAACTTCCTTATAATAGGGCGGAAAACCGATAGGCAGAAAGAGAGGCAAGCTCCATAGTGGTAGTTAGTTGTTAGAGTGACTCACTTGTTCCAGTGGGTCTTGGAGTTGCGGTAGAGCGAGGGGAACATGATAGGGAGGATTCTGGCGGCATTGTCACTGATCAGACTCATGATGTACTCGTTGTTCCAGTAGTACAGCGCTCTCTCTGCCACCTGACACATGAGGAATCCTTGGTCAGGTAACGTCTTAGCACACATAACCACTAACACACGCACAAGCACGCAACACACAACACTTGAGCAAACAACATAACACACCTGGAAGTGTGGGCTGGACACACACTTAGCCAGCTGTCTGAAGAGGGGCTCCATGACCTTGACAAACTCAGAGGGTTCGATGACGTCCAAAATCTCCTCCAGCTCGTTGAGGAACATCACCTCCTTTGGACTGTGGGTCTTTGGCCAGTACTTCAACAGAGCCATCACTGTCTGTAGGCGAGAAGAGTAGAGCCATACTTTAACACTGCACTAACTAGTCACACACAGAGCTGTTGGTCTTTGGCCAGTACTTTAACAGAGCCATCACTGCCTATGGAGATGATTTACACATGATAACTGAACCAGCATTGGAGCAATATACTAATCTCAAACAGTGTACTGGGGACTGGTGATTCTTGCCCAGCGAACTGGAAGAGGTCTTACCGGTTCCGTGAGGGTGCTGTCCTTCTCTAGAAACTGCACCACACAGTACGCCAGCTAGAAAGAGACAGACAGACACAAAAGAGCATATTAACTACAACTATCATGTTAACAACGCTGACTAGAACTGGAATGAACATGTATTCCAACCTATAACACTGTAGGCCTATATCAAAAGGTTTTGTTCTAAAGTAGGCCTAAGGCTTCTTTAACAGTAATGGGTCTAGATGCTATACCTGCGGGTGATAGACACTAAGGGACTTGACTTTGTGTAAAGGCAGCAACACCTTCAACAGGAATATCTTGTGCTCCTCTTTCAACGGTAAGGCAAACCCATTGATTATGCTGCAAACAGAAAGACAAAAGGGTTGTGATCAGCAAATCTAATACGGGGAGATTGGCAAAACAACGTAGGCACAAAAACTATTTGAAATAATTACAAATTGACATACCTTCCTAATATTTCCAATAACTCTGCTATTCCATTATGATGTTCCGTTTCATAAATGAAGCTGCAAAGAAATGACAGTTCTATCAATTAAAATTACCAAAGACCCAAGCGAAACAGACTAGTGAAATTAATGGTCATTTAAAAACATTGCCAACATAACTAATCTCACAGTGCTGTATTACAGCTATTTACTCACCTATAAAATATGTTATTTATCTGTTTCCTGATGTACGCTCTCAGGCCCAGGAACTTGCCGTAGATGCGATGCAGAGTGGTCTTTAGAAAGTCCCTTTCCCTGGGGTCTTCACTGTCAAACAGGTCCAATAGCTGTGGAGACAACACAGTGACCTTACAACACCTGTTCACAACACAGAGACACAGCCAGTCCCACACAGACATCATCACATCCCATGTTGCTTTACTTCCAGTGAGAAAGGACCCGTGCTTACCTGCATTACAAATTTCTGGTCGATATACTTCTTGGCTACATTTGGTTGAAAGTCTGGAGACTCTAGAAACCGGAGGAAGAACTCGTAGACAAGCTGGAGAAAGAGGAGCAGAGGTGTACACATCACTGGTATGAAACAGTGTGTGTTCATTCACGTGCGTGCGTGCGTGCGTACCTGTAGGTGTGGCCACGCTGCCTCTAGCGTGGGCTCATCCTCCTCCGGGTCAAACTCCGCCCCTGTGGGGTTGGACGATGGAGGCAACGTCCTGAACATGTTCACTGCAAACTGAAGGACAGAGACAGACAAGTCACTACACAGAACGCCACACATTACCACCATCAGAGCTATTGAAAAAAAATAATCATGACAGGGGTCAAAGATTAGCTTTCAAACCAACTCCGGCACACAAACGTGACAACGGACATTTTGATTAATGTGTATCAAACTAAATAGAAGATAACGGTACAGACTTTCATCGGACCTCTTCACCCATCACCCCTTTTTAGATTTCAAAACATTCTGTCAACGCAGCAAAGATGAAGCACAAACCACTACTGCTGCAGACTAGACAGAGGAAGAAATGACACGACCGTCAAGATGACATTTACCTGGCCTTTCGCTCTCCAGCTCTGTCAAAAAAAACAAGTAGCCTAGATAGTTGCTTTCTTTTCACGAGTCTCTCAATCTCCCATAACGAATAAGCAGCAGACATCCCTCATCACTCCATCTGTCAGAGTAGACGCAGGCTTCTCTTTATCTCACAGCCTTTTCTCACCTCTCAGAGAACACTACATCCCGCCACACCCCTTGCAGGCCTGAGGGTAGCGTGCACTCACTTGTCAATGTTTACGTTCTGAGAACCCATTTTATTTTCCCAGAGTGTGTCACTGTCAGTCTAATGGACCACCAAAGGCACATGAACAGGGAGTGCTTTACCAATCTGAAGCTGATACGTCTAACAATAGCGCACTTATCAAAGAGCTGTCCGTTGTGGCCTATTATAACCATAAAGAACACCTTTTACAGTGCGCTTCGTCCATCTCTCTCCATACTTTGATGTTAAAAGCAGTGAATACTTCAAAGTAAAGGGGCAAGAAGGGGAGAACTAAAATAAACCAAGAACATTGTTATGCCGATTTGGCAGCAGCCTTGCATTTTCTGCTGCACTGATCAAATAGAGACAGGATAAGGAGAATAGGGGGAAATTTGCACCTCGATCATCCTCGGTTTCCTGCGTAGCATTGAGGCCTGCTTTGATAAACATCAAAGGCTTTAATTCAGACCTGTCTGGCTGACAGGCACACAGGCAGCACTTAACATCTGCAGCCATGTCCACACTGGACTCATTTACATTTAGACTACCCCACAGACCCAGTATTTCATTCACTCAGCTACAGGTAGTAGGCGGCCTGGCCTGCTAACCAGGGCTGAACTGAAGGGACAACGAGGAGGCTATATCTGTTAGAGGTAGGTGAACCCATGATGACGAACACCAAATTTGATTTTTTGTCAACTATGTGGACTGAAACAGATTCAGGCCACAGTAGTAGCCCTTGGCTGATAACAGCTAGCAAGTTAATACTGGTAGATAAGAGGCCTAGAGCTAACCGATAAGATTTAAGTCCAGTGAGTGTAAAGGCTTCAGTATGCTTCAATTCAGCTGGCGGCTAGCCGAAGTCGGCTAGGCAAACCGAACGAGTGTGCTCACATACTCCCTTAAAGCAGTTGTATTTTGTCATACCCTGGGTTCACATAGTTCATCTGATAGGCACGTCCCATTCCCTACGCCTCAGGAACCAAAATACAATATCTAAATAGAACTGAGATAACCTGCAACAGGCAACCTCAACAATTTATTTTTATAATAGCTTCTGACAGTTGAATTTGTTTGTATGAGGGGCTTATTAGGTCTACCTACACCTGACCCAGGACAAGACCTCTAGGGGAACACTGGGTTGTCTCTGGTGACCATTAATAGCAAGTTTGAGGACAGAATCAATGTCATTGTGGCTAGTCCTATGTTCACCACACAATCAGCATGGAAGGGAAACGGCAAGATAGGCATTTGTAAGTGCATGAGGCAAGGCCTTGTCCACTGTGTGTCTACTGACCACGTGCACCACCTCTGGGTAGATGGGCTCTGTGATGACGTTCCTGTTGTGGGTGATGTACTCCACCATCTCGCTGAGCGCAGCCCGCTTCACCTCCTTCCATTTCAGGTCGCTCAGAGGATCCGACAAAAAGTCAAAGAGGACACAGCACTGACGCAGCTTCTGGACAAACAGCTTCTCCTGCTCCGCCGCAGGGACATCTAGGGGAGAGAGAGAGAGAGTCAGATTCATACGTTGTCGCCTCACGAGGGAAATTCCTTTTCACTGCTTGACAAAATACGCAGAACAAACAAATTTGCAGCACAGGCTGTAGGCAAAATAATGAAATGGAGAGGCTGGGGATCCAACTTTTCCTGGACCCTTCTTGCCAATATAGTGATTTCATGTTGTTTTTTCAGGAGGGAGTACATGCAGCTATTTAGGCAAGCTAAAAGCGGCATATCAAAACACAAGCAAGACAGACAGGCAAGTCGAAGCAGCAATGTTATTTTTTCATTGCAAACATGGTCAAAGCAGGGGGGCAGACAAGCAGTCAAAGTAAGTGTTATTTCCCAGCAATTAAGGTTACGATATGGCAGCATAACTGTACATCTTTTAATTGCTTTGAAGAGCAGCAGAAGTGATTCCTGGAATCCAAAGAACTGCTGGTGTGTAAACAGTCTAGTTGTTTTCAAGGTCAAAATGTGCAATTGACCATATTATTCATAGGTGGGATCGTCCTTACGACCGGGAAGGAATCTATTTTTCTAAATTAAAAAGTTAAGATTTCCCAAAGAAGAATGGCAGCGGGATGCAGTGCCTGCACGGATAGTAACGTTAGCCGCAGGAGGTGGCGGCGCCAGGATGACGTGTAGCACACGGTAAGTTTTTCTAAATGTTTTATTATTATTATTTAAAACATACTTGCAGTGAAAGCGCTCAACAACTACATAACATTAGTCATCTAACAGACTCACATCAGAGCGACACACAGAAGCAACCAGGGTCAACGCCCTGCTCAAGGGCACGTAGACAGATCTCCCACAAGGTCAAAAACAAGGACCAGCAACCGGCCAAAGCTCCCAACCGCCAGGCCAATATCCTCCCCACAGTTCCCAAGAGCTGCCCCCCTTTCTTGTAAATAAATAATAATAAATAAACAAATAAATAATTTCCCCATCAATCTAAAAAATACCCCACAATGACAAAGCAAAAAATGGTTTAGAAATGTTTGCAAATTAAATCAACTGAAATATCACATTTGCATAAGTATTCAGACCCTTTACTCAGTACTTGAAGCACTTTGGGCAGCGATTAGTCTGGAGTATTCTTGGGTTTGACGCTACAAGCTTGGCACACCTGTAATTGGGGACTTCCTCCCATTCTTCTCTGCAGATCCTCAGGTTAGATAGGGAGTGTTGCTGCACAGCTATTTCCAGGTCTCTCCAGAGATGTTTGATCGGGTTCAAGTCCGGGCTCTGGCTGGGCCACTGAAGAACATTCAGAGACTTGTCCCGAAGCCACTTCTGTGTGGTCTTGGATGGGTGCTTAGGATCATTGTCCTGTTGGAAGGTGAACCGTCGCCCCAGTCTAAGGTCCTGAGCGCTCTGGAGCAGGTTTATCAAGGATCTCTCCTTATTTGCTCCGCTCATCTTTCCCTTGATTCTGACTAGTCTCCCAGTCCCTGCCCTGAAAAACATTCCCACTGTGTTCTTGGGGACCTTCAATGCTGCAGAAATGTCCCGGTACCCTTCCCCAGATCTGTCTAAACACAATCCTGTCTCAGTGCTCTACGGACAATTCCTTTGATCTCACGGCTTGGTTTTTGCTCTGACATCCACTGTGGGGACCTTAAGTAGACAGGTGTGCCTTCCCAAATTATATGTCCAATAAATTGAATTGACCACAGGTGGACTCCAAGTTGTAGAAACATCAAGGATGATCAATGGAAACAGGAAGCACCTGAGCTCAATTTCTAGGGTCTAAATACTTACAAATAATAAACACTTTATTTACGTATGTGGAAAAATTCAAGTGTCCGAACACTGTAGGTGGTGGTCTTCGCATGATATGAAAGTGTTCATTCTTTGACTTCAGTATAGTGAATTTTATGGTAATTTAACTGATGGGATTAGTATTGACCTTGTGGGCATGTGCAATGCGTGTGGCTTGTCATTTCTATACTGAAACAGGACTAATATATTCTCACATTTCTCAATGTAAACAGTTCTCCATTTTAAAATGATATTAGATGTAGTAAAAGCACTCACATCTAAGGTAAAGTGTGTAGGAATCATTTGATGATAACTTCATTAAAAAAAGAAAAAGGCTGATATTGGAAAGATGAGTGTGTGGGTTTTTCATTTTATGAGGCTAACTGTGTGGAAGAATAACCGATTGGACTTCGCCAGCTACTGTACATGCAGTCATGAAATGTATTTGTGCAAGCCCTACCCTAGCTACAGATGTTAAAGCCAGATAATGTGATTTAACCCCAAAATGTTGGTATCCATTATACTGGGAGTTACAGGTTTGCCTACACAAAACGTCAGATGTTTCAACTAACCTGGTATTGGCGATATTATCTTTGTTCTCAATTCATGGAAACAGGAGTCTCAATGTCCATGTCCAGTTGCAGGGGGCCCATTTTAACTTAGAAAATGCTCTGTTACTAAAATAAATACATATTTGCCCCATGAAGTAATCAAACAACGTGTACGCCACCATCTTGTCTATTTTCAAATATTCTCTCATTGTAAGAGACAGGTGAGTGTCATGAATTAGGGTGGACCCACCGGTCTCAATCAATGAGACCACGTATACATTGTTGGATTACTTCCTGGAGCAAAAACAAAATTTAATAACGGGGGCATTTTCTAATCTAAAAACGGAACCCCTGCAACTGGACACTGACATTGAGAATCCCGTTTTGGTTAAATCACATTATTTGGTGTGAAATCTGTAGCTAGCCTTACCCTCGTAATGAAAGTAGGCCTTAAGGGGTGACACACAGGAGACATTATTAGCAAATACCACAATTGTGAGGGTGTGTAGAAAGGAATATTTGAAGGTTAATTTGATTTAATTGCAAAATACAAAAATCACCAAATGCTGCATGAAATAAAGTTAATATTATGTACCATCCTTGTGTGCAGTTCAAATTTAACACCACAAGGTGTCAGTGCTAGCATCTGTATAGTGTAGCTTTACTGTAAACAAACCACTGTGTAGGTCTCGTAAGGTGGTCGATAATACATGACTAGAGCAAGCTAGCGGTTCATTATCCCAGCGAGGTTATGAGGGACGGTAGCGTCCCACCTCGCCAACAGCCAGTGAAAGTGCAGGGCGCCAAATTCAAAACAAAAATCTCAATGAAAATTCCTCAAGCATCCAAGTATTTTACACCATTTTAAAGATAAAATTCTTGTTATTCCAGCCACAGTGGGATTTCAAAAGGGCTTTACAGCGAAAGCTCCACAAACGATTATGTTAGGTCACCACCAACTCACAGAAAAACCCAGTCATTTTTCCAACCGAAGAGAGGAGTCACAAAAAGCACAAATAGAGATAAAATTAATCACTAACCTTTGATGATCATCAGATGACACTCATAGGACTTCATGTATGTTTTGTTCGCTAAAGTGCATATTTATACCCCAAAAAATCCCCTTTTACATTGGCGCATTAGGTTCAGTAGTTCTAAAATATGTGGTGATTGTGCAGAGAGCCACATCAATTTACAGAAATACTCATCATAAATGTTGATGAAAATACAAGTCTTTACATGGAATTAGAGATATACTTCTCCTTAATGCAACCGCTGGGTCAGATATCAAAAACACGTTACGGAAAAAGCAACAAAAACAAAAAGACAAAGCAGCCAAAAAGATATCCGCCATTTTGACATTAGTCAGAAATAGCATTATAAATATTCACTTACCTTTGATGATCTTCATTAGAATGCACTCCCAGGAATCGCAGTTCCACAATACATTTTTGTTTTGTTTGATAATATCCATCATTTATGTCCAAATAGCTTCTTTTGTTAGGGCGTTTGGTAAACAAATCCAAACACGCGTTCAGGTCTAGCCGACCGTCGGACAAAAAGTTATTACAGGTCGTAAAAACTTGTCAAACTAAGTATAGAATCAATCTTTAGGCTGTTTTTAATCATAAATCTTCAATCATCTTCCAACCGGAGAATTCCATTGTCTGTAGAAAAGCAATGGAACGAGAGCTACCTCATGTGAATGTGCGTCACTGAGATCGAGGCTGCTGCCAGACACTTGGCTCAATCCCCTCTCATTCGCCCCCACTTCACAGTAGAAGCCTCAAACAAAGTTCTAAAGACTGTTGACATCTAATGGAAGCCATAGGAAGTGCAATATGACCCCATTTACACTGTATATTGGAATGGCAAAGAGTTGAAAAACTACAAACCTCAGATTTCCTACGTCCTGGTTGGATTTTTCTCAGGTTTTCGCCTGCCATATGAGTTCTGTTACATTCACAGACATCATTCATACAGTTTTAGAAACTTCCGAGTGTTTTCTATCCAATACTACTAATAATATGCATATATTAGCATCAGGGACAGAGTAGCAGGCAGTTTTACTCGGGGCACCTTATTCAGCCAAGTTACTCAATACTTCCCCCTGTCACCAAGAAGTTAAAACTACAGTACGTTTTTTTTAACACTATGAAGGCCAAAGGGCTCATTTTGACCCAATATTAATTTAACATTTAAAATGTATTTATGTCCCCACCATCCTTGACTTTTCCCTAAGTCTATTTAACACACGTATGTTAGAAATTCAATATCACAAACAATGTGTTGTAAGCAGTTAAGAGGACATGTCAATCGAAACATCACATGCAGGTAAAACGGTTACATTTATATATAGTATCAGAAAGAGCATATTCTGAGATTTCCAAAACACTTACCATTGCCAAGTAACTCAATATGTTCCATGCGCTCCACAAGTGAGCACATGGCAACAAACAGCGTACAGTAACAAACTGATGAAAATGGTGGTTTAGATAGATTTTTTCCTTATGTTACCCAAGACCTTCATAAACACAAGCAAAATATTATTCTCCCCGTAGCATACATGAAATTTATTTATTACTATTAGAATGTTGAGTAAAAATGACTACTCATTGGCCTCAACGGGGGTACAAAGAGACCAGACTTTTCTAGTGTTAAGAAACTAAGTGGTAAATACACCTGGGCAAAATATAGTTGCATTTTGGAGGAAGCAGACGAAGAGCTGATTGACGAGGTGTTGATAACGAGCAGCAGTAAATACCCCACTAACTTTTGATGTAAACAATGTGGCCGTCACACTAGCTCTGTGGTGTTATTTGCTGTGCTAATCACATAAAAAACACCATCGCAACACATCACACACAAGTATCATGATAATATCGTTTCGTGAGGTCCCTGGCATTTCCCAGCCCTAAAGTACAACACTAGTGCTTGAAACAGATTGCTTTGTGGCAAAACAATATGTAGACTAAGGATATTATGCTACTGCAATATCCTTAGTTACAACAGAGAAGGTTGTAGCCTAAATCCCCCTACAAAACGTATTTATTTTTGGAAGGTCAATTCAAATAGCCGCTGGGTTTTTATTTCTGTTGTTCAGAAATTTGAGGCAGAAACATAGGCTACATCATGTTGATCAAATTGGTTGAAGGTTCAGAAGACGGTGAGTAAAGAGAGAAACGTGAAGGCGGAGGTTGAGCAGCAGATACATAAGAAATGTGATGAGGGGGAGGGTGGGCAGCAGCTTCCTAAAAAAGTGTAAAATAACATGCACAGAACGGGAATGAGCAAATGATTGATACTCTAATAGTAGGCAGTCTCAGACCCTGAGGCACTCCTGACAACAGTGCTTGCTGAATGAATACAAAATGTAAAACACTTTCAATCATGCTCCAGGAGAACAGAGCGTGACAGCCACCACAGAACCATTAACTCACAAATAGCCACTTGTTATCAGTCTCATTTTTCTGGATGAACGCTCACCTCATGTAGATAGCTAGCCATTGCACACTCATCATTGCCGAGCAGCAGCCTTCTGTGCACTGTGCATGTGATGACCGACCACAAAAACAGCCGGACAGAAATCAAGGTTTAGAACAAAGCCACCTCATACACTACACAGCCATGCCAATCTGCAGAGGACACAGATGCAGTCTGACATGGGTCTCCCGTGGCCTCAGACAGTGCATTCTGGTAAACCACTCAGAATGTTGCTTTTAACCTGTTCAAGTAGACAAATGTTTCTTTAGGAAATGTCTGCTGTTAGTTAGGTTAGGGCTTTACTGACCCACCTGTATCTGACTACTTCTCTGTGCATCACCATCACCACTGAGACAGGCAAGAGAACAGGAGTGCTGCTCTAGGATGAGTTGTACCTTTTAGATCACAAATGTATGGACAGTGGGCCCCGATGATAGATCAGCACTTGATACATATGGCCGCAGATGACAATTCTAATCCCACAGATAGCAATACCCAGGGAAGTTGTTGTTTTTGGCTAAACTACACTCGCATGATGGGTAGCCTAACGATGCCTGGCTAGCTTAGACTTGAAGATGCAGTTATCCAAGATGGAACCCTGTTCTGTTCTCACACACACACGTTAATGGAGATCAAGGCATCTACACTACCTATGTATTTGGACAGTGACACTAATATTTAAATATGGCTCTAAACTCCAGAATTTTCATACATCAGTGCTTTACTGTTTAGAAACAAAAGCACTTTATACATCTAGTCCCCCATTTGAAAATGTATAAAATTATTTATTAAAGAAGTAAAAAGTATTATTTGGTCCCTTATTCCTTACACACAATGACTATCAAGCTTGTGACTCTACAAACTTGTTTGGTACATTTAAAGCTTGTGTTTCAGATTATGTTTTGTCCAATAGGAAGTGAATGATAAATAATGGTGTCATTTTTATTGTATGTAAGAATGAATGTGGTTCCTACCATGTATACGGATAACAATGACAATCGTGAATGGTGATGAGTGAGAAAGTTAGAGGGACCCTGGCGGCAGGTAGCCTAGCAGTTAAGAGCATTGGGCCAGTAACCTAAAAGGTCAGTACTTATTGCGCAAAACATGCCCTAAAACAGAATTAAAACAAACTGCGAATGTATCCAACGAGTTTGTGGAGTCACAAGCTTGATGTAGTCATTGCGTGCTAGGAATATGGTACACTAACATGCTGACCAGACTGTGCGCCATTGCGCACATGTTGATTTTGCCCACCCCCAACCGACGCGATCAGGACACGCAGGTTGAAATATCAAAACAAACTCTGAACCAACTATATTAAATTTGGGAACAGGTTGAAACACATTAAACATTCATGGCAATTTAGCTAGATAGCTTGCTATTGCTAGCTAATTTGTCCTGGGATATAAACATTGGGTTGTTATTTTACCTGAAATGCACTAGGTCCTCTACTCCGACAATTAATCCACAGATAAAATGGTAAACAGTTCGTTTTTAGTAATCTCTCTTCCTTCAGGCTTCTTCTTTGGACTTTATATGGTGGTTAGCAACCAACTATAAGGTGCATTACCACCACCACCACCAACTGGACTGGAGTGTGGACCTCAGTTCATCTTTCAATCACCCACATGGGTATATGCTCCTAAAAACCAATGAGGAGATGGGAGAGGTGGGACTTTCAGCGCAACAAGCTTCACATATGAAATTTGTCCAAACACTTATGACTTCTTTAAAATGGGGGACTAGATATATAAATTGCTGTCATTTGTAAAGAGTAAAGTCGGATATTTATGACAATACCCTTAACTTCTTGGTGACGGGGCAGTATTTTCACGTCCGGATGAAATGCATGCCCAAATTCAACTGCCTGCTACTCATCCCCAGAAGATAAGATATACATATTATTAGTAGATTTGTATAGAAAACACTCTGAAGTTTCTAAAACTGTTTGAATCATGTCGGAGTATAACAGAACTTATTTAGCAGGCAAAACCGAGGACAAACCATACAGATATATTTTTCTTTTTGAGGTCACTCTTTTCAATGCGTTTTCATTGGGAATCCAGATTTCTAAAGGGACCTTCTTGCAAGTCCTATCGCTTCCACTGGATGTCAACAGTCTTTAGAAATTAGGTTATACCTTTGTGTAATGAAGAAGTACAGCCATCTTGAACAAGGGTCATTTGAAGTGTACTGTTAGAGGCGCGAGACCAGAAAGCATGCTACAGTTTGTTTTCTTCCTGTATTGAAAACAGATCATCCAGTCTTTAATTTTATAGATTATTTACGTTAATTTACAAAAGTAGTTTGAAATGTTTTGGCAAAGTTTACAGGTAACTTTTGAGATATTTTGTAGTCACGTTGAGCAAGTTGGAACCAGTGTGTGTGTGTGTGTGTGTGTATATATATATAAATATTTTTTACATAGTTGAATGTGCTGACAAAAATCACACAAAAATGATCAATGGAAATCAAATGTATCAACCCATGGCCACACTACAGGCTGATCCAACTTTGATGTAATGTCCTTAAAACAAGTCAAAAGTAGTGTGTGTGGCCTCCACGTAACTGTATGACCTCCCTACAATGCCTGGGCATGCTCCTGATGAGATGGCGGATGGTATCTTGAGGGATCTCCTCCCAGACCTGGACTAAAGCATCCGCCAACTCCTGGACAGTCTGTGGTTGGTGGATGAAGCGAGACATGATGTCCCAGATGTGCTCAATTGGATTCAGGTCTGGGGAACGGACGGGCCAGTCCATAGCATCAATGCCTTCCTCTTGCAGGAACTGCTGACACACTCCAGCCACAGGAGGTCTAGCATTGTCTTGCATTAGGAGGAACCCAGGGCCGACCGCACCAGCATATGGTCTCACAAGGGGTCTGAGGATCTCATCTCGGTACCTAATGGCAGTCAGGCTACCTCTGGCGAGCACATGGAAATGCCACCCCACACCATGACTGACCCACCGCCAAACGGGTCATGCTGGAGGATGTTGCAGGCAGCAGAACATTTTTTTTTTTTTTTACCTTTATTTAACCAGGCAAATCAGTTAAGAACAAATTCTTATTTTCAATGACGGCCTAGGAACAGTGGGTTAACTGCCTGTTCAGGGGCAGAACGACAGAGTTGTACCTTGTCGGCTCGGGTGTTTGAACTTGCAACCTTCCGGTTACTAGTCCAACACTCTAACCACCCTGCTACCCTGACTCCACGGCATCTCCAGACTCTGTCACATGCTCAGTGTGAACCTGCTATCATCTGTGAAGAGCACAGGGTGCCAGTGGCGAATTTGCCAATCTTGGTGTGGATGTCGGGCCCTCATACCACCCTCATGGAGTCTGTTTCTGACCGTTTGAGCAGACACATGCACATTTGTGGCCTGCTGGAGGTCATTTTGCAGGGCTCTGGCAGTGCTCCTCCTTCTCCTCCTTGCACAAAGGTGGAGGTAGCGGTCCTGCTGCTGGGTTGTTGCCTTCCTACGGCCTCCTCCACGTCTCCTGATGTACTGGCCTGTCTCCTGGTAGCGCCTCCATGCTCTGGACACTACGCTGACAGACACAGCAAACCTTCTTGCCACAGCTCGCATTGATGTGCCATCCTGGATGAGCTGCACTACCTGAGCCACTTGTGTGGGTTGTACACTCCGCCTCATGCTACTACTAGAGCGAAAGCACCGCCAGCATTCAAAAGTAACCAAAACATCAGCCAGGAAGCATAGGAACTGAGAAGTGGTCTGTGGTCCCCACCTGCAGAACCACTCCTTTGTTGGGGGTGTCTTGCTAATTGCCTATAATTTCCACCTGTTGTCTATTCCATTTGCACAACAGCATGTGAAATTTATTGTCAATCAGTGTTGCTTCCTAAGTGGACAGTTTGATTTCACAGAAGTGTGACTGACTTGGAGTTACATTGTGTTGTTTAAGTGTTCCCTTTATTTTTTTGAGAAGTTTATATATAGACGGAATTAATCAAACAAAATTACCATTTGTGATCGTTAGCCTCGTTTGCTTTCGCCGAAAAGCCTTTTTGAAATCTGACATGTTGGCTGGATTCACAACAAGTATAGCTTTCATTTGCTATCTTGCATGTGATTTAATGAAAGTTTGATTTTTATAGTAATTTATTTGAATTTGGCGCTCTGCATTTTCCCTGGCATATCCCAGAGAGGTTAAATGAAAAAGGTGACAATCTGTACAGTCACCTCATGAAACATTTGATGTTAATTCCTAAATGTTGGAAGAGAGAATAGCATCACTGTCCAAACACATGTAGGGGAGTGTATACAGATATGCTGGATATAGGCTAAACCCTAACACAAAAATTCCATAACATAACTAAGCCTAAACCTGTGTTTTTCACAAAGTAAAAATACACTACCCGACAGCCCTGTTCTAACATGTCCCTGTCAATCTCCTGTTTCCCAACACTGCTCCTGCTATGGTACATGCCGGTGTCAGGTGTGTTGAGGCACATGTTGCGCTAACACGGTTGTCCTATGATCCTCCATCCTCCATGCCTACCTGCTCTCCTTACAACAGCATTAGGGTTTCTCAACACGCCTAAAACATTAAGGGATGCGCTGTGGCGCCACATACAGCTAACAGACAGACACGGGCACATGGCCTTTATGCCCCCACAGGCATTTACAGTTTAAGAGAAAGCATCTGAACATTTGACGGGTGTAAAAGGCAAGAGATCAAGGATCCGCTTCATCAGAACTCCCAGTGAACACAAGCACATCTGAAGGGTGGTTGTTGCACAGACCCAGATTCAGCCAAGGCAGTTGCAGTGGAAAGTCTGTTGAAAAAAACGTTTAACTCCAGTAACAAGCTTAAACTGAGTCTCTGCAACAGCCCCGTAGTGTGGCGTTGCAGTGCATGCTCTCAATACTTTAGGCCAAGGTGAAAGTGTGGAGTGCCCTCCCTAAACAAACTGCTTTGAATGTTTGCACCATTTAGATGCCAAATAATGGCATACATGCATTTCTCATGACTAGGTAAAGTAACAAGTCCCCACCTCGAAGCCAAAATGGCAGTGTCACTGCTGCAGTGTTACTGCTAAACTATTCGCAACAGTGCCAGTGGCCATTAGCTTCTATGAATATTTGAACGAGTGCTGATGCTTAATGCATTAACCCCACAAAAAATGTAATGACATCTGAGGCCGCAGGTGTCTTAGCATAATTTACAGTACTAGTCAAAAGTCTGGACACCTACTCATTCAAGGGTTTTTATTTTTTAATATATTCTACATTGTAGAATAGTGAAGACATCAAAACTATGAAATAACATATGGAATCATGGAGCAACCAAAAACAGGTTAAACAAATCTAAATAATGTTCAATTTTAAATTCTCGAAGTAGCCACCTGTTGCCTTGATAACAGTTTGCACTCTTTGCATTCTCTCAAGCAGCTTCACCTGGAATGCTTTTCCAACAGTCTTGAAGGAGCTCCCACATATGTTGAGCACTTGTTGGCTGATTTTTCTTCACTCTGCGGCCCAACTCAACCCAAACCATCTCAATTAGGTTGAGGTCGCGTGATTGTGCCAGCTAGGTCATCTGCTGCAGCACTACATCACTCTTCTTTTTGGTCAAATAGCCCTTACACAGCCTGGAGGTGTGTTGGTCATTGTCCTGTTGAAAAACAAATGATAGTGGGACTAAGCGCAAACCAGATGGCATGGCGTATCGCTGCAGAATGCTGTGGTAGCCATGGTGGTTAAGTGTACCTTGAATTCTAAATAAATCGCAGACAGTACCACCAGCAAAGCATGCTCACACCTCCATGCTGCACCGTTGTAACCACACATGCCGAGAATATCCGTTCACCTACTCTGCGTCTCACAAAGACACAGCGGTTGGGAACCAAAAATCACAAATTTGCACCCATCAGACCAAAAGAGAGAGATTTCCACCAGTCTAATGTCCATTGCTCGTGATTCTTGGCCCAAGCAAGTCTCTCCTTATTGGTCTCCTTTAGTAGTGGTTTCTTTGCAGCAATTCGACCACGAGGGCCTGATTCACGCAATCTCCTCTGAACAGTTGATGTTGAGATGTGTCTGTTACTTGAAGTCTAAAGCATTTATTTGGGCTGCAATTCCTCAGGCTGGCAAATATAATTAACTTATCCTCTGCAGCAGAGGAAACTCTGGGTCTTCCTTTCATGTGGCCAGTTATCATAGCGCTTGATCGTTTTTGCGAACGCACTTGAAGAAACTTAGTCTGACATTTTCCAGATTGACTGACCAGGTCTTAAAGTAATGGACTGTCATTTCTCTTTGCTTATTTGAGCTGTTCTTGACATAATATGGACTTGGTTTTTTACCAAATAGGGATATCTTCTGTATTCCACCACTGAAAGAAATTCCACAAGTTAACAAGGCACACATGTTAATTGAAATGCATTCCTGGAGACAACCTCATGGATGAGAGAATGTCAAGTGTGCAAAGCTGTTATTAAGGCAAAGGGTGGCTATTTGAAGAATCTCATTTTTATTTGTTTTAACACTTTGGATACTACATGATTCCAAATGTTGTTATGTCATAGTTTGATGGTCTTTGCTATTATTCTACAATGTAGAAAACAGTAAAAGTAAAGAAAAAACCTTGAATGAGTAGGTGTCCAAACTTTTGACTGGTACTGTATGTGCATAATAAAACGAGATAAGTGTAGTGTCCCCATCAGCACATAGTATGGTATCTATAAACATTTACTCATATTGCAACAAGGAAACCAAACAGGATTATTACAGGAGATAATGACAGTAGACACACACTGACTTGAAGTGTTCATCTCCGCTTATGTGGGGCCTACATTTAACAGGGGACAATTTATGTTGATATCTACGGTGTTCTGATAGTCAACCCAGAAGCAAAATTACATCAATTAATTAATCTCAAAAGTCACGCACACGATAGTCTGCGTCTGCTACTGTTGTACTCATTTTCCCCTTCAAAAGCTACAGTGTAACACAGAGGGGACGTATGAAAAAGAAACCATTTCCACTGTGAAGGGAGGACTGCAAGACAGAACATAGCCAAAGGGCACTGCCGCTTTAGGGTAACACTAAACACATGCAAACGGCTGTGACCTCACTTCCTTTGACGTCAGCAGTCTTGGTGGGGGATGGGAGAGGCAGAAGGCAGTAAAACTAGCCCCCCTCCCATCGCTGTCTCTCACTAAGCGATCCTAGTCGTTTTCATAGGACAAACACGCACAACATTTTCCTGCTCCAAATACACCCCAATTACGCAGACAAAGATAAGACACCCTTCCCTGTCTCCTAAAGCAGGCTTTACTTTCAAAACTGTTTATCTCCAAAGTACACTAAAAAGCTACAGATGGTAAATCGCAACATTCTTGTCCACCTCCCCCTAACACACAAACACACACACAAACAAGAAGCCAGCCAGCTAGCGTTGCTCACCTCTAAAATGCATGAGGGCCACGGGCTGGAAAGGCCCATTTGAGTTGGGTGAATCCAGAACCATCGCACTGGCAGCTCTAGTACATGTCAACATCTAGGGGCTGGGGTAGAAGAGATAGCGATAGCCCAGGCTAAGTCGAGGAGCCAGCCTCCATTTTAGCATCAAACACTGGGAGCAGAAAATAAAGCTCTGCCCTGCTGCTGGAGGGAACAGGCTAGTTAGTGATGTCATCCCTCTAGGAAGAAGCCCTATTGGCCAACCTGGGTCACATGGGGAAGGCCGTCAGAATGCATAACCATGAGGCAGGGGATTGGCTAGTGGGCTGAGGCAGGGGATTGGCTGGTGGGCTGAGGCAGGACCTTTGCTGTGATTGGAGCAGAGGCAGGAGGTCTGGCTAACTGAGGCACAGCTAACCTTTCCCCTCATTTATTTTTTATTTCCCTCAGGCTCACACACATCTACCCTACAATAAATTACATTCCCAACAAGCAGAGTTTTTGGCTTATCCTAATACATATCACCTCCCTTATCTTCACTCCAGGAAAAGCATAGAGAGTCCATTGATACATCATAGAAAGGTCAGTTCTATACACACACTGACATTTTTAGGCTCTCTTTATCTGGCCTTTCTGGAGCCACAACACCTGGATTTCCCCTCAAACATCACACAATGACAGTGAACAATTAGAGATGTGAAAAATAACCAACACTTGAAGGGAAGCATTGATTATCATTCAGTAAAAAGGCTGTTATAAAAACAGAAATCACTGCTGACGTGTGTGTGTGTGGACAGATGGCCCAGGTGTGAGAAACAGGAAGCCACGATTATACAAAAAACAGGAAGCCAGTGAGCGAGTGTGCTCTGCCTCAGCTGCTCTCCCAGAGTGAGCAGTTACAGTGCTTAACACCAACGCAATGTCCCCATCTGCACCACATAGTGCACACACAGCAATGGCTCACATCCGTCTATTGTTCTTAGTTGTGTATCAGACTTTTCTGCTTTATAAGACTGACGAGTGACGACTGACTAACCACATTCATTGTAAGAGCCAAGTTTCATGTTTTTAATGTCACATGCACAATTACAGCAAATTGCCTTTCTTGCTCGTGCTTTCCCAACAATGCAGTAATCAATATCTGTAGTACTATAAAAAAATGAATACATACATAAAAAAGTAGAACAAAAACACAAGAGCTAGAAATAAAAGCCTGAGAAAGTAAGCTACAGTGTATACAAGTTCAGTTCCAATACCATATTTACAACGTGCAGGGACACTGGAGTGATAGAGGTTGATACTGTATGTATGCATGTATGCATAGGGGTAAGGTGACTACGCATCAGGATATGATAAACAGAGTAGCATCAGTGTATATGATGACTGTATGCGAGAGTGTGAGCAAATTTAGTGAGTGTGTTGGAGTGTCAGTGTGACTGTGCGAGTGAGTGTGTAGTGTGCGCGTATGGAGTGAGTGCATAGAGAAAATAAAATAGAAGAGTCAATGTATTCCTCCTACTGTGGTTGACGACCTAAATCCTTTAGGTGAAGTTAGTCATAGTGCATCCAGTGAACAGAAAACACCCCAACTCTACGCGGGACTTCTTGGCTTTGTTTGTAACAGGTAAACCAGAACTTGACCCGTCAGGTTAGCTGCTGAATGTTTTCAGTCTGAACTTTGTAGGTCCTGGGCTGGGTGGCTACAGGAAGGTGTGAGGAAGCATTGATGTTGCTATTGACTCATTTCTCAAGTTATTGATAGAGACCTGCAGCCTTGTCCTTTGTCAACTACATTTGGAGCTCCATCTGTTCTGCTCAGTCTCACCAAACATAAAGCAGATGTTGTAGCACTCTCATGCCGTGGACAGATTTGACTCAATTGGAAATCCTCCAAACGAGTCCACTCACTATCATCCCACTGTCTAGTCATGGGGCATTCTCCTGTCTGAAGAGCTGTTGTTCTTCTGATAGACCAAATAAGCGCACGCCTGCGTGAACG
The DNA here is from genome assembly GCF_045791955.1 of Oncorhynchus clarkii lewisi. Lineage (NCBI taxonomy): Eukaryota > Metazoa > Chordata > Actinopteri > Salmoniformes > Salmonidae > Oncorhynchus > Oncorhynchus clarkii. The sequence goes on along the minus strand of NC_092154.1, from coordinate 35,076,060 downwards.
AACACACTTTCTCTCCAGCGGTCTGCGGTTATCCTCTAAACTCTACTTTGGCACACGTAACCGGGCTCCAGTTATTTATAAACTCAGCCTCTAGATCTGTGCAGAACGACGGGGTTGATCTTGTGACTGACTCTGGCTATTAACGTTAACAAAGTCTGTTTTGTAGCTATTTCAAAGAGGAGTCAACGACAGGAATTGAAGACTGAGACCGCTGACCCGAGGTTCTACTGACCTCGATTACTGAACTTGAAGCTATTTATCATCCAGCGAAGTCAGTGAACTTTATCCACTATGAGACCACAGTTCCCATTCCCCCCAACAGAGGGAGACCGAGCGTGAGAAACTATCCCTCCCAGGACAGTTCCTCTTTTCACACTATCACCAGCTGTTTGTTCGTTCACTACCTTTTGGCAAACACTTGCAGCTGGAGAGTTGAGGTGAATTTTTAAATATTTTTTTAAAGGCACCCGTCTGAAACGCTGTGTTGTTGCTGTCCCCCAAAATAGCATGTTTGTCATGCTTATCAATTATCCTGCGACTGTGGCACAGCTCTTTTCAAGCATTAATCACCAAATGAACACGATGCATACTGCATCTTCCACTCAGCAATAATGTGAGGTGGTATCAGGCATCTTTTCCTGCCTATAGACTGCTGTCTAAAAGAGGCACTTACTAGGAGAACTAAGTTTCCAAAAGCAGCCCTCTACTACTTCATGTAGCCCAAGTCTCCAGAGTGAGCACTTTGGTAAAGCTCTGAAAACAAGCCTTTCCTGACTGCCTGTCAGGACAGGACCACTGACAACATCCATGGCCCATGGGACAATAATTGGAGAAGCCCTCGTTGCTGGGCCGCTGGACGTGCCCAGCTGTTATCACGAATCAAAGCTTATGGAATGTGTTGTAAAGACCATAGTAAAACCAAGATAAAAGGTCCTTCATGATCAAAGAAAACAGTCCTTTGTGTCTGACAATGTAGGCTGTCCAGTGTTTCCCCTGTATTAAAATTTAGCAGCGGTGGCTCTAAAAAGACAAGCTTTTAAATGGATAGTCGTTAGCTCAAATGACTTGAAGTCTATAAGAACATCTAGCATGTCAATGCGCTAACAAGCAATTCACTAACCCTAGCAGCCATGCACCCCCCAAACCATTGCCACTGTTGCTGAAAAAAATCCCAGAGGGAAGCACTGCGGTCTGACAGAAGACATAGGGAAGAATGAGAGGTGAATACAGGTCATGACACCATATCACTACTGAGGTAGCTGGCTTGGTTGGCAACTGTAACAAGGCAACTGTGGTGTGTGTGTGTGTGTGTGTGTGTGTGTGTGTGTGTGTGTTCGGCTGGATTGTTGCCAAAGCTCCAGTCTAGACAGTTGAAGCCAGATAGCGGCTCTCTACTTTACCCTAGAGAGGTTTGGTGGTTCAGGTCATGGTAGATTAGCATGGAGAGGATCCACACAGTGGTCCAAACACAGCTACATTAAAACTCTAGAAACTCCTAAACACTAACATTATTATGGACTCTGCAAGACTGCATCATCTCTCCTGTAAAATCAGCTGGATTTGCACACTGTGCACTTTCCACATCTTTAAAAGTTTGGCCATGGAGAGCCAACTTAGTGCCAGTCACTCAAAGTAGTAACATGATAGCATAGCATTGGACATGCATCTGCCAGTGCTGACATTTTCCATGAGAGGAGCAGGGGATGAGAGGTGGGTTGCAGTTGTACACTGTAGCTCCCTGCCAGCCACCCGCTTATCTAGGCACTGGCAGCATCCTGAAACACAAGGACCCGCAGCATTAAAGCCTTATCTCTGGATTTTCCCTAAATATAGACACTTGGGTTAAATCAAGCACAGTCAGTCACTTACATTTAATGTGTGGCGGTGCGTTTTATAGCAGGGCAGTGTGGATTTTCAGACACACACAGAGAGAGAAGAGAGGGATAGACACGGTGTGATTTACAGATAAGAATGCAAGCAGACTGAGATGGCAGGCAGCTATGTTAAGGCTGAACTTAAAGGCTAAGCCAAGGCCAGGGGACAGGCATCAGTAAGGTGGGCTGGGAAACCAAACCTTACCAAGCCTATACATGGTTCTGTCCTGAGAGACTAGTTGACTAGTCAATCAAAAGTGGTTCAAAAGGGTTGGGAAATCTTCTGTTAGTATCGGATATTGAAGATGGCGACGACATCGTGACGTGACAGACGATGTATAGCCCATTTCAACTTGACCAGCACCACGCAGTAAGGAGCTGACCGGGCAGCGCACAGCAGGGCCATGCCAAGTGGCCTATTTCTTTGCTATAGCCTGCATAACCTATTATTTCAAGATGTTAAACAATTTACAGAATGCAAGAGAACAATGTAGACAGATGTAAGATTTACACCAAGCAGTGCAAAATGTCCAGTCAAACCCCCCCACTCCCTCTCTGAATGTTGGAAGATCTGGGTCATATAGCCAAAGAGCCAAATTTGGTATTTTCTCTCCATTAGATATGAATATGACTTCGGTTTTTTTATGCATGCTGGCTTTGTCCCGCCACGCTACCTCATGATCAAACAATTAATTATCTAACGGAGTTCTAGGCTATAAGAAAGTTAAGTTGTTTATGAATAACATAAAAACATGATTGGCCTAAGGTAATAATGAGAGCGGTAGAACAAACAAGAGCAAGATAGAAAAATCGAAAGATAGTTTGAACAAACCTTACAGTTGAAAGCCTAGTCTATTATACAATCAATTATTCATGCACCCCTCATTGCTGTTGAGAACAAAATGTCCAAAAGCCAAATCCTACTAATTAAAAAAACAGCCTATCAAAAGCATTAAGTTAGTTATGAAAAGTAATTCTCAAATAAGCTATTCTAATAAAGTGTTTAATGCCCTAAAATTGCAGCTTTCAAAATGGGAACAATTGTGAAAGTCAGAGTCTACTCTCTCATAGCCTTATTTTGAATGACAAATATTACAGGCAACAAGAAGTGAAATTGAGCAAACAAGATCAAAGAATCTAATGAGAAGTCAAAAGATACAGCTGAGTAAAGCTTATGAAAAGACATATGTAGAGTAGGCCTATTTCCATTGCCTATTGTTAGCAATGTAGGCTACAACGTATAGAAGCCCAGGCCTAATAAGAATGTAAAATTAGTCAGCGATGTGAATGATTTAATAATTATCCAGTTCTGGGGACAGCAGAGTTGCGTGCTCTGCAGATGGGAACCTTGATGATTTTAGCTGCCTTTCCCCATATATATATATATATATATATATATATATATATATATATATATATATATATATATATATATATATATATATATATATATATATATATATATATATATATATCGCTCAAAAATAAAGGGAACACTTAAATAACATCCTAGTTCTGAATGAATGAAATATTCTTATTAAATACTTTTTTCTTTACATAGTTGAATGCTGACAACAAAATCACACAAAAATTATCAATGGAAATCAAATTTATCAACCCATGGAGGTCTGGATTTGGAGTCACACTCAAAATTAAAGTGGAAAACCACACTACAGGCTGATCCAACATTGATTTAATGTCCTTAAAACAAGTCAAAATGAGGCTCAGTACTGTGTGTGGCCTCTACGTGCCTGTATGACCTCCCTACAACGCCTGGGCATGCTCCTGGTGAGGTGGCGGATGGTATCTTGAGGGATCTCCTCCCAGACCTGGACAAAAGCATCCGCCAACTCCTGGACAGTCTGTGGTGCAACGTGGCGTTGGTGGATGGAGCGAGACATGATGTCCCAGATGTGCTCAATTGGATTCAGGTCTGGGGAACGGGCAGGCCAGTCCATAGCATCAATGCCTTCCTCTTGCAGGAACTGCTGACACACTCCAGCCACAGGAGGTCTAGCATTGTCTTGCATTAGGAGGAACCCAGGGCCAACCGCACCAGCATATGGTCTCACAAGGGGTCTGAGGATCTCATCTCGGTACCTAATGGCAGTCAGGCTACCTCTAGCAAGCACATGGAAATGCCACCCCACACCATGACTGACCAACCGCCAAACCGGTCATGCTGGAGGATGTTGCAGGCAGCAGAACGTTCTCCACGGCGTCTCCAGACTGTCACGTGCTCAGTGTGAACCTGCTTTCATCGGTGAAGAGCACAGGGCGCCAGTGGCGAATTTGCCAATCTTGGTGTTCTCTGGCAAATGCCAAACGTCCTGCACGGTGTTGGGCTGTAAGCACAACCCCCACCTGTGGACGTCGGGCCCTCATACCACCCTCATGGAGTCTGTTTCTGACCGTTTGAGCAGACACATGCACATTTGTGGCCTGCTGGAGGTCATTTTGCAGGGCTCTGGCAGTGCTCCTCCTTGCACAAAGGTGGAGGTAGCGATCCTGCTGCTGGGTTGTTGCCTTCCTACGGCCTCCTCCAAGTCTCCTGATGTACTGGCCTGTCTCATTGTAGCGCCTCCATGCTCTAGACACTACGCTGACAGACACAGAAAACCTTCTTGCCACAGCTCGCATTGATATGCCATCCTGGATGAGCTTCACTACCTGAGCCACTTGTGTGGGTTGTAGACTCCGTCTCATGCTACCACTAGAGCGAAAGCAACGGCAGCATTCAAAAGTGACCAAAACATCAGCCAGGAAGCAGGAAGCATAGCCAGGAAGCATAGGAACTGATAAGTAGTCTGTGGTCACCACCTGCAGAACCACTCCTTTATTGGGGGTGTCTTGCTAATTGCCTATAATTTACACCTGTTGTCTATTCCATTTGCACAACAGCATGTGAAATTTATTGTCAATCAGTGTTGCTTCCTAAGTGGACAGTTTGATTTCACAGAAGTGTGATTGACTTGGAGTTACATTGTGTTGTTTAAGTGTTAAGTGGTCCCTTTATTTTTTTGAGCAGTGCACACACACACACACACACACATCTACTAAAAATATTTTAGTGAGTTACAATTCATAAAAGGAAATTCATTAGGTCCTAATCTATGGATGTCACAAGACTGGGAACACAGATATGCATCGGTTGGTCACCAAAAAAAACAAAGTAGGTGGGTGGATCAGAAACCAGTCAGTATCTGGTGTCCACCATTTATTTGCCTCATGCAGCATGAAACATCTCCTTCACAGAGTTGATCAAGCTGTTGATTTTGGCCTGTGGAATGTTGTCCCACTCCTCTTCAAAAAGGTTGTGCGAAGTTGCTGGATAATAGCAGGAACTGGAACACACTGTCGTACACGTCAATCCAGAGCATCCCAAACATGCCCAATGTGTGAAATGTCTGGTGAGTGTGCAGGCCATGGAAGAACAGGGACATTTTCAGCTTACAGGAATTGTGTACAGATCCTTGTGACACGGGGCTGTGCATTATCATGCTGAAACATGCAATGCCGGTGGTTGAATGGGCCCTCAGGATCTCATCACAGTATCTCTGTGCATTCAAACTGCCATCGATAAAACGGAATTGTGTTTGTTGTTCGTAGCTTATGCCTGCCCATAACCCCACCATGGGCACTCTGTTCACAATAGTAAACCGCTTGCCCACACAACACCATACAAGTGGTCTGCGGTTGAGAAGCCGGTTGGACGTACTGCCAAATTCTCTAAAACGACGTTGGAGGCGGCATATGATAGAGGAATGAACATACCAGTCTCTGGCAACAGCTCTGGTGGACATTCCTGCAGTCAGCATACCAATTGCATGCTCGCTCAAAACTTGAGATATGTGGCATTGTGTTGTGTGACAAAACAGCACATTTCAGAATGGCCTTTCATTGTCCCCATCACAAGGTGCACCTGTGTAATGATAATTCTGTTTAATCAGCTATGCCACAACTGTCAGGTGGACGGATTATCTTGGCAAAGGAGAAATGCTCACGAACAGGGATGTAAACAAATTTGTGCACAAAACTTGAGAAATAAGCTTATGTGCGTTTGTAACATTTCAGCAAACATGTATTTCAGCTCATAAAACATGGGATAAACACTTTACATGTTGTGTTGATATTTTTGTTCGGTCCAGATAATCTGCTTTTACCTAACAGAGTGACACATAATAGGTCTTAGAATAAACAGTTTAGAGCTAGGCGATATGGCCTAAAAATAATCCTGATTTAAAAAAAAATATAAAAAAAAGACGATTCACAATATCTTGACTTTAATGTTCTCTAAATAAGCTTTGCTGTACAATTAAAATGTCAAATACACTGCATTTCAAACAGTCAGCAATAATCTAAATTATTTCAGGGCCTGTGAAATGCTACCCAAGCTAAATATAAGCCTTCCACAAACATAACCTTTCAATAATTTAACCAAAATAGTTTAACCCGTATTTTTTGCAATAGTCACTGATCTGGCTTTCAAGTCAGTCTACGAAAATGCCCTTTGTTACAAATTTAACCAAAACTATGCATAACGCACATTCACTAAAAATGACTAACTTCTTGTTGCAGGTGTTTTAGAAAACTAACACAGGTCTCAAACAATCTCAAGCTTGTGTGCTAGTGAGTAGCCAGCTAATCTTTATATGTCAAGTTTAGCCAATAATTTTTATCCATTTGCTAGCTAACAAGGCAGAGCAGTTGAATTGTTATTAACACACTTCGGTGTCTCCCCAACTGTTTAAACAGCATATTAGCCTGTCCACTTTGTTCAGATGTTGAAATTAAAGGGGCCTAGCTTATTTCTAAGAACGAGTTGCCAATTCCTTATATAAAATTGTGTTCTATGTTTATTGCACATTTATTAAACAGAATAGATAGCTAGTATAACAGTCATTGGCTAAAATGCAGCTACTGGTACCACAACGCTGCACGTAACAAACCTCGCATTCATTTTCCAGAAGCAATGTTCATTGATGCTCCCGTTTGAGTAGTTTCTGCTCTTAGCGCAATTTGAGTAGTTGAAAAATAAAAAGGGTCTCGTTAGAGAGATTCACTTCTCTAACACAGTAAAATAATGTCTCCATTTGTTTCGGTGTCTATATGACCAATTATGTTGGACCAAACCTGATAGACCTGAGAATTCAGTGTGTCAAATCAGAGGGCCTGTTGTCCGGGCCTCTGGCAGTCTCTGGGGGTGCCACAGGGTTCAATTCTTGGGCCGACTCTCTTCTCCGTATACATCAATGATGTCGCTCTTGCTGCTGGTGAGTCTCTGATCCACCTCTACGCAGACGACACCATTATGTATACTTCTGGCCCTTCTTTGGACACTGTGTTAACAACCCTCCAGACGAGCTTCAATGCCATACAACTCTCCTTCCGTGGCCTCCAATTGCTCTTAAATACAAGTAAAACCAAATGCATGCTCGTCAACCGATCGCTAACTGGACCTGCCTGTCCAGCATCACTACTCTGGACGGTTCTGACTTAGAAAATGTGGACAAATACAAATACCTAGGTGTCTGATTAGACTGGAAACTCTCCTTCCAGACTCACATTAAGCATCTCCAATCCAAAGTGAAATCTAGATTTGGCTTCCTATTTTGCAACAAAGCATCCTTCACTCATGCTGCCAAACATACCCTCGTAAAACTGACCATCCTACCGATCCTCGACTTCGGCGATGTCATTTACAAAATAGCCTCCAATACCCTACTTAATAAATTGGATGCAGTCTATCACAGTGCCATCTGTTTTGTCACCAAAGCCCCATATACTACCCACCACTGCGACCTGTACGCACTCGTTGGCTGGCCCTCGCTTCATACTTGTCGCCAAACCCACTGGCTCCAGGTCATCTACAAGACCCTGCTAGGTAAAGTCCCCCCTTATCTCAGCTCGCTGGTCACCATAGCAGCACCCACCTGTAGCACGCACTCCAGCAGGTATACATCTCTGGTCACCCCCAAAACCAATTCTTCCTTTGGCCGCCTCTCCTTCCAGTTCTCTGCTGCCAATGACTGGAACGAACTACAAAAATCTCAAACTGGAAACACTTACCTCCCTCACTAGCTTTAAGCACCAGCTGTCAGAGCAGCTCAAAGATTACTGCACCTGTACATAGCCCATCTATAATTTAGCCCAAACAACTACCTCTTCCCCTACTGTATTTATTTATTTTGCTCCTTTGCACCCCATTATTTCGATTTCTACTTTGCACATTCTTCCACTGCAAATCTACCATTCTAGTGTTTTACTTGCTATATTCTATTTACTTCGCCACCATGGCATTTTTTTGCCTTTACCTCCCTTATCTCACCTCATTTGCTCACATCGTATATAGACATATTTTTCTACTGTATTATTGACTGTATGCTTGTTTTACTCCATGTGTAACTCTGTTGTTGTAGGTGTCGACCTGCTTTGCTTTATATTGGCCAGGTCGCAATTGTAAATGAGAACTTGTTCTCAACTTGCCTACCTGGTTAAATAAAGGTGAGGTGAAATAAAAATAAATTAAAAATTTTTTAAAAAAAATGCAAATAGCGAGTTGAAACCGCTTGTTAGAGGAAGAAGTGATCTCCCATCTTTGTTGCTGTGAGTGGCAGGTTAGAGGCTTGGTGTGTGTGTGTAAACAAAGAGGAAGAGGTGAAGCGAGAGGTTTCAATCTCACAAAAATCTGCACAAAAATAAGCCCAATGCATTTCTATGGGCTTATTTTGGACCTAAGCTTGCAGCCACCCTTCCCGCCTTTGGGACAACGACTTCCATTGTTAGGGTGGAGACATGCGCATCTCATCATTATATACAGATCTCTGATGTAAATGGGAAGGTGCACACCTCAGAAGGAGCGAACGAGGGGAGACCAAAAACATGTGAACAAGTGGCTCATAAATAAAATATAAAAAACTTGATTCTTGCAATACAGGCATTTGACACATCGTCAAAAACTAATTTATTTAACAAGATATATCCCCCAGCCCCAACTAGCCTAGGCTAGTAGTGGCGTACTACGCAGTCATACTTTTGAAGGCAAAAGAATGGGCTGCATTACAGCAAGGCAAGGAATAGACTTGATTAGGTCCAGTCATACCTTTGAAGGCGGGCAGCTTTTGCAGCTCTCTGTTGTTGCTGAGGCTGAAGCGGGACGAGCTCTGCCTCTTGTCCTTCTTGACAGGCATCTGGGAACCCAGCTGCTTGCCCTTCAGCAGCTGAGTGGTAGGAGGGACACTGTTACTGCCTTTTCTGTTGGAGCCCTGCTGTATGAAGGGAGGGAAAGAGTAGAGGTGGATCAGAGCATGCACCTGGGTTTGTTCATGAGACACCAAACGAAAAAGAAAAAAAAAGACAAACGGGGAGGGACTATTCATTTCAAAAGGTTTTAGCACAACCCAGTGTTGTCCCCAATCTCCCCTAGGTTGGATATGTAATCTGGTGAATGTGGGCAGTTTCTCCTGTCTTGTCCCATCTGCCTGCTGGGATCCATTCATCACCACACACACACGACAACAAGGGGGGGTGGGAATTGTCAAATTAACTTAGAACCTCAACTAATTTTGCCCTTCACACTACAAGACAGGGGTTTAGGGTTTTAGGCCTTCTTAGTGAGCCGCCGGCTGGCTGACTGTCTGGGAGACTAAAGCTGCTGAACCCCGTGATGGGCCTGGATTACTGACGCATGTGACCCAACCGAAGGTCTTTTCTCCCGCTGATTCATTTACCCAATGTGTGCCAGCTTCTTACTGTGTCAGCTTCTTACTGTGCCAGCTTCTTTTTACCTTCAAATAACAGCGTTAGCTTCATAAATGTGTGGGCTTAATAGCTTCATATACTGCATTCGCTTCATACTGCGGCTCGTCAGGCCCTTGGGTTAGAGATTGAATAAGAGGAGTGGTTCATACATCCAAAACACACAAGATGGATAGAAAATAGGTTTAGCTATATCAACAGGAGGCAGAAATGTCTGTTCAGAAACCAGCAGAATACATTAACAGACCTCTTTGCTTACATTTAGTGCCATTTTTAACCTTGCTCAAACAATGAGAAGATAATGTCAGCTCACAGACCATTGGCGCTTAAACAAAGGAAATTACCAAGCCTGAATCAGCCTGTCTTAATATGACTCCCATGTTGTCGTCGTTGTCCCATTGACGTCGAAAGCTTAGAGCCCTAGTGCCCAAAAGCATCCGTGAGGATAGTGGAGCCTGGCTGTACGCAGGGAAGGGGTGGGGGAGTAATACAGCAACAGCTTGTTGTCCATCGATTTAAATTTGACACAAGGTTGGCACATTAGCAGATCTGCCTCATGGCTGATGACACACAGTAGAAACATAATCCAGGGTTATAGCCCCAGAGAGAAGAGCAGACTACACAAAATAAAGAAATGCATTACTGGGTGTTAACAAGGGACATCTTCCATTCTATTAGTTTTTTTCATTACCGATTAGTTTGTGTGTTTCTGTGGGTTTAAGGCCACATCTTCGTTTTGGTCTTCAGTATATTTTCTGATTTGAACAGACATAGCTAATCATCTCAAGTGGTCTCAGTGCACAATGGTAGTAGCTAATGTTTTGCAAACATTTTTACCATCCATTCTGAAGGGATAGTGGCTACCTAGTCTGATTAAATCAGGCTGTAATACAGTCTGAAACTGCCTGCAAAAATCATGTAAATGTTCATTACAAGCCAGAATGTTATTTAAAATTACATTTAACCCTACTCTACCGGTTGTCTGTGCGGTATGGCTTTCAGCTGTGAAAGCGAGCTTTGGTGATTAAATTTCACTTCCTTCTGTTTTAAATACAATTTACCAAGACAAATATGATTATTCATGTTCTGAATCGTTCAGTGGGGTCTTTAACATTATATCAAAAAATCTTTCACAGCAATACGCTTGTTTTTGTGAGAAATCATCCATTTGGGGGGGGGGGATTTCAAATTAATACAAAAAGTGTATACTAAAAATATACTTTTTGGTTGTTTAACAACAGAAACTGACATGTGCGCAATTGAGGCAAAACAGACAGTTGGCTTAGACAGTTGAAAACATGCAAACCTTATTTTGTTTCCAAATATTTATTGAAAACAAATACATTTGCACAATGAGCACTTGTCTCTCAAATACAGTTGTTGTTGGTTAGTTAACAAATAATTGCCATATTAGCATAGACATCACATCAGTCAACACCTCAAAACAAGACATGGTATCCATAAGACACGAGCCACCTACGATTCCCCACACGGCAGCTTCTTGTCATTGTTGCTAGTGATCTGACCATTTAGAATCATAACGCATGCCTTCCAGCCACGTCGATGCGCACAGCATTTGTGTTGTCAGCCAACCAGTCCATAAAACAAATACTACATGTCATGTCTCAAAATGTCCATCTAACCTCTATTGTTTTATGTCCTGCAGATATGATATGACGAATTCAATGAGAAAGTAGAGCCTGTCAGGTAGAGAGCAGCCTTAAAGCTGAAATATATAACTTTTGGAGGAACCTGACTAAATTCACATAGAAGTACGTGTTATAGATCTGTCATTCTCATTGAAAGCAAGTCTAAAAAGCAATAGATGTTATATGTGGGCTATTTCTATGCTTCCCGTTCTTAAGTTTAGTTTTTGCAGGGCCTCCCAAGTGGCGCAGTGGTCTAAGGCACTGCATCGCAGTGCTAGCTGTGCCACTAGAGATTTTGGGATCGGGTCCAGGCTCTGACAGACCCTGCCACGACCGGGAGACCCACTATTGGGTCGTCCGGTTAGGGGAGGGTTGTCCTTATCCCATCGCGCACTAGCGACTCCTGTGGCGGGCTGGGCACAGTGCACGCTGACACTGTCGCAAGGTGTACGGTGTTTCCTCCAACACATTGGTGCAACTGGCTTCCGGGTTAAGTGGGCATTGTGTCAAGAAGCAGTGCGGCTTGGTTGGGTTGTGTTTCGGAGGACGCACGGCTCTTGACCTTCACCTCTCCTGAGTCCGTACGGGACTTGCAGCGATGTGACAAGACTAACTACCAATTGGATACCACGAAATTGGGGTGGGAAAAAAAATACATGTTTTTTATCAAATAAAAAAAGTTTAGTTATTGAGTCTTTAACTTTAGGTTTTGTACACCAGCTTCAAATAACTGAAAACAATATTTTTGGTTATGGAAAATATATTTCAGAGGTTTAGAAGGTACTTTGATTCCCTACACTATACTTGCTTGTTTTGTCACAAACTGAAATTAGGCAAACTATTAGAATTTTTGCAACCACGAAATGGCAAAGAAATTTCTGTATAATCCATCTTTAATTCTTGCACAGAACCCAGCCTAGCTGACACGACGCAATTTTCCTGATTTTGTAGCACTTTTTTCTCTGGCCTTCATTAGTCACCATAATAATGGCCATCATACAAGAGTAATAACACGCATAACGTTTGAACAAATTATGTTAGAGAAATGAAGTTCGGACCATTGGTGTTCTTATGGGAGTATCTACACAATACAATGTTTACCTATTGGACAAAATAGATGCATTTATGATTGGCCACCCTAAAATGTGAGACAAAATATCCACAGGAAAGTATTGTAGTGGCTACCATGTTTTTGAAACTGACTTCAACACTAACAACTAGTGTCGTCTCCATGTGATTCAGGTTGAAAACAGCTACTTGGATAGACCAAATAGCATTCAAATGATAACGCTTTTATTCAAAACCAAAGTTAATTCATATTTAGTTTATATAACGTTAGCTAACATGCTGACATTATAGCACATGCCGCATGCGCTGCAAATAAATGTACACATTCATGTTATTCAATCATTGCGTGCACCAACAAGTGTCTGCAAAGCCAGGCGCTAAAATAAAACTTGGTTCTATTTGTGATGCGCTGCAAGTCCCGCCTCTGCCATCTCCTCATTGGTTTTTAGGAGGATATACCCACATGGGTGATTAAAAGATGACCTGCGGTCCACACTCCAGTTGGTGGTGGTAATGCAGCTTAAAGTTGTTTGCCAACCACCATATAAAGTCCAAAGAACAAGCCTGAAGGAAGAGAGATTACTAAAAACTAACTGTTTACCCTTTTATCTGTGGATTAATTGTCTGAGTAGAGGACCTTGTGCATTTCAGGTAAAATAACAACCAATGTGCCAGTAATAACAAGCTCGCTAGCTACATTTCCATACATGTTTAATGATTTTTGACCTGTCCCCAAATTAATATAGTTGGTTCAGTTTATCACAGATCCAGCTGTGATTGAGAGTCCCACAGGGCAGCGCACAATTGGCCAAACGACGTTTGGGTTTGGCCGGTGTAGGCCATTGTAAATAATACATTTGTTCTTACCTGATTTGCCTAGTTAAATAAAGGTTATATTAAACGTTTAATTTTTAAGTAGAGTCTGTTGCTGGTGGACAAAATCAACATGCAAGCGGTGTGGTCAGCATGCACGTGTTATAAAGTTACCTCAATGTCCGAGTAATCTTGTCCTCCAGTTTTGCCAACTTTTCCATATTTAGGAGAGTCCTGTAAAAAAATGGAGATGGATTATTCACCAGTCAGCTAATGTGAAGGGACAGAGGCAAGTTTTGACTAACGTTAAATTAGCTAGTACTTAACTTTTCCGCTAACTAAACTGTTTGACAGTTGTGGTTAGTTAAACAAGTTGACTTTAAAAATAGAATTGTAGCAAACGTTAGCTAGCGTTTTCATGTACCACAAAACGTACATACGGTAACGTTAGATATTAACGTTACTCAAACTATAGCTAGCTTCACTACAACACTCAGGTAGCTAGCAAGCCTAGTTAGCTAGCTGATGATGCGTTGATGGGACATTACAAATATCGCTTCGATGGGTGTCTGTTCGTAGTTTTAAAACATTAAAAAACTAGCTAGTTTTGTTAGTACTCTGCACTAGTATCAACTGTTTTGCAAACTCCTAACTCACCTTCTCTTTTTTCGCTTTATTCGGCATTGCACAAAAATAACCGCCGTCGTTCCCGTTTTGACACACCGAAGCTAAATCCTGACAACTCTCCACTGCACTAGCCGTTCGCCTATCCTCTCGGATATGATAGGCTGATATCTGTCAGGTGACTCAACGTGCTCTTAAAGAGTGCATCGGAGGGAGTTCTTTATACCTTCGTGATGGAAGCACCCTGCCAGCGAGACAAATTACAGCATAAGTAAAGTATACAGTCATTGGGTGGGTCTTGTTCCCTCTCCAACGTGGCAGGTAGCAGTTTATTTTAATGTGTGGGGCTAACTTTTTTATTTTTTTATTAATCTGCTGGAGACCATTCAGAATTGTCAGTTATCTATAAATTATTTGTATTTGTGTCAGATGCTCTGGCATCTATTTCACAAATAAATAACGATGCACATTAGCAAATATGTGTATGTAGCTATTACTAGTAGCTACTGTAGTTAGTGCCTTAAACAACATGTTCAATATGCCGACCTCTTTCAGTCACTGTGTAGTGGGTAGTCATGGACGCAGATGCCATCTGGTGGCCAAGCTGTCTGACGCAAGACTGTAGGTTTCGCTGACTGCTGTGCATATTTATTCAGATTATGGAGTTCTTTTCCATTCGTGGTGTGCATGCACAGGATATGCAACTGTAATTATGTACTGTGCAATTGGTCTAGACTAAATTATTGTAATACAAAGTATTTCTCAGCACAGTAAGTGACTAAATAAGCACGCATCACCTCAAACTTGAGTATTTGTACAGTATCTAACTAAACCTCTAAAAGAGCTCATTTCATTCAACAACATAAATAGCGAAAATGAAGCAATGGAATTGGTTAACATGGTCAACTTTATTTTGGGGTCCTACCATTTCAAGTTACAGTATCAATTACAGAAAATATTTACAGTCAAGTCAACACAAAAGAAAGTTGGAATGTCAATAAAAAAAATCATTGATACAACTCAAGATACAAAAAAAGTGTCAACAGGCTCTTGTTTTGTAAACACTAACACTTATGGGAATGAATCTAAACTGCATATGATCAATGCAGGTCAAGGGACTTTGGATCGAGAAGGAGGGCAAGGGGGAAATTCCAGGTTCATGAACAAACATCAAAGTCATCCTGCCTTAATTTACAACACTACTAGTGTCAAAGCAAACTGGTGTAGTTACAGTAACACTGCAGCTGAGTCAGTTAGTCTAGTCAACCTCCTCCATCCTGGATGTGTCCTCGTCTCCCTCCAGGGGAGGCATGTCCTCCACAGGGGCTGAGGTTGGCTCCTCGGGGGTCAGGTCATCCTCGTCAATACCTGGACAGGGGAAGGGAGGGAATAGAGTCTCAGTCAGTTACTGAAGCTTAAACAATGTTCTCTCATATCTAGACCACTTAATGCTGAGAAAATGAAGGAGGGCTAGATGGAGCCATTATTACACCAACATGGGTCCTTCAGATCAGCAAACACAAAAGGAATACAGACAAGGGGCTAGCATTGATCATATATTGACAGCAAACATGGTTCTTGTTTAGACAAACTAACTCACCCAGTCCTAGCTTGATCATTCTGTAGATGCGGTTGGAGTGTGTCTGAGGGTCATCCAAGGTGAACCCAGAGGACAACAGAGCCGTCTCAAACAGCAGAAGGACTAGGTCCTTCACTGATTTATCATTCTTATCAGCCTCTGCCTTCTGCCTCAGGGTCTCCACAATGGGGTGGTCTGGGTTGATCTCCAGGTGCTTCTTGGCAGCCATGTAGCCCATGGTGGAGTTGTCCCTCAGGGCCTGGGCCTTCATGATCCTCTCCATGTTGGCCGTCCAGCCATAGGTACTGGTCACGATGCAGCAGGGGGAGGAGACCAGGCGGTTGGACACTGTCACCTATAAAGGAGGGGGGGGGGGAAGATAGGAGAGGTTGGTTATTAGGGAGATGATCAGAACAACATTGAATCAGGCAATCGTTGTACTGGCAGTGAGCATGTAAATACAGTGGCAAATATTGGTGGCATTTTTAAGGTAATGTTAAGCCTCCTGACATTTGTCTTAACATAAAGGACCCCTTCAGCAACATGATATATGTAAGCAATGTGATTAAGCGTTCTTACCTTCTCCACTTTCTTCTCCAAGATGTCCTTCATGATCTTGCAGAGGTTCTCAAACTGAGACTTCTGTTCTTCATGCCTCTTCTTCATGTCCTCGTCCTCAGGCAGCTCCAGACCCTCCTTGGTCACAGAGACAAGGGTCTTGCCATCATACTCCTTCAGCTGCTGGACACAGTACTCATCAATAGGCTCAATCATGTAGATTACTTCCAGGCCGGCCTTTCGAAGGCGTTCCACGAATGCAGAGTTAGCCACCTGGTCTCTGGTCTCGCCTGAAACATGCAGTAGATAAAGCGACTTGAGAAATCAGGTTCTTATCATGTGACAACCTATGAACTGGGCTGTACAGAGAGGAGTGTGTTTCCTCACCAGTGATGTAGTAGATATGTTTCTGGGTTTCCTTCATGCGTGTGACGTAGTCTTTGAGGGATACCATCTCGTCCCCTGAGGCTGAGGAGTAGTAGCGCAGCATGTCTGACAGCCTCTTACGGTTCTGAGAGTCCTCATGGATCCCCAGCTGGGAGAGAGAAAACACAGGATAGGTTATGTGGCCCTTTCCTGCAGTCAATGACAAAAGCCACCCTCTTTGGCCTCATGGGTGGAATTTTATTATTTTTCATAATAAAGATTATGAAACTATGAACATCTGGTGTTTCTATGTCAAACAGTTATGTTATATTTCAGTCTTCTGTGATGTATAAAAGTTTAATATTGGGACAATTTAACGTGTACGCTGGGAGTCTGGAAGCAAGTACAGGTGAATATTTAATATATAAACAAACATGGACCAATACAAGCAACACGAGTAGCGTACAGACATGGAACACAGAGTCAATAACGTCTGGGGAAAGAACCAAAGGAAGTGACAGATAAAGGGAAGGTAATCAGGAAGGTGATGGAGTCCAGTTGAGTCTCATGAAGCGCAGGTGCGTGTAACGATGGTGGCAGGTGTGCGTACTAATGAATAAACTGGCGACAACGAGAGCCAGAGAGGGGGAGTGGGAGTAGATGTGACAGTACCCCCTCCCTGACGCGTGGCTCCATCCACAGCACGTCGACGAGAGGGACGGTCCCAGGGACCAGAAGCGGGCCGGTCGTCTCTGCTGAGGCGCGGAACCCGTAGAACCAGCTGAGACGCGGGAGCCCGACGAGCCGGCTGTTCTATGTTCATTTATTTATTAAATACACTCCCTGTACTTGCTTCCCAGCATATACGTTACAGAATATCACCTCACCAAAGGGGCGCATCAGGGAGTGTTTTTGTAGGTGACGCCGGGTCCGGGTGCCACTACAGGAGCAACCGGGGATGCCTCAGCGGGCTCATCAGGTTTACAAGACTTGGAGGATGCCTAAGCTAGCTCGTCAGGCTCCCATGCCTCAGCTGGCTTGACAGGTTCCCGAGCCTCAGCAGAAGCGACCAGCTCGCTCCTGGTCCCTGGGACCGTCCCTCTGGTCGGTGTTCTGTGGCTTAGGCCGCACGTCAGGGAGGGTGTACCCTCACGTATACTCCCTCTCAAGCACTCGAGGTCGCCAGTCTGCTTATTACGCACACCTGTCACATCGTTACTCGCACCAGTGTCTCAGACTCAGATTAGACTACTTTCCGGCTACCTAGGTAAAGCACTAAATAAACTTCAGTTAGTGCTAAACACAGCTGCTATAATCTTGATTAGAACCAAAACATTTGATCACATTTCGCCAGTGCTAGCCTCTCTATACTGGCTTCCTGTTAAGGCTAAGGCTGATTTTCAAGGTTTTACAGCTAACCTACAAAGCATTACATGGGCTTGCTCCTACCTATCTCTCCGATTTGATCCTGCCGTACATACCTACACGTACGCTACGGTCACAAGACGTAGGCCTCCTTATAGTTCCTAGAATTTCTAAGCAAACAGCTGGAGGCAGGGCTTTCTCCTATAGAGCTTCATTTTTATGGAATGGTCTGCCTATCCATGTGAAAGACGCAGACTCGGTCTCAACCTTTAAGTCTTTATTGAAGACTCATCTCTTCAGTAGGTCCTATGATTGAGTGTAGTCTGGCCCAGGGTTGTGAAGGTGAACGGAAAGGCAATGGAGCGACTGGCCGGTTCCCCTCTCTCCACTGGGATTCTCTGCATCCAACGCTATTACAGGGGCTGAGTCACTGGCGCTCTTCCATGCCGTTCCTAGGAGGGGTGCGTCACTTGAGTGAGTTGAGTCACTGACGTGATCTTCCTGTCCGGGTTGGCGCCCCCCTTGAGTTTGTGCCGTGGGGGAGATCTTCATGGGCTATACTCAGCCTAGTCTCAGGGTAGTAAGTTGGTGGTTTGAAGATATCCCTCTAGTAATGTGGGGACTGTGCTTTGCTAAAGTGGGTGAAGGTTATATCCTGCCTGGTTGGTCCTGTCCGGGGATATCGTCAGGAGGGGCCACAGTGTCTCCCGACCCCTCCTGTCTCAGCCTCCAGTATATATGCTGCAATAGTTTGTGTTTTATATCGGAAGTATTTTTCCTGTCTTATCCAGTGTCCTGTGTGAATTTAAGTATGCTAATTCTTCCTCTTGGAGTACCTGAGTCCTAGGACCATGCCTCAGGACTATCTGGCCTGATGACTCCTTGCTGTCCCCAGACACCTGGTCGTGCTGCTGCTCCAGTTTCAACTGGCCTGCGGCTATGGAACCCTGACCTGTTCACCGGACGTGCACTCTCTCTCTCTCACCTGCTGTCTCTAACTCTAACTCTGAATGCTTGGCTATGAAAAGCCAACTGACATTTACTCATGTCGCACCGTCTACAACTGTGATTATTATTATTTGAACCTGCTGGTCATCTATGAACATCTTGGCCATGTACTGTTATAATCTCCACCCAGCACAGCCAGAAGATGACTGGCCACCCTTCAGAGCCTGGTTCCTCTCTAGGTTTCTTCCTAGGTTCCAGCCTTTCTAGGGAGTTTCTCCTAGCCACCGTGCTTCTCTACATCTGCATTGCTTGAAGTTTGGGGTTTTAGGCTGGGTTTGTGTATAGCACTTTGTGACATCGGCTGATGTAAAAAGGGCTTTATAAATACATTTGATTGATTGCCCTGGACTCCATCACCTTCCTGATTACCTTCCCTATATCTGTCACACCCTTTGGTTCTTTCCCTAGGCGTTACTGACTGTGTTCCATATCTGTACTCTACTTGTGTTTCTTGTTTTGATCTATGTTAATTTATTTATTAAATACACTCCCTATACTTGCTTCCTGACTCCCAGCGTACACGTTACAGATGCAAACTCAAAATTGAATACATTTCAACTCTAAATCTGACATGGTACCATTTTTTTAAAGCCCATTACCATGTGTGTGATGTTTATACTCTTGTTTCAAAGTAGATTTGTTTAAGACTACCAATAATCAATCTGTATGACCATGATTTATCCCATTGCAGTAAAAGGTTAAATAACAACTGTCCCCCAAAAATATCTTGATGTGTTACAAGACTGACATTTTCCAGGAAGTAACCTAAGTTCAGTAAATATGATACCAACAAGGGGAGTGTTGTTGACTTGTCAGTAAGGTTTTTCTGACTATGTAATTAGTGTACTTATGCAAAAAAATATAAAGGGGTAAACGTCCCCTTTAAGGTTAAAACCAGATAGATTTCACATAATTTCAGCAGACATGACAAAGGTCACCCCCTGCAGATTATTTCCACATGGAATCCAAGGTTTACCTTAAGACATATGCGATAACTGTAACGATATGCCATAGAGTCTGTCTAGTCATTTAAACACACTACAAAAAGCCAGAGGATGGTGGTAAGGAGCTCTGTGAAGGACTAAGCCGCTTATATCAGGTTTAGAGGAGACAAGATGGCGAGGGGATCAGACGGGTGGTGACCAGTTAAAGGTTAGTGAAACATTCAACAACTACACCATTCAGAATGTTCCAAGGATTTTTAAAAGAACAGGTGGTGATAAGGGTCATCGTAGTATCCACCTAGATCATGTCTACCACTAAATACAATGCATCCTAAGTTCAGTTTAGGTTGACCTTTAAGGCAATGTTACATAATGATGAAAGCTGACTCTGGTGAACCTGCTAGCACAAAATGGCTGCCTTGTATCACCCATGTGGTGGGTGCTGCTGCAACATCAATTGTCAGAAAGAACTAGTGAGAATATCTGTATAAATAATGCAATCCATTATTACTATGTTCTATACTGTTACGTTAAAAAGTATGAAACTGACCTTGATGTTCTTGGAGAACTGCTCGTAGTACTTCTTGTAGTTTTCTTTGTCCTCTGACAGCTCAGTGAAGAGCTCTATACACTTCTTGACCAGGTTCTTGCGGATCACCTTGAGGATCTTGCTCTGCTGCAGCATCTCTCTGGAGATGTTTAGGGGGAGATCCTCAGAGTCCACCACACCCTTGATGAAGTCTGGAGAAAATGACAGAGACAATTGGTCAGACACCTTCTCAATTAGATTATAGCTCATTCCCAGATCTACGTGAGCATCTGCTTCAGTTCTGTCTGACTCACTGAGGTACTCAGGGATAAGATCATCACAGTTGTCCATGATGAAGACCCTCCTGACGTACAGCTTGATATTGTTCTTCTTCTTCTTGTTTTCAAAGAGGTCAAAGGGTGCACGGCGAGGCACAAAGAGCAGGGCACGGAACTCCAGCTGGCCCTCAACTGAGAAGTGCTGTGTAAGTAAACAAACAGAATGCCAACTGCTGAAACCTTAATGTACATGTATATTTGTCGTTATGAAATTACCTCACCCATTATCAGCTGACTAATACTGGTACTATCTATGACTTCACACATCAGCGAGGGAAACTTAGTAAATAAACAGTGTGGGAACTTATTCTGTTGGCCAATATGAATAGAATATCCTCACCTTGACAGCCAGGTGTTCCTCCCAGTCGTTGGTCAGACTCTTGTAGAACTCTCCATACTCCTCGTTGGTGATGTCATCGGGGTTACGGGTCCACAGGGGCTTGGTCTTGTTCAGCTCCTCCTGGTCAATGTATTTCTCCTTGATCTTCTTCTTCTTCTTCTTCTTGTCACCGCATGCGCTGTCGTGGTCATGGTCATGGTGATCCTCCTCGTCTGAGCCTACGTCCTCGATCTCGGGTTTGTCAACCTCTCTCTTCTCTCCTTCTTCCCCATCCTTCTTCTCCTCTTCCTCCTCTGCCTCATCGTCACTCACTTCCTTGTCACGCTCCTTCTCCACCTGAACAGAGAGGATCATGAGAATGTTAGGGGACACATTCAATGTGTTGATGTACTGTAGCTGACTTTAAGTGGGTAGTTGTCTGAAATATTTCATTCTCTGTGCCTGTTTTTCATTCAATATAAAAATGCTAAAAGTGAAAGATATCCGCATCAATTTATCATCCAGTCATTTACTTGTCCAATCTGAAATCAACTCCTAGCCCCTCCCTTGACACCTCTTATGTAAACCTGAAAGGAAGTTTCAGATGTAGTACAACAATTTGGTAATCACTCAGTGGAGTTTCCACTATCTCGTGCCTGCTAGCTCTTACAAAGAGTGTGATGGGGTATCCGATGAACTGGGAGTGCTTCTTCACGATCTCTTTGACCCGTTTCTCCTCACAGTATTCTGTCTGGTCATCCTTCAGGTACAGAATCACCTTGGTCCCACGACCAATAGACTCAGCTATAGTAGAGTGACATAGGAGTTTAGTGGGTGTTAAGAACAGACCACACCAGGAAAACAATAGTCTGTAACTGTAGGCCTCTTCAGTTCACACAATTTATATAAAATATATAATAATATAATAACAAGCTCTGGTTAAGTTA
Source organism: Oncorhynchus clarkii lewisi (assembly GCF_045791955.1). NCBI lineage: Eukaryota > Metazoa > Chordata > Actinopteri > Salmoniformes > Salmonidae > Oncorhynchus > Oncorhynchus clarkii. Next base: position 35,054,321 of record NC_092154.1, on the reverse strand, counting down.
CGTGTAAAACTATAATCTGTCCTTACCTGACGGGTCGACTTTGACGGTGAAGGATCCGCCAGCGGATGATTCCCAGATGTACTGCTCATCATCGTTGTGCTTGGTGATGACGGTCACCCTCTCAGCCACCAGGTAGGCAGAGTAGAAACCCACACCGAACTGCCCAATCATGGAGATGTCAGCCCCAGCCTGCAGGGCCTCCATGAAGGCCTTGGTGCCAGACTTTGCAATGGTTCCCAGGTTGTTGATCAGGTCAGCCTTGGTCATGCCGATGCCGGTGTCAACCAGGGTCAGGGTGCGCTCCTCCTTGTTGGGAATGACCTCGATCTTCAGGTCCTTGCCAGAGTCCATCTTGGATGGGTCTGTGAGGCTTTCATAGCGTATTTTGTCTAGAGCCTAGTTGAATGAAAATACATAGGTCTAAATAAATCTGTTTTTTGATGTCACTAGATTAACAAAGCTCTTAATTTTATGTAAATGTATTCTGCAGGCTACGTCAATATTTTATGTAATAAAATATGAATACCTCCTAATAAACTATCTATAGATATGTAATAAAATATGAATAGTGGTGTAATAAACACGTATTTAAAGTAATATGCCTGTGTGTGTATTTTCTAAATCATCAAATAATACTAAACTACCAAGTAGTCTAAACGCCTGTTGTGCCTGAAGTACTCACATCTGAGGAGTTGGAGATGAGCTCCCTAAGGAAAATCTCTTTGTTGGAGTAGAAAGTGTTGATGATCAGGGACATCAGCTGGGCGATCTCAGCCTGGAAGGCAAAGGTCTCTGCCTCTTCCTCCATCGGGGCGTCATGGGCTTCCGGCATCTGTGGAGACAACACACATACTGAATGAATATACTGTAAACACACTGTGGTGACAAGGGGGCCCAAGGTGGCTTACATACAGCCAGTCCCCGTCTTAGGTTCTCAGCTGATGGTATGGAGGACAGCTGGTTCCATGTGAACTACAATCCCAACGCTTTGTTTTAACATTTATAAACGAATAATCCTTGCTTGTGGTACAGTTTTGGAAACATTTGTAACTTAACTTTCATAACAGCAGTAAATAATCTTTCAAAAACAAATGATGTACTGTATGCAGTTCAGCAAAGTTGCATCCTGGTTACACCCTGCCCAATAGTTTAAAACACAGCCCCAAGCCGAGATACGAAACCTCCTCCCCAGATAGCTCCATAGGAGAAGTTTGAAGCAGAAAAATGGAGGGGAGGAAGTGTATTCTCGGTTGGAGGCAGTGTTCTTGAAAATACAGCCAGGTGCAACTTTCCTAAACTGCGTACAGTAAGTGTATCTTTTGTATTTTTAAAATTATTGTTCACTTAATGAAAGTTAAGTTCCAAATGTATCGCGTGCAAGTCACTGGAGCAGCGTCGGAGCATCTCTCACAAGGCTAACAGATCGTTTTAACTAGTACTTATATTCCGCCTCGCCACACTAGCAAAGAGAGTACAGCATGAATATTAGCAAAAACTGCATCTCCAATCGAAATCCCAGATCATACTTGTAGGCATTGTCATGGTGACGTTGGCTCGCAAAGCTCATGCGCAAAATATGTAATTACAATAGAAACAATATAAAGTTGTTTCTGACAAATTAGATGTGTCAGTTTGTCACTTTCACAGATTGCTTGGAGTAAAAACATGTTCAACTACTTAAGACATTGGTTCGAAACCTATGTTGTGCCTTTTGTTTTAGAGATAATTAACAACTGAAGAAGAATTTTACGCTTCTCTCATTGATTTCCCAAACCTCGGCCTAGTCTGTTTGATCTGTTTCGCAAGCGTTCCTTTGTAGTCTTGCGATGTTGCGCCTCTGGGTTAAGAAACGAACGTGCCACAAAGTCGTGTAGTATTTGCATAAAGTTCAGCTCTCCCCAACTTTGGTGCCGCTCAGTTCACGTCCCTCGCCCATGCTCGCACCGCCCCAAAGGTCCTCCACCCACTTTGCTTCTCTTCCATTGGAAATTAATGGCTTTCCGTAGTTTTATCGCACACGTCGTCTTCAGAGACACTGTAAAGGGGGCGTCCAATAGGTTAATGTAATACAATGGAATTGGAGTCATGAATAAGGGTTAAGCGTAAGCACATACTGAGAAGGAGGCACAACACTACAAAACGCCCTGGCACTGCATTGTCTTCTGACAGCTTGCATCACTCCTTTGGCTGTTAGCACAGCCACTTAAAGCATGGTTTGGTTGCCCCTTGCAACCATCAAAAATTCCATCCCCAAATAAACAACTGTTTATCAGCATGTTAGTCACAGTATGGTTATGACAGTCCACAAGCCTACTTCAAGTCAACGGGAATCAGTGGGACTCACTACACGCTTAGAAAAAAAGGATTCCGAAAGGATCCTTCTGCTGTCCCCATAAGAGAACCCTTGTTGGTTCCAGGTGACACCGTTTTGGTTCCATGTAGCCTTTCCACAGAGGAAAGGGTTTTAGGAAAATTTTCTCCAATAAACTGAAATAAGTTCCTTGTAAGGAAATTGATAGGCACATCATAAATTGATAATTTTGTACTCTGGACAGGCACACTAGAATATAATAAAATGGAATCAAATATTCTACATTCCACATTGCTGGTAGACTATGTAAGAACGGACGGATATATTTCATTGGCTTTCATTCATTATTCCATATCCCAGTGTAAACTGACCAAGCGCAACGGCAAAACATACTCCACCTGCCGGTTCGCGCGGCTAATAACATGATTCTAGAAACTACCAGAACGATCGATCAAACGTTTCCATCCTTTCTCAATCTCGCGACCGGGTACCATAACGAGTTTGAATGTGAATCTTGATGAATCTCCTATTTGAATAAATATTAGCCAAATCGTGATGGATAGTTGTCATGTCGACAGTGAAGTGACGTGAATGAAAATACTTTTCTGAAAAGGATGTGTGGCAGTCAAGACCCACATTTGGATGTATTGGCCTAGGTTTTATAGGTCAACTTTAATAGAGAATGTGGTAGCCTATTCTGAAATAGCGGACGAAGTTCATTCTGAAATAACGTCGTTAGACCTACAAATTAGGAAATGTACAATGCAATTCATTGCAACAAAATTTAAAATAATGTTTCGAGTGGATTATTCTGAGAGTAAAAACGATATTTGATGATATTATGTTGATATTCTAAACTTCCATTGACTATATTAATTGGATAATGACACTCGCATCATCATGTTGGAACATAAATGTTATTTCATGTCTTACCTTGCTGTGGAAATATCCCTGAATTCTTCTTCAGAAGTTGGTCGCCAACGAAACGAAACCTAGCCAACTATCGGAGAAGATGGGGAGATGATAACTGGCTAGGTTTTATAGACGCTGAGAGTGTTCGAGAAATCAGCTTCCAGAACCGTCTGGAATCTTCCTGACGCTACTACTGTGTGTAGGATGAGCGTGTACACTGAGAGGAGCGATGGAATATCAATCAAACCCTACTGTTTCTCTGTCCACGCCCCTCCTTCATTTAACTCTATCGTGAAGGCGGGTCTATGGGCGTGGCGATATCAAATCTGTACAGTGGGTACATAGTGTACCTGGGATATTCATCATCATTTATGACCCTCACAAGATTTCATAATTAAGATAAACTTTTTACCTAAAAGTTTACTCTAAAAGATCTGAAATACAGGGAGTTATTATGGGGATAAGGTGATTGCAAAAGTATGACTGAAGATGCTAAATAGATAGTCCAGTATTGAATTATAAACATGCCATCACAATAATCCAGACTATTTGATAAAGAGAAAACATGTCAAATATGTTTCAAAATATTTTTTTATTATAAACCTTGTCGTTTTTCATAGAAAATAGCTTACAGAAATAGATAAAGACACAAGTCAAATCCCTGTTGACTTTTACAGTTGAATAGGGTTGAAAACAGCAGATATACTATATAATTATGGTATTCATTAATTATGATGAATTAATTACAACACTTTCCCCACGACTCAGCAGTCATGAAAATGTAAAGTCTATTTGGGACACAATGAAGTAACTTAAAAAATTAAATGTTAAAAAGGGAAAAAATGATGTACTTCTGATATATCTTTAGTCAACTTCCTCCATTCTTGATGTGTCATCATCTCCCTCCAAGACAGGCATGTCATCCTCACTGGGCTGGAGGATTTCCTCCACTGCTGAGTCATCACCATCGATGCCTGTAGAGGGAAAGAAATAGCCGACATTAGAAAAACATATTCACATCGTGTACAATCTGCTATTCAGACAGCCAAAGTATGGGAAAAAACAAAAGCCTTATTCCTAACCATTGTACTACCATGATAGTCCTGTAAGTTACTTGGTGTTTGCATACCTGTACTGTAAATTGATCTAGGAGGAGCCTTTAAACCCCATCAACCAAGACAAAAGTTGAGGGCAAATAATGCATTAAGGCAAAGCAACTCACCCAGGCCAAGCTTAATCATCCTGTAAATGCGGTTTGCATGGGTCTGAGGGTCGTCCAGCGTGAACCCAGATGACAATAGAGCAGTCTCGAACAGCAAGATGACCAAGTCCTTTACGGCTTTGTCGTTCTTGTCAGCCTCAGCTTTCTCTCTCAAAGTCTCGACAATAGGGTGGGTTGGGTTGATCTCCAGGTGCTTCTTGGCTGTCATGTAGCCCATGGTGGAGTTGTCTCTGAGAGCTTGAGATTTCATGATTCTCTCCATGTTGGCCGTCCAGCCGTATGTACTGGTGACGATGCAGCAGGGGGAGGAGACCAGGCGGTTGGAAACTGAAACCTGTAGACATATTGACAGTTGTGTATGAAGTGGTATGTTATTAAAAGGCGTAGACACATTGCAGAGGGATTGGGTTCAGGTAAGTTGTGCTTGTACCTTCTCAATCTTCTTGTCCAGGATGTCCTTCATGGTCTTGCAGAGGTTCTCGAATTTAGTGTTCAGCTCCTCCTGCTTCTTCTTCTCATCCTCATCCTCAGGCAGCTCCAGACCCTCCTTGGTCACAGAGACCAGGTTCTTGCCATCATACTCCTTCAGCTGCTGGACACAGTACTCATCAATGGGTTCAATCATGTAGATTACTTCCAAGCCGGCCTTGCGGAGGCGCTCTACAAAGGAAGAGTTGGCGACCTGTTCCTTGGTCTCACCTAGAAGAGGATACACAGTTATTAACAGTTAGATTACCCTGGTTTAAATGATGTATTTTTATGTCACATGGATTTAACAAAGGAGGAATAATGGAGAGTGAAAATAGATAGCAGCTCACCAGTTATGTAGTAGATGTGTTTCTGGGTGTCCTTCATGCGAGAAACATACTCCTTCAGGGAGACCATTTCGTCAGCGTTGGAGTTGGAGGTGTAGTAGCGCAGCATGTCTGACAGCTTCTTGCGGTTCTGAGCGTCTTCATGGATTCCCAGCTAATGGAAAGATGGAAAATGTTCAAGCTGAAGGTCCCTCAAAAAGAGAAGGAGAAATTCTGGTTGAAGAGTTTCAGGAACTTGGAAAATCCATTTCAAAGGGAGGAAGACCTTACCTTGATGTTCTTGGAGAACTGCTCATAGAACTTCTTGTAGTTGTCCTTGTCTTCTGAGAGCTCGACAAAAAGATCCATACACTTTTTGACCAGGTTCTTGCGGATCACCTTGAGGATCTTGCTCTGCTGCAGCATCTCTCTGGAGATGTTCAGGGGGAGATCCTCAGAGTCCACCACACCCTTAATGAAGTCTGGAGATAAGAGAATGGCAACTGGTCAGACATCTTACTTAAAGCTTTACTCAATGTCATGCTTGAGTGCGGTGCTGAAGAGGTATCCATGAAAGGCTAAAGGTTCAAGGTACAGTACTCACTGAGATACTCTGGCATCAGCTCATCACAGTTGTCCATGATGAACACCCTGCGCACGTACAGCTTGATGTTGTTCTTCTTCTTCTTGTTCTCGAAGAGGTCGAAGGAAGCCCTCCTGGGCACAAAAAGCAGAGCGCGGAACTCCAGCTGGCCCTCCACTGAGAAGTGCTGTGGGAATAATGAGATAAACTTTGACTCATACAGTCATACTAATATATTAATTAATCGGTTGGATCAAGACAAACCCATAAGGCTTGAGTTTTGATTTTCAGTTTGCCATCATAGAGACTCACCTTAATAGCCAGGTGGTCCTCCCAGTCGTTGGTCAGACTCTTGTAGAACTCTCCATACTCCTCATTGGTGATGTCATCAGGGTTACGGGTCCAGATAGGCTTGGTCTTATTCAGCTCCTCTGCGTCAATGTACTTCTCCTTGACCTTCTTCTTCCTCTTGTTCTTGGAATCCTTGGTGTCCTCATCCTCATCAGAACCGACATCTTCGATCTTGGGCTTGTCTTGGTCCTCAGCTGCAGAATCTTTATCAGCCTCCTCATCCTTTTCTCCCTCCTCAAGGTCCACCTCTTTCTCTCTAGACTTCTCCACCTGGATGAAAATGTTTGTTATTAAAAAGTTGTAGGATTTGTCCTGTATGGGGAACAATGTTTGGATCCACTTTTTTTAACAGGTTACTTTCCTAGTTCATACAGCAGATTTCAGTCAATCTCCGCATTATGTTGTTACATTGTTACAACCAAAGAAATATAAAGTTATATTTGAACTTACAAAGAGTGTGATGGGATAGCCAATGAACTGAGAGTGCTTCTTCACAACCTCCTTGACGCGCTTCTCCTCACAGTATTCAAACTGGTCCTCCTTCATGTGCAGTATCACTCTGGTGCCACGGCCAATGGACTCACCTTCAGATCAGAAAAATCAGACTTAGTCATTGGATCTAAGCTTACTTCCTTTTGAATTACATTGTTGAAAAGAAGATTCAACTGATCCAGGATGTAGGTTGATGGTGTTGTATTGGAGAAAAGTAATTGCAGCAGCATATTAATCAATACTGTTGAAGAGGCTTACCAGTGTCAACTTTGACAGTGAAAGAGCCACCAGCTGCAGACTCCCAGATATACTGCTCATCATCATTGTGCTTGGTGATGACAGTCACCCTCTCAGCCACCAGGTAGGCAGAGTAGAAACCCACACCGAACTGCCCGATCATGGAGATGTCAGCTCCAGCCTGCAGGGCCTCCATGAAGGCCTTGGTGCCAGACTTTGCAATGGTTCCCAGGTTGTTGATCAGGTCGGCCTTGGTCATGCCGATGCCGGTGTCAACCAGGGTCAGGGTACGAGTGCGCAGGTCAGGGGTGACCTCGATCTTCAGCTCCTTGCAAGAATCCAATTTGGTTGGGTCTGTCAAGCTCTCGTATCTGATCTTGTCCAAAGCCTGTCAGATCATGGCAAAAAGAGGTCACAAGGTTAAAAGAAAAGTGTCATGGTTGATACCTTGAGCGAATTTAAAAAAGTGTTTAGCAGGTTAACTCTGGGATATAGCTTGTTTTACTATATTGGCTCAGAAAGCAGTGTATACGTGGCTGCTTATTAAGGTAAAATGTTACATTGGTCAATTCAGCATTATGATTAATCTACTCACATCTGAAGAGTTGGAGATGAGCTCCCTAAGGAAGATCTCTTTGTTGGAATAGAAGGTGTTGATGATCAGAGACATCAGCTGGGCGATCTCAGCCTGGAAGGCAAAGGTCTCCACTTCCTCATCCATGGTGTGGCCGGCTTTTTCTGGCATCTGGAAGGAGAAACAAAATAGCAGAGTTTGTACTTCAGACTGATGGAGACTTTGATGCCTCAACACTTAGATTTGAATTGTTCTTCAATTATCCTAACAATGGATGAATATTGTATTAATAAGGCTATTCAGAAGACATGTTTTTGAAAAGCACATAAGGCTTTTTTTCTGCATTTTGCAATAAGACTTGCTTCAGCTAAATAAAAAAATAAAAAATACAACTTATAGTAGCTTGCAAATGATCATTGTCTGGAATGTGGACTTTTATATTTTACAGCTTTTGAAGCCAGAAACACCTGCTTTTTGGTATACCGCCTCTAGTCTAGTCAGACCACATGACAATGAGGCAATAAGGGATTGAAGTATTGAGGAATAGAGGCACCTGTTACAGCCCTCTGTCAGAGGCTCCTATTGCACAGGCCACATCTGTCAATCAAGGCCTCTGCCATTTGAAAAACTGTCGGAGTTTCCAGACCTTTTCACACCCCCTTGCCAACAGCTGCAGTCATGCCATGTGATACCCTTTCTTTGAAATGGAGGATTAAGATGAAGCAAGACTTGGCTTGAATAGAGTAATGTAGAGTTGTATTAATAGAGCTTCTTCACGCTACACTACTTAAATGACACAAACTAGGTCCAGGAGATATACTTGTCTAGTGTAAAGAGACGGATCTATATTAAAATCTCTCTTTTTAAGAGATTTCTCCCACGCTACCTCTGCAGGTAGTGTGCAAGACATCTACACAACATATCCTCCTCTGAGTTGTACATTGTAAAGACAATGGCTCTCCCACACCACATATCCCTGCAACAATGACCTTAACACCAGTAGAGAGCATTTTTGCTCTGTTAGCCAAATAGAAAATGAAAGGCTTTTAAAATATCTGCACATTTGTGAATCATTGCATTAATAAAGTGTGCAATATGTACACTGTGCAATATGGTTTAGATGATAAGCGCCTGTATAGTTTGAATTGCTACCCTTATTTTGTTTGTCTATATACTATGGTTTTTACGGTATGTCAATTAATAGCTGCAGTCACACTTTAAGCAAGAATGTGGATTTGGCCACACCACATCCAAGGCTAGTGTAAACAGAACATTTGCAAATCTGGTGTTGAAGAGAGATAGATCTCACTAGACATATTTTACTAATGTAAATCCACCCCTAGGGTGTCTTCAACATTGCATTTTTCTCTCAAGTATAGGGTTTTATATGTTATTAACTTTCAGCAAAAATATTAGAGTTGCTCTTAAAAGTTATGATTGTTTAACAGCACTGATATACTGAGAAGTATTCATCAAATGCCATTAACACTCTTTCCCATGAAAGATACTTTTTCCTAAAGTAGCTGCTTATCAATAAAAAACATCAAAGGCATTTTTCCAGTTCAATTAATGAATAAATGAATCCTTCCTGGTCCTTGGCTTCAAATTGACTACATGAACAAGTAGAATTCTGGTCTGAGACACTTTCAGGTCTGATAAATGCATTATTTAATAACTTGGTATAGACAACTTGATTGTAATAATTATTTGTGCTGACTGCCAGAACTCTCTTCTTTCTCTTCAACTGCCATGTCCCTTGCTCCTTCTAACCAGGGTCATATTCCATGCCATGTGCTCCTCTCTTGCCATGCACCCACAAAAGGGTTTTACCAGATCCAGGGTAACTGTCTATCAAAGTCTCCTCACTGATTTAATGCAATTTCAGATTAATACAGTGCAATTCATCCCCATTATATATTATTACATTTAGAGTACCAATATATACTGTAGGCTGCTTACTTCCTGCTGGTGTTTCACCTTTATAATATCAATGCATAATGTATTTCCAGAATATTGTCTATTGATCTTCCTTGTGTCCCTGAATTGCAAGTAGCTACATATTTGGTTTACCTTTCTCCCTGATACCCTCTCTCTCTTACCTTGAATAGATAAGAATGAGCTCCGGTGCTTCACTTCTCGTTTGCTGATCACTGTAGATTGAATCTCTGAGCGTCACTTCTGTTCCTCTGCAGATTAATGTAGTCTTTAAATCTCTGTATTTCACTGCTCCTAAATCCTCTATGGCTTCAGGTGAATGTCTTCTCACTTTCTGTATCTGAGTACCCCTGGGCCTACTCCATTCTTTTTATACAAGGGGCAGCTTTCTCGAAGCCCCCATTCAGAAGCTTCCAGAAGGAATGCCCAGTCCCACTACAGTACAGGCTAAGAGAGAAATTACCAGTAGGGTGGGGGTGACAGTGAAAGCTGTGAGGGGTCCGCGCCATAAACCACATGTGTCCTTATAGGGCAGCACAGTCATAAGGGGTGCCTGCCACTCGGGGGCCCGAGGCGTCATGATAGTGTGTCAGGCCTTGCCCACTAGGCCCCACCATACACCCCTATGGCGTGTCAGCAATGTCACAGCTGTGCGCAGCCTTTCAAACCACCTGCTCCCATTGAACCATCCGGACAGACAGACGCAGGGCAGAAGGACTGAAAAGATAACAGGCTGGCCACAAGTATTTTTTGGGGCCTGTGAGATTGGGAAATAATAGATGTGTTCAAGTAATGGTTCAGTTCTAGGCCACAGAAACTGTGTTGACAAATTGGATAAAGAGTTTACTTCTACATTTTTTAATCCCGCCAACCAATAAAACACTTGTAGGCCTATAGAAATACACTCTTTTGTGTGGTTTTATCCCAACAAGAGGGCATGTTTTGTGTCCTAATGGTGACACTACTGCTCATTTAGTTATAATGATGATATTAACATGACTTGCAATATGGTGATTTAACATGAGTAGGCTAACACATATACAATACACATCTTGATTATAAACAAGAAATTAGAAAATCTTTCATGTCAAATCATAGAAAATACCAGAATTCTCAGGCATGGGTATACTGCACAGCGCTTGACCGCAGACTGACCAGACGATGGCACTATTAGCAACAGACGAGTTATTAAAACATATCTAGTTGTTTCGAGAAGTTACTGTATCTCCCCGAGTGGATGTAAACATCGAGAGGAGACAGAATAATTAGATTTAGACTATGGTCACATTACAGAGAACATCTGGACAAAACAAATAATGAACAAGAAGGAATACATTGAATTGCTTGCAACTATGATGATTGGACTGGATGACTAGAGTTTGCAATTTCAACTTCAATTTCAAATTTCATTTATGTAACTAATCAATCAAATATTCATCACATATTCATATTCACAACATTAATATAAATGTCATGTAAAGGGGGATTGTATTCAAATTGAAAGAATACTTTTTTTCTTTACGACATTCTCGAGCGTGTTCAGGAGGATATTATATTCCAAAGGTCCACCATGATTCAAGGACCCACAGAGACAGCATTTTCCACAATAAGAAATTACTCATCCATGCAATTCCACAAGAGCGTTTAAACTAGATTAAACTATGACATTTATTTTTGTCGAGGGTTTAGAAGTGAATTTCGTCTTATCAAATACCTCACTGCTTTCGCTAAACTAGAGCGTCACTTCTAACGTTCATTGATGCTTTTAGCGCATGGGTTCTAGAATCAATTGCCGAGCGCATGCTCTGTGGGTAAGATCCGGGTTTTGGACAGGATGAACGCCAATTTCCAAGATGGCGGCGGAGGGAGGAGGGAAGGAGATGAACGAAATTAAAACTCAATTCACCACTCGGGAAGGTGTCTATAAACTCCTCACTCACTCCGAATATAGCCGCCCTAACAGGGTGCCTTTCAATTCACAGGGCTCGAATCCGGTGAAAGTTTCCTTCGTGAACGTCAACGACCAGTCCGGCAACGGCGACAGAATCTGTTTCAATGTGGGCCGGGAACTGTATTTTTATATCTACAAAGGCGTAAGAAAGGTACATAGCACTCAGGTGACAATGGCTGTATTATCAAGAAGTGAATGTGTGTGTTCAAACGTATAGTAATTTGCTGTCCAGTATGGTATTTTCACTGACGTGCGCAGATAGCCAGACTAGGCCACTTAGCTATGGTGGCTAGCTAGCTAGCATCGCCACAGTTTGTTTTGCCCGCACCTTGTGGAGATATGCTGGTTTACATGTCACCCACCTACTTAGCTATCTAGCTGGCCAGTTAACCAGTTCAATTCAAGCGAAGGGCCCTCCTTCTGTTATGGTGGACTGTTTACGCATAGGCAGGCATGAGATTACTCTTGTGTGATGCCTATTTGCTCTATATGAATATGTACGATTTAACCTTGGAGTGTGGGCAAAGGCTCGTGCCCGTCTTCAGTTCTGACATGTTGATTGACATCTGCAGTTTCAGAGTATGTTAAATAAGACACGTTTCTTCGTTGACATAGTGTATTTTGACGTTAGTGATAATTAACTGGTTGTGTTTTTAGTGCTCTTGTTTAATTGATTCTGCACAGGTTCTTTGCAATCATAGAATAGTTGACCATTGCATAGCAAGCTAGTTATGTGTGATATGCTGCTGGTACTTCAAGGCCCCAAAGCCAGCGCTGTACAGTATTGTGGATGTGTGTTAGGTTGGAAGTAAGCTGTGTTTGTTGATGATTCGGGATGATGATGTCATGCAAGTGATCTGTCTGGTTCTGACAGTGGTGGTGATGCAACATTTGGGGATGTCACTGCATCGAGCTGTATGCTTGTTTACGGTATCTAGTGACGATGATGATGATCACATGTCTGATCCACACATTTCTAAACATGTTCAAATCATAAAACAAGTTCAACTTAGACCATTATCAGACACCAGTAAATAATCAATTGGCTGCTAGGGGCTTTCTAGTGTTATGATGAGGAAGATGTTTTACCACTTCCATGACTTACTGTGTTGGCCTAGTTGGTTTTAAAGGTCCATTGCAGCTGTTTTTATCACAATATCAAATCATTTCTGGCTAACAATTAATTATCTTACTGTGATTGTTTTCAATTAAAATTGTCAAAAAGAAACACGTAGCTTTATGATAAGCTATTTCTCACGCAATAATTTTGCACGAGTAGTCTTCAGTGAGGTACCTAATTGGAGGAGCTTAATGGGAGGGATATGTAACTAGATGAAGGAAAAAGGAAACCACACACTGCTCTTGATAGTATCACCGATCTTTAATAAGCTTACGTATCGGCCACACGGCCTTCGTCAGAGCTTATGGGATTTTTTGAAAGTTGCACCATTATGTGGACCTGGCCCCACCCACATCCGTTCTACACATCGAAGGGGGTTGGAGGCAAAGGAAAAATAAATAAGTGCTACCAAATATAACAATATGCATTAAATAAATATTACAAAAGTGTATGAATAAGGCGTATTAAACATGTCTGTAAAATCTCAATGAGGACATAGCAAGTTTTCATTAGTCATAAGGTACATCATACGAAAAACATCAGAATAATCTACAAGAGACACATATTTCATGTTCAAATTCATAACATACAGTGCCTTGCGAAAATAATCGGCCCCCTTAAACTTTGCGACCTTTTGCCACATTTCAGGCTTCAAACATAAAGATATAAAACTGTACTTTTTTGTGAAGAATCAACAACAAGTGGGACACAATCATGAAGTGGAACGACATTTATTGGATATTTCAAACTTTTTTAACAAATCAAAAACTGAAAAATTGGGCGTGCAAAATTATTCAGCCCCCTTAAGTTAATACTTTGTAGCGCCACCTTTTGCTGCGATTACAGCTGTAAGTCGCTTGGGGTATGTCTCTATCAGTTTTGCACATCGAGAGACTACAATTTTTTCCCATTCCTCCTTGCAAAACAGCTCGAGCTCAGTGAGGTTGGATGGAGAGCATTTGTGAACAGCAGTTTTCAGTTCTTTCCACAGATTCTCGATTGGATTCAGGTCTGGGCTTTGACTTGGCCATTCTAACACCTGGATATGTTTATTTTTGAACCATTCCATTGTAGATTTTGCTTTATGTTTTGGATCATTGTCTTGTTGGAAGACAAATCTCCGTCCCAGTCTCAGGTCTTTTGCAGACTCCATCAGGTTTTCTTCCAGAATTGTCCTGTATTTGACTCCATCCATCAATTTTAACCATCTTCCCTGTCCCTGCTGAAGAAAAGCAGGCCCAAACCATGATGCTGCCACCACCATGTTTGACAGTGGGGATGGTGTGTTCAGCTGTGTTGCTTTTACGTCAAACATAACGTTTTGCATTGTTGCCAAAAAGTTCAATTTTGGTTTCATCTGACCAGAGCACCTTCTTCCACATGTTTGGTGTGTCTCCCAGGTGGCTTGTGGCAAACTTTAAACAACACATTTTATGGATATCTTTAAGAAATGGCTTTCTTCTTGCCACTCTTCCATAAAGGTCAGATTTGTGCAATATACGACTGATTGTTGTCCTATGGACAGAGTCTCCCACCTCAGCTGTAGATCTCTGCAGTTCATCCAGAGTGATCATGGGCCTCTTGGCTGCATCTCTGATCAGTCTTCTCCTTGTATGAGCTGAAAGTTTAGAGGGACGGCCAGGTCTTGGTAGATTTGCAGTGGTCTGATACTCATCCCATTTCAATATTATCGCTTGCACAGTGCTCCTTGGGATGTTTAAAGCTTGGGAAATCTTTTTGTTTCCAAATCCGGCTTTAAACTTCTTCACAACAGTATCTCGGACCTGCCTGGTGTGTTCCTTGTTCTTCATGATGCTCTCTGCGCTTTTAACGGACCTCTGAGACTATCACAGTGCAGGTGCATTTATACGGAGACTTGATTACACACAGGTGGATTGTATTTATCATCATTAGTCATTTAGGTCAACATTGGATCGTTCAGAGATCCTCACTAAACTTCTGGAGAGAGTTTGCTGCACTGAAAGTAAAGGGGCTGGATAATTTTGCAAGGCACTGTACATAGGCATTTCATCATTAAGTCCTTTAGGAAATAATGTCTGGAGGGTGAAAATCCAAAAACATTCTCTTTTACTCAGAGTATTATTAATATCTCCTCCCCTGTCTGATATGTAACTAGAAAATGAGTTGTTATTGGGAACTCTTTGTTATTAGTCTATTAGCTTTAACGAGGCAGACCAAAACAATAATAAATTCCTCCTCCCTCGAGTGTCCCATTGGTTCCTGCATGAACGCCCCCCTTTTCGAGCACGGCATCTTCATGCTTGTGTGACACTAATGGCATTCTGTATTTTCCCTGATTGTCCTTGCTACTAAAAATGTGGCTTAAAAGGAAAATAAAAGTATCTGCTGTGTACCAGAGCCTTCCTAGCTAGCAAAGTGTCTATCCTTCGCTCCAGCCTGTTGAACACCTGCCCCTTGCCGTCATTAACAGAACTGCAGGAAAGCAGTGCCTGACAGGTGGGGCAAAGGACACTGTCTCCCATTGTCCTAGCTAGCTTCTTCTGTGGGGTTCATTGGCTGTTGGCATCCAACGTTATTGTACATTACCGCCACCTACTGTACTGGATGCATCCCCCAAGTATTATTCCAACCTCTTAGTGTGCAAATATACACTGAACAAAAATATAAATGCAATATGTACAGTGTTGGTTTCATGAGATTAAATAAAAGATAACAGAATTTACTGGCCCAACGCTCTAACCACTAGGCTACCTGCCGCCACATGGAGAAGCTGATTAAACGGCCTGATCATTACACAGGTGTACATTATTCTGGGGACAATAAAGACCACTCTAAAATGTGCTGTTTTGTCACACAATACACAATGCCACAGATGTCTCAAGTTTTGAGGGAGTGTGAAAATTACATGCTGACTGCAGGAATGTCCACCAGAGCTGTTGCCAGATGATTGAATGTTAATTTCATTACCATAAGCCGCCTCCAACGTTGTTTTAGAGAATTTGGCAGTACGTCCAACCGGCCTTACCACCGCAGACCATGTGTATGGCTTCGTGTGGGAAAGTGGTTTGCTGATGTCAACATTGTGATCAAAGTGCCCCATGGTGGCAGTGGGATTATGGTATGGGCAGGCAGAAACTACGGACAACAAACACAATTGCCTCAGAGATCCTGAGGCCCATTGTCGTGCCATTCCACCGCCATTACCTCATGTTTAATCCCCATATCGCAAGGATTTCTACACAATTCCTGAAAGCTGATAATGTCCCAGTTCTTCCATGGCTTCCATACGCAAACATGTCACCCACTGAGCATGTTTAATATGCTCTGGATCGACGTGTAAGCCAGCGTGTTCCAGTTCCCGCTAATATCCAGCAAGTTCGCACAGCCATTGAAGATGAGTGGGACAACATTCTACAGGCCACACTCAATCGCCTGACCGACTCGATGCAAAGGAGGTGTTTCATGCAGCATGAAGCAGATACTGACTGGTTTTCTGATCCATGCCTCTACTTTTTTTTTTTTTTAATTAAAAGGTATCTGTGACCAACAAATGCATATCTGTATTCCCAGTTATGCGAAATCCATAGATAAGGGCCTAATTAATTTTCTACATTTGTAAAAACTATTAAATAACACATGGAATCATGTAGTAACCAAAAAACTGTTAAACAAATCAAAATATCTTATTTTAGATTCGTCAAAGTAGCCACCCTTTGCCTTTGACAGCTTTGTACACTCTTGCCGTTCTCTCAACCAACTTCACCTGGAACTTCCCACATATGTTGAGCACTTGTTGGCTGCTTTTTCTTCACTCTGCAGTCCAACTCATCCCAAACCCTCTCAATTAGGTTGATGTCAGGTGATTGTGGAGGCCAGGTCATCTGATGCATCACTACATCACTCTCCTTCTTGGTCAAGGAGGTGTGTTGGGTAATTTTTTAAAATTAACTAGGCAAGTCCGTTAACAATTTCTTATTTCCGATGACGGCCTAGGAACAGTGGGTTAACTGCCTTGTTCAGAGGCAGAACGACAGATTTTTACCTCGTCAACTCAAGGATTTGATCTGGCAACCTTTAGGTTACTGACCCACCGCTCTAACCACTAGGCTACCTGCCGCCCCTCATTGTCCTTTTGAATAACAGAATGCTGTGGTAGCCATGCTGGTTAAGTGTGCCTTGAATTCTAAATAAATCGCAGACAGTGTCACCAGCAAAGCACCATCACACCTCCGCCATTCTTCACGTTGGGAACCACACTTGCTGAGATCATCCATTCACCTACTCTGCATCTCACAAAGACACTGCGGTTGGAATCAAAAATCTCACATTTGGACTCATCAGACCAAAGGACAGGTTTCCATTGGTCTTATGTCCATCGCTTGTGTTTCTGGGCCCAAGCAAGTCTCTTCTTATTATTGGTGTCCTTTTAGTAGTGGTTTCTTTATAGCAATTGGTCCATGAAGGCCTAATTTTACGCAGTCTCCTCTGAACAGTTGATGTAGAGATGTCTGTTACTTGAACTCTGAAACATTTATTTGGGCTGCAATTTCTGAGGCTGGGAACTCTAATGAACTTATCCTCTGCAGCAGATGTAACTCTGGGTCTTCCTTTCCTGTGGCGGTCCTCATGAGCGCTTGATGGCTTTTGCACATTTTTATTTGATTTATTTAACTAGGCAAGTCAGTTAAGATCAAATTCTTATTTACAATGACAGCCTACCAAATGGCAAAAGGCCTTCTGCGGGGCTGGGATTAAAAATAAATAAATATAGGACAAAACACACATCACGACATAAGGAGAGACCTAAGACGATAACATAGCATGGCAGCAACACATGAGAACAGCATGGTAGCAACACAACATGGCAGCTCACAACATGTTAGCAGTACAAAACAGGGTAAAAACATTGTTGGGCACAGACAACAGCACAAAGAGCAAGAAGGTAGAGACAATACATCACGCAAAGCAGCCACAACTGTCAGTAAGTGTACATGATTGAGTCTTTGAATTAAGAGATTGAGATAAAAACTGTCCAGTTTGAGTGTTTTGTTGCAGCTAGCTGCAACGAACTGAAAAGCCGAGCGACCCAGGGATGTGTGGGGGACCTTTGACCTTCTTTGGGGACCTTTAACAGAATGTGACTGGCAGAACGGGTGTTGTATGTGGAGGATTAGGGCTGCAGTAGATATCTCATATAGGGGGGAGTGAGGCCTAAGAGGGTTTCATAAATAAGCAACAACCAGTGGCAGGGCTCTACGCTGAGATTTTTGACGAGGAGCACGTGCACCTCAGTTGAAACATGTAGGAGCACATGAAAAAATCTCCTGAAGAGGCTATCCCTTTTCATTTATTTTTGTTGCACTAAATGTTATCCAAGTACTGTAGGGGCACTGGCGCTTCCAAATAAAAATGTCAGGTAGCACAGCAAAATATTTAGGAGCCAATGTGACCAAAATGGTAGCACCATAGAGCCCTGAGTAGGTCTTGCGTCGGGTATACAGAGATGACTAGTTTACAGAAGAGTATAGGCTTTTGCGAATGCTTTTGAATAAATGTTCAAAGTTGTTGAAATTTTCCTAATTGACTGACCTTGACGTCTTAAAGTAATGATGCTGTCATTTCTCTTTGCTTATTTGAGCTGTTCTTGCAATAATATGGACTTGGTGTTAGCCCTATTTGGTATATCTTCGGTATGCCACATTTACCTTGTCACAGAACAAATTATTGGCTCAAATTCAGTAAAAGAGATTCCACATTCACTTAACAAGGCACACCTGTTAACTGAAATGGATTCCAGGGGACTACATCATGAAGCTGGTTGAGAGAATGCCGCGAGTGTGCAAAGCTCTCATCAAGGCAAAGGGTGGCTACTTTAAAGAATCTCAAATATAACATTTTGATTCAACAGTTTTTTTCTGGTTACTACATGATTCCGTATGTGTTATTTCATAGTTTTGATGTCTTCACTATAATTTTACAATATAGAAAATAATGAAAGTAAAGAGAAACCCTGAATAAGGAGGTATATCCAAACTTGACTGGCACTGTAAGTATTCAGACTCTTTGCTATGAGACTCGAAGTTGAACTCAGGTGCATCCTGTTTCCATTGATGATCCTTGAGGTGTTTCAACAACTTGATTGGAGTCCACCTGTGGTAAATTCAATTGATTGGACATGATTTTGAAAACCACACACCTGTCTATATAAGGTCCCACAGTTGACAGTGCATGTCAGAGCAAAAACCAAGCCATGAGGTCGAAGGAATTGTCCGTAGAGCTCCGAGACAGGATTGTGTGGAGGCACAGATCTGGGGAAGGGTACGAAAAATTTGCTGTACCATTGAACGTCCCCAAGAACACAGTGGCCGCCATCATTCTTAAATGGAAGAAGTTTGGAATGACCAACTCTTCCTAGAGCTGGCCGCCAGGCCAAACCGAGCAATCGGGGGAGAAGGGCCTTGGTCAGGGAGGTAACCAAGAACCGGATGGTCACTCTTGACAGAACTCCAGAGTTCCTCTGTGGAGATGGGAAAACCTTCCTGAAGAACAAACATCTCTGCAGCGCTCCACCAATCAAGCCTGTTTGGTATAGTGGCCAGATGGAAGCCACTCTTCAGTAAAAGGCACATGACCGCCAGCTTGGAGTTTGCCAAAAGGCACCTAAAGGACTCTCAGACTATGAGAAACAAGATTCTCTCTGATGAAACCAAGATTAAACTCTTTGGCCTGAATGCCAAGCATCACGTCTGGAGGAAACCTGGCACCATCCCTACGGTGAAGCATGGTGGTTGCAGCATCATTCTGTGTGGAGTTTTTTCAGCTGTAGGGACTGGGAGACTAGTCAGGATCGAGGGAAAGATGAACTGAGCAAAGTACAGAGATCCTTGAAGAAAACCTGCTCCAGAGCACTCAGGACATCAGACTGGGGCGAAGGTTCACCTTCCAACAGGACAACGTTCCCACACAGCCAATACAACGCAGGAGTGGCTTCGGGACAAGTCTCTGAATGTCCTTGAGTGGTCCAGCCAGAGACCGGACTTGAACCCGACCGAAATCTCTGGAGATAACTGAAAATAGCTGTGCAGCAACGCTCCCCATTCAACCGGACAGAGCTTGAGTGAATGGGATTATCCAAGAATAATCAAGGCTGTAATCACTGCCAAAGGTGTTTCAACAAAGTACAGAGTAAAGGTTCTGAATACTTATGTAAATGTGATATCTTTTTTTTTAAATATATATAAATTAGCAACATGTTTTGCCTGCTTTTGCTTTGTCATTATGGGGTATTGTGTGTAAATTGGAGGGGAAAAAAACTCATCAATTTTAGAATAAGGCTGTAACTTAAAAAAATGTGGAAAAAGTCAGGGAGTCTGAATACTTTCCAAAGTCACTGTTAAACACAGGAAAGTCATGTTTTTGACTGCACTGCCCATTTAACATGGGGGACTTGTGGGCCACTTGGATGGAGTAGATCTGTGTGGGAGATTGTAAGATATTTTAACACTTGTCACCAAGTTTTGCAAGTGTTCCTGACAAATAAATGGTCTACTGACCTTGACACAATTGGCACAAAATATTTTGTATAAGAGGGCCTGGATGTTGCTTTGGAGGCCTCTGTGCCCTGTCTGGAAAATAATTTAAGGGACAGACTGGTTTAATGCATCATAAAGGCCTACTTCTTCACTGAGTTCACTCCTGTCACATTGTCATTTCCTGTAAACAGTGCTCTCTTAGCACAGGTCGGTAAGATTGGCAAACCTGCCCTCCCCAGGTCTCTATGTAGTTCTTCCTGTAGTCAGTGAAGCATGCCAGAAGGGTATACCACAAGCCAGCTAACTTGCCTAAATCTTCTGATATAACTTTTTTTTGAGAGAGAAGCTTGAAATGTGTGTGGTCTAATTGATTAAACAAACTATAACACATCTAAGTTTAGCTTTTTTTTTAAATGAACAATAAAATCAATGGTTATTTCTGCAGTTTTATTAGAGGTAGGTGGCTAACTCATTGATCTCGTTTTGTAGAACACCCCTAGGTAAATAGGGCTGCAGAGCTAATGCCTGTTGATTAGTTTTGAGTGTGCTGTTTGGTTTCATTAGGTTGGTTTAAAGCAGGAGATACATTTGTTTCCCTGTGATAAGTAATTTTATAGCAGGGAGTAGGACTACAGTCCCTCGCTCATTACCAGAGAGTTAGCACAGTCTGTGTTAATCTCGAAATGAGTTTAATAGTGGCATTGGATTATATTTTAGCAGTGTCTGTGTGGACATTTCTCAGTTAAAGACAAGGAGGCAGAAGGCTAAGCACCCTCCAGTCTAATTGGCTAAACTGATTTTTTTGTCGTCACTAAATAGTTATCCTTCCATTTGGAGACAGATTTACATGTGAATATTCTAAAATCATAAAAACAATATCTGCATTTTCCCACCAGAGATGTTTCCATGCAATTGACTTGTTGTGGATAAAATGCATGATCACGTAGTGTATAGAAAAATAACGTTTGTTAAATGGATTTTCAACTCTGCTGATGGTTTTATCACAAATTGTGCGTTTTATTTATTATATATATAGTGAATGTTCCCACTCTGGTCTTGCCATGTGCGCTCTAGCCAGGCGCTCACAGACAGTGCGTATAGCCTAGGCCTACATGATCAGATTATTATGGACAAAAGAACGAGATTCTTTTTATTTGTCAAACGCCAGCCAAGCATTGATTATCATGTCACCAGAATAAGACCCTTGATATTTATTGGAAAGGAGCATGAAGCTCATCACCGTGCATTTTTACCACCCTGTGAAGTTCATAATTTATTTCAGCTGTAGCGTAATAAACTGCATCAATTCCCAAATCGTAGTGGGAGGACCACACAACACATCGTGTGACTCCAAGTTGACTTCGATATGATGGTTATTATATCAATATTTGCCCATAAAGGCATTTCTACCACCATTTATCACATTATTCATTTTTACAAAGATCCCATCTTGTCTAGTGTGTTTTTTTGTTTGTTTTGTCGACGTTTGAAAAGTTTACTGGCAAATTATCTGTTTCCGTCAGGCCTGTCGTGACTTTTTTTTATATCCAACATGTACTTTTACTTTAATTGCATAAAGGTTGGATGGGAACTAGGGATATGACAAAAATATTTTTTTCTTAACGTTTAAGCAGCAATTTTTTTTTGCTTTTCATGAACAATAACATTTTCTAAAATTCACACTAATTAACAATGCAGCTGCACTGCTGCCGACAACGGGTTGGGTCTCTCGGTGCGTCCCTTTTCAAATGCAACTGTACTACCATCACTGTACCTCCGTTCCATCTCGCAAAGTTAACATTTCCTTCTCATTTAACTTCTGAAAGCCATACAGGAATTCGCTGCTGTCGCTTGCCTTTCTCTGCCATTTGTCCAACTGTTAACGACGGTGGTGTAGTGGTAGAAAGTCGACTCCAAAATAATTTGTTCCTCTAATCATTGCACGTCTAATCCCATTTCTGAGTGTCAGGATTCGATTCAGCTACGAACCGACTCTTAAGGTTAAGTCTTTTTGGAAAGGAGGAGACTGATTAGTTGCTGTACTTCCGAGAACACAAATACTCACAACTTTCATAGCGAGCAATGAGGGACTGACCTTGTGACCACACCGCTTGCGCCGCAAAATAAATATACACGTTATTCAATCATTGCACCCACACTGCTCGCACGCGCCAACAAGCGTCTGCGCTGCCAAACAGTAGTCAGTTCTATTTGTGACGCTGAACATGGTGCAAGTCCTGCCTCTCCATCTCCTCATTGGTTCATAGAAGCATATACCCACGTGCCATCTCATTAGTTATACCCACGTGGGTGATTGAAAAATGAACTGAGGTCAGTCGGTCGGTTTTGGTAATACACCTATTATGAAAGTTAGATGCCAATCGCCATATAAAGTCCAAAGAAGGAAAAGGCCTGGAAGGAGGAGAGATGACTAGAAAAAAATTGTTTGACTGTTTTATTTGTGGATTAATTGTCGGAGTAGAGGACCTTGTGCATTTTCAGGTAAAATAACTCAACGTTTATATCCCAGGACAAATTAGCTAGCAACTGCAAGCTAACTAGCTAAATTGCCATAACTGTTTCTCGCAATGGAATGGTGTATCTCACAATTTCTTGGCTTGCAATTTCAGTAAAGCAGGGCCTATCCATGAATAGCCTACGATATTCTACACGCAACAGACCAAAGACTGAACACACTTGTATTATTAGTGAAGAGAAAGAGCAGGGGTGTAATTTAGTCCAATCCAGTGGTCACCAATCAGTCCATCGCCAAACATTTCTGTAAAAAATAAAATACGGATTAAGTATTATTAGTTTTGCGGTAGGTGTACTGGATTCAGCTGCCCTGCATGCTAGGTAGTAGAAGTGTTCCCATTTTGAGCTATTTAATCTGTCTGAATGTAAAAACTCCTACCTGGAAGGCCGGGAGAGCAAATCAAGTGCCCTTTATAGGCCTACTGCTGGCTAATCAGATCACCATGTCTGCAGCTTCCACGAGCCCATAGCAAAGTTGATACTGACATTTCTAAACTTTTAAAACCATGACTAGAGACTCAACTAATACCGCAAAGAACAGCTGTTTTTCTGAGTGAGTGAATGTTTGTATTTTTTTTCAGCACTGTCAACACTTATATAAGCCAGAAAATGTGCTTCTCCCTATCCACTCCCACTACAAAGTATCGATTGACTTATGTTATTAGTGGCTTGCCTTTTTTAATATTGAGGAATATTTAATGTTCTCTGGTGATAGGAGTAAGAACATGTATTCATGTATGAGGCAGAAATAATGAAATGGGGTGCAAGACGGTGGCCCCTTTTTGGTCAGTCTCAGCGGAGGAAACGAGAGCTGAGGAACTGTGAGAGGCTGGCCATCAGATGCAAGCACAATCAGTCCAGTAAAATTAAAAGGAATTATTTTAGTTTTTGTTCACTCAGCTGTGCCTCACAAGTAATACAACAAATGATATATTACCAGTGTATTCATATGCCTCAGGTTTTGAAATATCATTTTTAAATGGTCTGAGAATAACAACACTGGCAGGGCAATTCAAGCATAGCCAAAATGCAGTGATAATGTATTGGGCCTATAGCCTGCACAAACCTCATTGCTACAGAACGGTTTTTAATAGGTTATTAAAGGTGCAAAATTGCTCCGCCATTTCCTGGTTGCTAAAATTCTAACAGTTTACCCAATTTCGGTTTGTGACAAACCGAGCAGTGTGTAGTGTAGAGAATCATTGTACCATCTAAACCCATGTGAAATATTTTAAAAAAACCAAACTTAAGAACCTGAAGCATAGAAAGTGCACATAGAACATATTTACCGCTTCTTAGACTTGCTATTAATGAGTGACAGATCTATAGC
Source organism: Oncorhynchus clarkii lewisi (assembly GCF_045791955.1). Classification (NCBI taxonomy): domain Eukaryota; kingdom Metazoa; phylum Chordata; class Actinopteri; order Salmoniformes; family Salmonidae; genus Oncorhynchus; species Oncorhynchus clarkii. The sequence continues at coordinate 35,030,460 of NC_092154.1, read as the reverse complement.
TCACATTTCTATGTGAATTTGGTTGGGTCGGCCAAGAAGTTACATATTGAGCGGTAGATCTCGGCTCAAAACATTTTGCAACTAAAACAAGATTTCTATTGTATAAATGCTGGTAGGTTGCTCCCTGTTTGCTTCCGTTTAAGAAATGGTTTGAAACAGAATCGGCATAATGAATACGCCCTAGGCGAGCCGGTGCAAGGAAGGGGCAGGCAGAAAAAGCTGTGATGTGAATGTCTTGATAATCTGTTTAGCATGCCTTGCATATATTTACCAAAGTAGCCTAAAGTTCTATTTAAATGACACAATTTTCCCCAGGCCTTATAGCCTATCGTTTAGTTAGGCTATAACACGGAAAATCATGTTTTGTGATAACTGCACTATTTACATTTTTCTTTAATGTTAAAGATCACACTTTTATTTCAAAGTTTTTAACTTTAAAATGCTCACACCCCTAATAGAAAACTGGTTATTGACATTCATTTTCAATCACTCACTGTCATCATTCATGCTGGAGCTCGGAGTTAGCAGGTCTGACAGAGCATTTATGTCCTGTTGTGGCTCTTGGTGTGTGTGATTGAATTTGTCATGGTGTCTTTCATCTGAGGGTCCACAGATCAGCAAGATCTGATCCTGAGTTGAACTCTGCATTATTCTCTCAGACATAGGCTTGGCCTAATCAATTGCCTGTCTTTTGTGTGTTTTGAATGAGTTTCACATGACATGAGTTAAAGTTTAAAGTGCCATGGATAGAAAAGGCCTATGGTCATTGGTTTGTCGAGGGCTTTGGAGCAGCATGGATTCTTGGCATATCAAAGTGTGCTGGCCGTGCTCTGACAGATCTGTCAGCAGTCTTATGACAACCATATAATCTCCCTCGCTGCCTCCGATGATCCTCCACTCAGTTGCATCACCAGGGTCTCGGACTGACTCCTACAGTATCATCCCTTGGGCCAGGAGTTTTTCTGAATTTCCTCAGAAAAGCTTTAGGTAAAAATATGGCCAGGTGTTTTTCCTGGTCAGTTCACATGGACAGGAAAAACTCTTGGCCTAATGGTCAACAATATTGCTACTTATCTTACAAGTGATAACCTAGCCTATACCTTCGGGGGGCCTCAAATCCAGCTGCAGTGACCTACTGTACCACTCACTGCCTAGTACCGACCAGCTGTCCACAAACCCTTACTCTTAAATGTTTTACATCCATGAATTTGACAACCGCTGTTAAATTACCGACATTACAAATGACCCCTCTTATAGTGTTTATACGGTAGCATCTCTCTGATTTGGAGTCAAGTTGTCACCCCAGAGGTGCGTCTCTGCCCTAGCCACCTGTTGGTAGACATTGGCACTGCAGCTCTCTTTTGCTCTTTCTGTCTCTCTGTTTCTGCCTCTCTCTCTCTCTCTCTGGGCTAATGATTGGTCGGGCATCAGGAAGGCAGTAAGACCAGCGTCTTGTGCCTCTGGAGATAGCCTAATAATGAATTTACAGACCTCTAATGCCCTTGATATGATTGTCCTTGGGCAAGTTTGACAATGTTGCTACTTGCTAGGTTATGATTTTTTTTTAACTGTGTGTGTGTGAGGGATGGTGGATCTGACTATGCAGCCACATACCAGTATGTATTGTAAAAATACCGTCTATAATGATATGTGATAGTGCTAAAGAAATGAAAAATTGGAATACTTAAAAAAAAAAAAAATCAGCTTATCACGCTATACCATAATAAATGTAAGTTCAAATGCTGAGACCATTGATTGCTTTTGACCAAGCACCCTACACACTAAAGCAAGGCTGTTGAAAACTTAGGCTGGTTAAGGAAGTAATTTTATCATTCCATACCCTAGGTTTTTGCCGAAATGACGCTGCTGGCTATACCACAAAGATTTTTTGAAAAATCAAACAGCTAGATTGTTTACCTTTTCAAAAGATCCTCTGTGGAACTTCCTGAATAATCGGTCATTCCATTCTCAATCTTCTTGTAAGATCCCCCTCAAATGCCAGTTGTTTTAGTTTTCCTTGGGTGTAGCATGCTTCTTCTGTGCTGACTGAACACATTTGTCAAAGTGGAAAAGGAGTTCTCACATGAAGCTGTGGATGCCCCAAAAGTCAATCCATGTGCAGTAAGCACTGTCGGCATAGCGGAGAGAGGCCCAGAGATTCGTTTGCAGGATATCAAGTGGGTTCATTTGTCCTCATTGGCACAAAAACTGGCAAGTGACACTAAACTCAGCTTCCACCAAATCTGTTTTGCCTAGATCCAGCAGTGGTTTCACGTTTTCACATCTGGAAAGTAATGGCTCTTAGGGCACACAGGGCCTCCACCAGTTGGCTGTTGCGTTCGCTGAATCATTCTGACATTTCACCAATGAACGCGTCCAAGAACAGTCTTTTTACACTCAGTCTTTTCTCTGTCCTCATAGGCCTACTGTACTGTCCACCATGTATTGCTGGAGATATGTACTTACATAATGTTGCCGTTTGCTTGGAGCTGGTGGTGAGTCAGTGCCACTGGCACGGAACTGTGCCCAAATGGTTTCGAACTCGCTGTCACACCTCAGCTTCTCAACACACTCCAACGCACTGCGGACCACTTTGACTCTAGTGTAAAGATCTGTTGCTTTTGCATGGAGTAATTTGTTTGGAGGATCGAGAAGACTGATTCTGTAAGCCAGGGTCCGTCACTGCCTTCAGCAGCCCTGTAGCCTCGAGGCTTACTTCTGTGTTGTACAAACATGGTCATTCGATGTCACAGAGGAACTTCACAATGCTGTCAACTTTTAACAACCACTGGCACAGTTGCCATGTGTCCCCTTCTCCTTTGGCTTTGTTTGAGTACTTTAGCGAAGCCAATTTCTGAAATCCACCGTGGCAGATTAGCTGGTTCGAGCTAGCTATATAGGCTAAGGCTAAGACTTTAAAAAAATACAAAATTATACAGCAAGCTAAGAAGCTAACTAAACTCTGTAGTGGTGGGGCATGAGGCAGAGTTGAGAAGCAGCTTCAATGGTGAACTTGACCCCCCGCCCTTATAAATCTAAATCAAATATTACAGGTGGAGGCGTGTCATGTTATTCACTTAGCTTACCACAGATAAGACGCATATCCCCCCCCGCTTTTTATGGAAACCCAAAGGAGTCATACCTAACCCACCCCAGTGGCTTTCCATAGTCCCCCTATACACACAGCAGCGTTTGCTGTCTATGGTGCTGACGCAGCGGAGATACAGATTCTGTGCCAACTTGTCACTCAATCAGTAGAACTTTTTAGCTTCTTTCAATATATTGGCATATAAAACTTCACTGAGGGGGCTAAGCCCCTGTTTGCCCCCTCGTGGATCCGTGCCAGCATATATACTGATTGTTTCAAGAAAAACTACCAAACCTATTGGTGATGGAAGATCTGAGCAATCAAATAAAATCTCATGTCAGCCCTGATCAGCGTGTAGCCTACATATAGTCAGATGAGTTGTCAACGGTGGTAGCTTAGGATATTTTTATTCTGGTAAAACACAATTTAACACACATGATAAAAAATAACCTATCAAATGACATTGGGTTGTCATTCAACTAATAAAGCCTTATGTTTCCCAAGCCATTTTTACAAACATTTTAATGCTGAAGGTGACGCGCAGATGTGCCAGATCAGGAATAGGCCTACCTCCTCATTGGTCAGCTCTCGACGCAGTGCATTTTGACTAGGCTACTGATATTGCCTGGCGTTGTTCGATATGAAAAATTATTTGTAGATCAATGACTGTCAACATAATGACATACTTAGCTCGACACTGAAAGAGCGGAGAGTAGAGTACAGTACATTATAGTATACTCAACTCTAGTGTGTGCTGTGTACTTTAGTGAGATGTAGTCTACTTTTCTTTACTGTGCTGTACTGTCCAAACTTGTGAACTCTACTGTGGTTTGTGACTACTATGATTTACCGTTGTAGCCAATTCAATTGCAGACGGTCTGTTACCGATTTTGTTTTTGTTTAGGGAATTACATTACTGATTTTGTAACGGAATTTAGTTTTAATCGCTTAACAATTAATGAACACATTTGCTATCAGTAAAAACACTTAACTAATTGAAAGGTCTACCTTGTTACTTCTGTGAACTTTCATTATTCTCCCTCATGAGGGAGTGCGATTTGAAAATATCTTAGATATGTGGGTTTTTGATAACGGAGTTAAGGCACAAGGCAATGTTTATTAAATGCTGGAAAAAAATGTATTTCTAATACCTTTTAAGACTTATTTTTCTGGTAGATGTTTTCTAAGACCCGTTTTCTATCTGTTTGACCAGAATTCAAAGCCTTTGATTATTCCAAGTTTTTAGGATGGAAAATGGTTGAACAATTTACATGTCCCTTAATTCCTCAACATTATAGACACTCAATTTGACATTCTCCTATGAACTTCACATGTTGGTGATCATGGGTCGTTTTACATGGAAATTATACTATTTCTCATTAGGTCAATGATGATCTGCAAGTGTTATATAGACAGGAGGAATGGCTTTGTAAAATAACTGAGGTGTATGTTCAAGATAATTGCTCTACCTGTGAGTCAGACGTTGTGTCCTGTCTTTCTCCGCGTTTCTAGGCGGCTGACCTGAGCAAGCCCATAGACAAGAGGATCTACAAAGGAACGCAGCCCACGTGTCATGACTTCAACCCCCTCACAGCCACAGCGGAGAGCGTCTCCCTGCTCGTGGGTTTCTCGGCCGGCCAGGTGCAGCTCATTGACCCAATCAAGAAGGAGACCAGCAAGCTCTTCAATGAGGAGGTAGGTTTAACAGCGTTTACTTTAGCCAAGCTGGCTAAGATGGGTGTCCTGTGGTTGAATATCAATGTATGATGTTGACTCCCTACTGGGAGGAAACTGTTTTCTAATGCAAAATGAGAGTAAAGGTTCTGTTCCAATATCCAATGTATTAGGCATGCATTTAAGTGTAACGCTAGTGTTGATATCTTGTTTGAATGCATGTTTGACACTTGAGTTATTTGTCTCTCGCTGACAATCATCGTCTCCCCCTCTCTCCCTCAGAGACTGATAGACAAGTCTCGTGTGACATGTGTACGGTGGGTTCCTGGCTCAGAGAGCCTCTTCCTAGTGGCCCACTCCAGCGGCAGCCTGTACCTGTACAACGTAGAACACACCTGTGGCACCACGCCACCCCACTACCAGCTTCTCAAACAGGGCGATGGCTACGCCGTGCACACCTGCAAGAGCAAGTCGGCCCGCAACCCCCTACTGCGCTGGACAGTAGGCGAGGGGGCGCTGAACGAGTTTGCCTTCTCCCCCGATGGGAAGTTCCTTGCGTGCGCCAGCCAGGACGGCTTCCTGCGCGTGTTTGGCTTCGATGCAGCCGAGCTGCACGGCACAATGAAGAGCTACTTCGGTGGGTTGTTGTGCGTGTGCTGGAGCCCGGACGGACGATATATAGTGGCCGGGGGGGAGGACGACCTAGTGACCGTCTGGTCCTTCTCAGACTGCAGGGTGATCGCCAGGGGCCACGGCCACAAGTCGTGGGTGAGCGTGGTGGCGTTTGATCACTGTACTACCAGCGTGGAGGACAGCGACCCACCCGCCGAATTCAGCGGGAGTGACGAGGAGTTCCACGAGCAGATCCACTTTGGAGGGGGGCGGGACCGGGCTAATAGCTCCCAATCACATCTTTCCAAGAGGAACTCTACAGACGGCAGGCCAGTCAGCGTGACCTATCGCTTCGGCTCGGTGGGCCAGGACACCCAGCTGTGTCTGTGGGACCTGACTGAGGACATCCTGTTTCCCCACCTGCCCCTGTCACGTACCAGAACTCACACTAACGTCATGAGTGCCACCAGCCCCCCGGCTACTGGGGCGGCCACTACTAATACTACTACTACTACTACTGCTGCTGCTGCTACTACCACTACTACTACTGCTACTACTGCTACTACTCCTACTACTAACCCACCTGGTACCAATGGCAACAACACAGTGAGCAGTAGTAGTGGTAACAGTGGCGCCCCAGCTAACTCGCTCCCCGCCCCCCTGCCGCGCTCCAACAGCCTGCCACACTCCTCCGGCCCCGCAGGGGGCAGCACCACGCCTAACTGCCACACGAGCAGCAGCAAAGGAAGCAGCATCATCGACAGCACCTTCATCGCCACGGGCGTCAGCAAGTTCGCTACACTGTCGCTGCACGACACACGCAAGGAGCGCCACGAGAAGGACCACAAACGCAACCACAGCATGGGCCACATCAGCAGCAAGAGCAGCGACAAGCTCAACCAACTGAGCTCTGCGGCGCGGACGGCCAAGGCGGACGCCGCTAAGACTCTGGGCACGCTGCTGTGCCCGCGCATGGAGGAGGTTCCTCTGCTGGAGCCGCTGGTGTGTAAGAAGATTGCTCACGAAAGACTCACTGTGTTAATCTTCCTGGAGGACTGTCTGGTCACAGCCTGCCAGGAGGGCTTCATTTGCACATGGGCCAGGCCCGGTAAAGTGGTGAGTCTGTTACAACCCCTAACCCCTAGACATATGGGCCAGGCCTTGAAAAGTGGTGAGTCTTAACCCCAAGCCACTTTCAACCCCAGACACTTCAGTTTGACATCTAACACCTAGACTAGACACATCATAAATCTCTGAAAATGATTGAGTGAGTTGGGGTTTGCGACGCAGGATCCTCTTTTGCCCACTGTGACTCGCTTACAAGGGTGATTATCAATCCAGGATCTTAATTTGATTTTCTTTATGATGATGAAAACGTACCGTTTCCCCTCAATTACCTAAGTTTGAATTCAAATTGTTTTACCGTTCTGAGTGTCCAAAAACCATCTCTTCTCCTCTAACTCATTCCCCTCTGCTCTCTTCCTCCACAGGGCTTACTATCATCTCAGAACCCGGCCAACTCTCCTAGTGGGACTGTTGTATAGCCCTGGTGCTAGTGCTGCTAAACTAAACCGAGCTCCACCAGACATGATGGGACAGGATGACCTGGCCACACCTCGCCACAGCCCTGCAGCGCTGTTCTCTCTCTCACACACCTTCATCACAATCACCACTACTGAAGCTCTTTTTGTTCTGTTAATCTTTAGATAGATAGATGGATAGCTAACGTGGGCCATTGAGGGTAGATGGGTTGGCCCACAGTCTGAGAAGAGTGTAAAGGATCGTGTGAAAGGTGCAGAATGCTTGAAAATTGTCCAGGAGGATTTAAAGTGTTGTTCAGAGAGGGAGGCTGGCTGCGATGTGTTTACATTGTTTTCACCTCCCTTCCTCTCAACATTCTCTTTCCCGGTCCAAAAACAACCCCTGTAAAAGCTACAGCTTGTTTTCAGACTGGGCTTGTCTCTAATAGCGTGGCCTCCTCCAGAAACCACCCATAGCCACTACTACCCCCTAGGCTCTTCATGTAGATCTGAAAGACCTTGGATAGGTTTATTCATTATGGTAGTAGGCACATTTCTCCACTATTCAGTTCTCTCAGATCTAGCCTAGGTATTAGGGGCTAGGTGTTGTCTTGGGACAGGTGCTATCGCTTTTAGCTTGATCCTCATCCATGACTAACCCTGGTGGAGTTGGATCACATGTTCATAGCAAAGGGAGACCGGAGCAGTTAGCTTCCTCTAACTACAATAAAAAAATATTTTTGAATTTAAATCAGAATATCACAGCTTGAGTACGTTGCACTGATTTTATTGTTTATGTAAATTTGTATTCATAATTATGACAAAAACAAGATGGTTGAAGATAGCCTTTGGATGCACTTGGGTTGTGGCGAGTAATCTCTGTCTGGATGCTAAAATCATAGTTGTTGTTTTTTTTAAAGAAAAAGAGAATTGTTTGCACTTAATAGTTTGTTAGAAGAGAATGGCTTTACAATTTTGGAGTGTGCAAGGACTCCCCCGACAAGGTTGTTAAAAATATAAATAGAATTAAAAACCTTTATCTATTGAACATTTATTTTAATATTGTTTCAGATTTAAAAAATGGGCTCTGTATTATATGTAAATATTGTACTTCAATGATTTGGTGAAATTATCATTGTTACACTAGTTTGAAGTTCTTCATTTCAGAAAATAGTGATATTTCTAATTCAGAAAAATATACATAATAATATTAAAAATGAATCTTGAATATGCAGGTTCATGTTTTTTCCTTTCTGTTGTACATAAAGAGAATTCAGGTGTATTTTTCATAATGAAATGTTTGTTATAGGAGATGTCTCTATGGAATCCTCTTTATCTAGTAGGTAGTGCTGAAAGCTAGCCTGTCGCTGCAGACTCCTCTATGTAGAAAAGTTTTCCCAGTCCCAAACTCGCTCCTGCACCCTATGCACTTGTGAAGTCCTGAGAGCATGGCCGCAGGAAGTTTTGGGTTGGGGGTGCTGTCGATGGGGTTCTGAGTAATATTTTTCTCTGTGCTATGCTGAGAGGATTGTATAGGAAATGTGGAAATTGAAAGACTAGATATATACTTTACCATATTGCTCATATACCTATCCAATCTTCTTAGATCGCCACAAGTGTCACAGGGCTTAGGTGCTAGTGGTTGTTTTGGGACTGGGCCGTAGGCTAAGGTAGGAGCCGTCTAATTCAGACATCACTCAGAGCTCAGGTAAACCACGGAAGACTAACGCTAACATAATTCTCTTACCCATTATTAGGCCCCAGTACATAAAATATCTGTGAATTCACCTACCTAGTATACAAATATGACTAAACCGGTGTTATAGGTGTGTGTGGACTATGGCCGCTACATAAGTAATGACAATGGGAGTGTGTGTCAACCAGAAATGTGTGTCAACCACATTTCTGGTCAACTGACACTGTTGATAAACGTCACTACTTGATGGCGGTATGAGTGCTGGGCCTTGTTTACGGGGGTGCAACATTATGAAACGTTCACATAGAAATGTATTATCTAGAAAAGATATGGGAATATCTGTCGTGTAGATGGGGACTAGAGTTAGCTCTATTCATGACATTTCTAGGTGCTCATTTCAGCTGAGCGTTTTCCGAAAGCTTCATGGCACTGAGATCATCTTACAACCATTGCCTACAATGGATGTCTATAACGATTATTTTAGCGCTGTGAAGCGTCCGGGAAACTCGCACCCGAGTGTTTCACCTCCCTGAACCCACCCCAGGAGATGAGGGAGTTTTGTGAAGCACCCAGGTAGGCAGTGTGAGGATTCTCCAAGGTCTAACAGTGGGAGTATAATTTTTTTCCTCCATGTGACACCTATTAAACAACTTTGACAGACCTCGTTGTCTCCGACCTCCAGTCTTTACTAGTAGGCCTACGGGCTGAATGAGTATGAATGGACAGTCAGTCAAAAGTTCCCTCTCAATTCTGTTTTATTCACACTTGAATTAAACAATTATGATTGTAGCTGTAACACTTTGTTTTGGTAGTATTGAGTGGACAAATGACACTTCAATTTCATTTGAACAGACGACTGTCTCAAATCACTCAACATAATGTTTTGTTTGACCAACTGTTCAATAGAGTTATGACTAAAAAAGCGGAAATGGTTTCTTGGAACAGATTAACCCACAACATTGTGTCTCCACCTACCCCTCCCTAAACATTATGGCCCTAGGAGTAGTGAAGTTATTAGTGTTTTGGGTCTTTGTGGACCCCTCCACATGTGCAGCCCAGGGGGGCGATGGGACTCCTCTCTGGGCTAGAGGGACAAGTAGACAGAGCCTATAATCATCTTTATCGGAGTAGGGTAGAATATAACTTGTTCGTACAGAGATGGAAATGTACTGTGTTTGTCATGGCATTCTTAGTGCCACCATGATGGATGCAATGGAGTTCTCTACTAAACTCAATAGATCTTTGTCTGAGGGAGTCTGTCTCACCTTGATCAGAATGTTCTCTGGTTTCACATCCCGGTGGAAGAGCCCACGACTGTGAGGAGAGAATCTACACGTCACAGAAATCAACTGAAATTACCCTTGACACAGTATCAAGTGAGCCTGCTCTCCTATGCTCATCTGTGCTTACCGGTACATGTGGTCCAGAGACTTGCAGAACTGGTACATGAAGTTGTGGGGCCTGCTCTCTGGCATGGAGTACTGTCGGGCTAACTCAGAGGTCAGGGGTTATGGTAGTAATGAAGCATAGTTTTTACACCTCACCCCTGATAAAAATCACCTGTTTACTGCTGAAAGCATTTTAAATTCCAACAAAGGCAAAGACTTCGTTTCATTCCCGGCAGTTGTGAACGTTCCTTCCCTTTTGCCCTCTTTCACTCTGATGGGGTTGGATATGTAGAAGAAATATGGCGGGAAACTAGATGGAAAAACTGGTTATGACCACCAGTCTGAGATCTATGAAGAGAAATGAAGAAGGAAGGGAACAATGTTTTGAAATTAAATGCAGCCATATACTAAGTGTAGACTAAGACTACATAAACCTTCACTGACCTTTAATCAGCTCACAGACAGTTGAAGTCGGAAGTTTACATACACTTAGGTTGGAGTCATTAAAATCCGTTTTTCAACCACTCCACAAATTTCTTGTTAACAAACTATAGTTTTGGCAAGTCAGTTAGGACATCTACTTTGTGCATGACACAAGTAATTTTTCCAACAATTGTTTACAGACAGATTATTTCACTTCTAATTCACTGTATCACAATTCCAGTGGGTCAGAAGTTTACATACACTAAGTTGACTGTGCATTTAAACAGCTTGGAAAATTTCAAAAAATGATGTCATGGCTTTAGAAGCTTCTGATAGGCTAATTGACATTATTTGAGTCAATTGGAGGTGTAACTGTGGATGTTTATCAAGGCCTACCTTCAAATTCAGTGCCTCTTTGCTTGACATCATGGGAAAATAAAAAAAAATCAGCCAAGACCTCAGAAAAAAAATCTTAGACCTCCACAAGTCTGGTTCATCCTTGGGAGCAATTTCCAAACGCCTGAAAGTACCACGTTCATCTGTACAAACAATAGTATGCAAGTATAAACACCATGGGACCACACAGCTGTCATACCGCTCAGGAAGGAGACGCGTTCTGTCTCCTAGAGATGAATGTACTTTTGTGCGAAAAGTGCAAATCAATTACAAAACAACAGCAAAGGACCTTGTGAAGATGCTGGAGGACACAGGTACAAAAGTATCTATATCCACAGTAAAACGAGTCCTATATAGACATAACCTGAAAGGCCGCTCAGCAAGGAAGAAGCCACTGCTCCAAAACTGCCATAAAAAAGCCAGACAGTTATTTTTGGAGAAATGTCCTCTGGTCTCATGAAACAAAAATATAACTATTTGGCCATAATGACTATCGTTATGTTTGGAGGAAAAAGGGGGAGGCTTGCAAGTCGAAGAACACCATCCCAACTGTGAAACACGGGGGTGGCAGCATCATGTTGTGGGGGTGCTTTGCTGCAGGAGGGAATGGTGCACTTCACAAAATAGATGGCATCATGAGCAAGGAAAGTTATTTGAATTTATTGAAGCAACATCTCAAGACATCAAGTTAAAGCTTGGTTGCAAATGGGGCTTCCAAATGGACAATGACCCCAAGCATACCTCCAAAGTTGTGGCAAAATGGCGAAGGACAACAAAGTCAAGGTATTGGAGTGGCCATCACAAAGCCCTGACCTCAATCCTATAGAAAATGTATGGGCAGAACTGAAAAAGCGTGTGCGAGCAAGGAGGCCGTACAAACCTGACTCCGTTACACCAGCTCTTTCAGGAAGAATGGGCCAAAATTCACCCAACTTATTGTGGGAAGCTTGTGGAAGGCTACCCAAAATGTTTGACGCAAGTTAAAAAATGTAAAGGCAATACTACCAAATACTAATTGTGTGTATGTAAACTTCTGACCCACTGGGGATGTGATGAAAGAAATAAAAGCTGAAGTAAATAATTCTCTCTACAATTATTCTGACATTTCACATTCTTAAAATAAAGTGGTGATCCTAACTGACCTAAGACAGGGAATGTTTACTAGGATTACATTTCAGGAATTGTGAAAAACTGAGTTTAAATGTATTTGGCTAAGATGTATGTAAACTTCCGACTTCAACTGTCTCTCTATGGCACCACTGTTCTCATCACTGACAGGACACATCAGACAGAAGAAGAAGAGTGTGGCAATGGGAAAGAAACTAGCATGTGTGCCTTGATATTAAATGTTTATCCTCAGTGTGATGACTTCAGAAAGGAATTCTTGGTAAGTAGTACAGAAGAGTTATTCTGTTTAAGAACAGAACATAACTAGTCAGTTAACTGATGCTTATTTGAAGTGACATGCATTCAAAATAGGAGCTGAGACAACCATGTAGAATTAATGTAACTAAACCTCTATCCAAAAATAAAATGTTAGTAACAATTACGAATCCCTGTGACAGGCTTGTCGCCTTAGATGGCCTATGGAATGGACAGACACATTCAGTGTTACTCACAAGATGATCTGATGTAGTTGCAGGATGTTGAGATGAGAACTCTCCTGTTAGCCTGGACCTCCCACAGGTTACAGACATGCCCTGAGCTGAACCACATCTCCATAGACAAAAATTGGCAGTACAATGGCCTTACTGAAGACCTCAGTGACTTCCAACGTGGCACCGTCATTGGCTGCCACCTTTCCAACAAGTGCATTCGTCACATTTTTGCCCTGCTAGAGCTGCCCCGCTCATCTGTAAGTGCTGTTACTGTGAAGTGGAAACGTCTAGGAGCAACAGCAGCTCAGCCGCGAAGTGGAAGGTCTCACAGAACGGGGCGGCCAAGTGCTGAAGCGTGTAGCGTTTAAAAACCGTCTGTCCTCGGTTGCAACACTCACTATCAAGTTACAAACTGCCTCTGAAAGCAACGTTTCCATGGCTGAGCAGCCGCACACACGCCTAAGATCACCATGCGCAATGCCAAGCGTGGGCTGGAGTGGTGTAAAGCTCCCCGCCATTGGACTCTGGAGCAGTGGAAATGCGTTCTCTGGAGTGATGAATCACGCTTCACCATCTGGCAGTCCGATGGATGAATCTGGGTTTGGCGGATTCCAGGAGAACTCTACCTGCCCCAATGCATAGTGCCAACTGTAAAGTTTGGCGGAGGAGGAATAATGGTCTGGGGTTGTTTTTTAAGGTTTGGGCTAGGCCCGTAGTTCCAATGAAGAGAAATCTTAACACTATAGCATACAATGACTTCTAGACAATTCTGCACTTCCAACTTTGTGGCAAAACTTTGGGGAAGGCCCTTTCCTGTTTCAACATGACAATGTCCCTGTGCACAAAACGAGGTCCATACAGAAATGGTTTGCTGAGATCTGTGTGGAAGAACATGACTGGCCTGCACAGAGCTCTGACCTCAACCCTATCGAACACCTTTGGGATGAATTGGAACGACGACTGCGAGCCAGGCCTAATCGCCCAAAATCAGTGTCCGACCTCACTAATGCTCTTGTGGCTGAATGTAAGCAAGTCCCAGCAGCAATATTTCCAACATCTAGTAGAACACCTTCCCAGAAGAGTGGAGGCTGTTATAGCAGCAAAGGGGAGACCAAGTCCATATTAATGCCCATGATTTTGGAATTAGATGTTTGACGAACAGCTTTTAATCACTTTTAACTTTTAATCACAATGTCAAATAATGCTGTGTGTGAGAGAGTGTGTATAAATATCTGTATTACAAGGTGCACATCTCTGCTGGTCTGTCAGCTGAATTACCTTTCTAAAGGCTGCTTTATTGTCTTACAGGCAGAGTAGTCCTACTTTCCATCCATTAGACATTTGGTCTTTACAACATCTGCAAATGTCCCTTTTCCAATTTTCTTGATGATCCTGTATTTTACAAGAAAAAAGCAGAAGACAAGAAAAATGCAAGACATGAAACTCAACGTTTGTTGACGAATGATTGTTGAATAGACAATTTTCTAAAAAAATAGTTATGTGATTATAAATTTAAAAGTAAAAAAAGTTATATCCCATCCATATATAAGATTTCAGAAATAGTCATCTAGATTAGAATATGAACCACAAAACCTTACTTTCCATCCTCCCCCCGACTGCATCATAAAGTCTGAATAACTATTTCATCATCGTGAGTGTGTTGCTGTGTCTATGCGATGTGAAGAATGGTAGCAGACAGTAGCCTAAACAAACTATGGCTTGGAAATCGGGGATTCAGTACCACGGACAGCTGTGATAGCAATCCCTACGATCTGACGTCCAGTATGGGGTCAATGTCACACACCATATGTGTTGAATTCAAAATAAAATACATTGTGAACATGATCAATAAAGTTGAGAATGTCAACATATTTTCGAGGGCGGGTGAAATAATGGATGTTGAAATCTAGCTCATATCTCAGGGGAGGATTGGTGCACTCTCCCGTGATCTTACTCACCAAGTCAACCGTGTCATTTCTGACAGCATCTTGACCCCTCTGCTGGTTATTATACTATCAGAAAAGGAGCAGAAAGAGTCATGTCTTCTCCCATTATGGTAATTTATTTAATGTCCAGTGGGTGTCACTACAGCACCAGCAAATGTTGATATGCAGCAACTCCCTCAGTATTGATGTTATCATGCCCTTATCTTATGCCACATGTTAAATTGTTCAGTTGATACTATTCGATTTTTATTTGCTGATGACATTTGGCACCCGGAACATTTTAAATAACAAAATACGGCTTGCTAGCTGCTAGCCATGTTGAAAACAAATCTCTCATCTTCAATGGGAATTGATGGAAATGTATGTAAAATATATCACTAGCCACTTTAGACAATGATAGGACAAAGTGACAGTAACAGACGAGCGTAAAAAAAAAATTAGAAAATAATTATAATTATATATACAAACATACAATAAGAAAAAAATAATAACGAGACATTGGATCACCTGCCGTAGGCTACATATTATACATTATGTGTGAAACATTATGAGGATTATATATAGATTCAACCAATGAGATGTGGGGGGAGATTCTCCATATAGTCAATAAAAGGTTGCCAAATTCTATAAAATGTCTTTAACTTATTCCTCAAGCAGTAAGTGATTTTCTCCAAAGGGATACAACTATTAACTTCCGATAGCCACCTTGCAACTGGCAGGGAGGAATCCAATTTCCATTTCAAGGCAATACATTTCTTGGCGATCGCTAGCAATATTTCTGTTAGCTTTATAGTATGGCTTTGCCTAAGATTGGTGTTACCCAGTAGACAGACCTCCGGGTCTAAAGGGAATGCAACCCTGTGAATTGAGGATATGGTATCGTATACCCCCTGCCAGAAACCGTGTAGTTTTGAACACTGCCAAGTGGAATGGAGGAATGTTCCTTCATCTGAGCCACATCTAAAACATAGGGAGGAGATATCTGGGTTGAACTTGTGCAGTCTAGATGGGGTGATATAGAGCTGATGGAGGAAATTAAACTGGATCAGTCTGTATCTGGAGTTCAATGTGGATGTAACACCATCCCTGCATAGGTCACTCCAAAGATCCTCATCAAGATCAATACCCAGATCTTTTTCCCATCTAAGTCGGGGTTTATCTAGCCCAGGCAGTGTTCGTCCTGACATAAGAGCATCGTATACACGGGAAATGGTCTTGAACAGTGGTTGGTCTGCGTGGCAGAGTTGTTCAATAGGTGACATCTTAGGTAGGTTCCATTGTCCCTTGAGAGTCACCCTAATAAAGTTTCGTAGTTGTAAGTGGCTAAAGAAGTCCCTCTTAGGCAAGTGGTATTTATGCTTCAGCTGATCAAAAGACATAAGAACTCCCTCCTCGTAACAATGTTCCAGAAGAGTGATCCCCTTATCAGACCATGGTCTAAAGTTACTATTCTGGAAAGACATAGGGATAAATCTATTGTTCCATAAAGGGGTTTTAGGGGAAAGGAATCCCTCTCGTCCGAACAGCTCATGCAGTTTGCACCATGCCAGGACAGAATGTATGATTAAAGGGTTGTCTGTGATGGTTTTTATAGATTTTCTGTCCCATTTGTAAAACAATTCTGCTCCAGTGTCATCATTTACCTCAAGCTTTTCAATGTTCAACCATGAGGGAGAGGGACCATTGTCAAACCTCTGAGCCAGAAACCTAGACTGTGCAGCCCAGTAGTACATTCTAAAATTGGGGAGGTTTAAGCCCCCTTGACTGTAATCAAGGGTCAGTTTATCCAGGCCAACCCTAGGGGTTTTGCCGTGCCAGATAAACGGTCTGGTCAGCTTGTCGAGAGAGGAAAAAAATGCTGCGGGAACAGGGATAGGGAGAGATTGAAACAGATATAGAAATCTGGGCAGGACATTCATTTTAATTACATTGATTCTACCCAGTAGAGTGAGAGGTAAGTCCATCCATTTACAAAGGTCAACCTCCACCTTTTGCAAATCAAATCAAATCAAATCAAATCAAATTTATTTATATAGCCCTTCGTACATCAGCTGATATCTCAAAGTGCTGTACAGAAACCCAGCCTAAAACCCCAAACAGCAAGCAATGCAGGTGTAGAAGCACGGTGGCTAGGAAAAACTCCCTAGAAAGGCCTAAACCTAGGAAGAAACCTAGAGAGGAACCAGGCTATGTGGGGTGGCCAGTCCTCTTCTGGCTGTGCCGGGTGGAGATTATAACAGAACATGGCCAAGATGTTCAAATGTTCATAAATGACCAGCATGGTCGAATAATAATAAGGCAGAACAGTTGAAACTGGAGCAGCAGCACGGTCAGGTGGACTGGGGACAGCAAGGAGTCATCATGTCAGGTAGTCCTGGGGCATGGTCCTAGGGCTCAGGTCAGTTGAAACTGGAGCAGCAGCACGGACAGGTGGACTGGGGACAGCAAGGAGTCATCATGTCAGGTAGTCCTGGGGCATGGTCCTAGGGTTCAGGTTCTCCGAGAGAGAGAAGGAAAGAGAGAAAGAGAGAATTAGAGAACGCACACTTAGATTCACACAGGACACCGAATAGGACAGGAGAAGTACTCCAGATATAACAAACTGACCCTAGCTCCCCCCGACACATAAACTACTGCAGCATAAATACTGGAGGCTGAGACAGGAGGGGTCAGGAGACACTGTGGCCCCATCCAAGGACACCCCAGGACAGGGCCAAACAGGAAGGATATAGTTGGCAACAAACTGGCCAGATTGAGTTTATAGAGGTTGTTCAGATTACCATCCACCATTATGCCCAAATATGTGAAGCCCATAGGCGACCATCTAAAAGGAAACTTGTGCTTGATGGTATGATGGTCAAAGACAGACAACGGTAAGATTTTGCTTTTATCAAAATTGACCTTATATCCAGAGAAAGAACTATAACACTGTAGTAGGATCTGCAAGTGAGAGAGGGAGTGTTTTGGGTTTGTTAGAAATAAGATAAGGTCGTCCGCAAAGAGTGATAATTTATAGGTATGGGGGCCCACCTCAAAGCCATGTATGTCAGGGCACGTTCTAATAGCCTCAGCCAACGATGGCGAGGGCAAAGAGGTGGGGGCTAATTGGGCAACCTTGTCTGTTCCCCCTATAAAGAGGGAAAGAGGAGGAAGGAATCCCATTGGTAGCAATCCTAGCTTTAGGAGATTTGTAGAGTGATTTTATCAAATTTACAAACACGGTACCTAAACCGAACTTTTCCAAGACGCGAAAGAGGTATGGCCATTCAACCCTATCAAAAGGCCTTTTCAGCGTCGAGGGAGACTGCGACACTAGGTATTTTGTTTTTGTTAGCAAGGTGGATTATATCAAAGAACCTTCTGAGATTATTGGAGGACAATCTATAAATTATGAAGCCAGTCTGATCTGGGTTGACCAACAGGGGAAGACATGACTCCAGTCTCTTAGATAGCATCTTGGTGACCAGTTTACAATCTGTGTTAAGGCGAGAGATTGGTCTATAGGAGGCGCACTTTAGCGGGTTTTTCCCTTTCTTGTGGATTACAGTAATCACTGCTTGAGAGAAGGACTCTGGAATGCAGTTGTCTTCTCTGGACTTTTTAAGTACCTCCATAAGGTAGGGGACCAACAGCTCCCTAAATTCTTGATAGAACTCTGGAGGGAAGCCATCCTCCCCAGGAGATTTATTAGAAGGTAAGGATTTAATGGCCTCCAACAATTCAGGAACTGAGAAGTGTTCACTCAGGTGCTCGCTGTCTTCCCCTGACAGGCATGAGAGGTTGAGAGAGGAGAGAAAGGAGTCGATCTCTGATAGATCATCGCTTGATTGGGAAGTGTAGAGGTCTTCATAGTATTTCTTAAAAGTGTTATTAATTTCAGTAGGGTCGAAAGATATCTCATTAGTAAGAGTTTCTATGGCATTAATTGTCCTCTTACTTTCCTCTGCTTTCAGTTGCCATGCCAATACTTTGTGAGCTTTCTCTCCAAGCTCGTAATAACACTGTTTTGATTTAGTGATGGCCCTCTCAGCTTGATATGTGTTCAGAATATTATATTTAAGTTTTTTATTTACCAAAAGCCTGTATAGATCTTTAGTCAGGCCTCTTTGGTAGGTTTTCTCTAGCTCGGAGATTTCAGATTCAAGGGCACTCAGTTCCGCACCGTGTTTTCTCTTCAGCCCTTTAGTATAGGAAATAATCTGTCCCCTCAGATAGACCTTCAATGTGTCCCAAAGAATGCAGCTGTCTGGAGCAGAGGGTTTGTTTGTCAAAGTAACAATATTGATCTGCTCTTTGATGAATGCACAAAATTCAGGTTGCTTTAGGAGTGTAGAATTTAGTCTCCATCTATATGCTCCATTTACCTTGGTAGGAATGGAGATTGATAATACCAGAGGAGAATGGTCACTAAGCAATCTGGGGAGATACTCGACATCTAACACTCTATGAAACAGTTGTGTCGAAAGTAAAAAGTTATCTATGCGTGTGTGTGTCTTGTGTGGGTGTGAATAAAAAGAGTAGTCCCTATCCTGTGGGTGCAACTGTCTCCAGATGTCTAGTAAATTGAGATCTTTCATGAATGACATGGTGAGCTTGCCGGCTTTGGTAAGAAGTGAGGGTTTATCAGAAGACCTATCAAGAACTGTATCTAAGCAAAAATTAAAATCTCCTCCAACCAGTAGCCATCCTGGTGGTGCTTGAGCAACCTAAAGGAAGACATTCTGAATAAACATATGGTCATCGAAGTTAGGAGCATAAATATTCAATAGGGTCCAAGACTCTGAAAACATATGCCCCTGCACCAAAACAAACCTGCCAGAGGGATCAGAGATGGTGTTGTTGACGCAGAAGGGGATGTGTCTACTTATCAAAATTGCAGTTCCTCTTGCTTTGGAGTTAAAAGAGGATGCAAAAACTTGTCCTACCCATTCCCTCTTCAATTTCTTGTGTTCACTGGCTGTAAGATGTGTTTCTTGTAAAAACACAATGTCAGCCTTTAATTTCTTAAGGTATGTATAGACTCTTTTCCTTTTAATCGGGCTGTTAAGACCTTTTACGTTGAATGTGACATATTTTAGTGGATTAAGCATAGGTTGGGTTTCAAATATGTAACTGAATAGAAATCTATCATATGCAGATAATTAGGAAATGTTTCAACTTTGGTTTGAGCACAAAAGTGACCTGCGTGTCTCTTTAGGAAGGAAACAATAAACATAGAAAAAAGGAAGAAAAATAAATAAAAATCCCACCCACCCCGATTGTCAGACTAAAACAACAATCCCAACAATCAAACATGAATACACTTGTAGACAAATGTGGTTTCTAATAACATTTGAGATGTACAAACTATGGCATAAGGGGACAACAAGCAGATAAGAGGCAATCCGTTATTTCGATGAATACATTAATGAGCGAGCTAGGACGGACGTACAGTAAGTCAGTATAACTATTTGTTTAGCACTATTGAAATGTACAGCAACAGAATTCAGAACAAGGGCCGTTCTTAAAGTGTTCTCCCTGTACACCAAGCCAGAAACGTAGGATAAATAAAGGGGGAATATAAGCAGACAATGAAAGCGCTTACGATATTCAATAATTACATTTCTCTAAAACAGTTTATAGGCTACATGTGCACCACCAAGTCAGAACAGTAGGCGAAATTAAGAGGGGTAAATAGACCAAATTATTAGGGTGAGGCCCATGGGCTACTAACGTCTTACTATACAAAATACACTTAATATTACTTTCTTAGCTACAGTATATATATCTCCCTGGCATATTACATAATTTATGCAGCAGTATACAGTACATTTTTGGACTCACCTCGTTGTACTGTGCTCACTTGAACAGGAAGGTGGCGTGGCGGTGCTTCGGCAAATTTTGTCATCAAAGTCTGGTATTCTCTGGATTTATGGTGCATTAAAAACAACTGAGAACTCTGAAAAAAAAACAAGCTTGAATCATGATGATGTTATTGATCTTCACGTTGTAGCTCTAGAAAGAGGCCGGATTTACAATTCCCAGTTGGATGACCGTTCAAAACGCGTTGTCCCAGTCGGAGTTCATTTATTCCCGACGTACCAGTTGTCTTGAAGTCAAGTTTTCGCAGTTCCGAGTTAACAGTTGTTTTGAGCGCGGCACAAATCATGCTTCATTGACAGCATGACCAATGTTGAATGTTTATAATTTTAAACTTGTAAAAGAGATCTATCATATCGCAGATTTGGGACCACACAGCCACTCCACTGAATAGTAGGCTAGTGATTGCTTTGCAATGCTAGCAGTTAGCCACTGTCACTGATTCCTTCCAAACCACTCATTGTTGAATTTGCAATTTCCAACTTGTTGTGTAATGTTTATGTCCAAAGGCTGATGAGCACCAATACCTTTTAGCTATTATTTCTCTTCATATGAGAAGGATTAAAAAGGATTTGCCAGTAGATTGTTGACTTGATTCATGATGATGACCGCTAGCTAAGATTTTGAAAGTATGATGTTGACATGATCAGTCCAATCAAAACTACTGTACATATAATACATTTTATTTAACTAGTCAAGTCACTTAAGAACAAATTCTTATTTACAATAACTGCCTATCCCGGCCAAACCCTAAACAAGACATCACTGGGCCAATTGTGTGCCACCCTTTGGGACTCCCAATCACATCCGGTTGTAATACAGCCTGGAATTGACCAGGATCTGTAGTGACTCCTCTAGTACTGAGATGCAATGCCTTAGACTGCTGCGCCACTCAGGAGCCTGAGTGATTTGAAGTCATTTTATCCGTGGCTAATGACCTTAAGCCTTCTTGGATGGACACTACTTTTTTGTAGCTCTACTCTTAGACTTGGCGGTGACGTAGTGTCCTCATGAGTGACAGAGCACTGAGCCAATAATGGCGCAACGCTCCGTATTTTCTGACGCTTGCCCCACCATCACAGAAAGCACTGAGCTAGGCTGAAACACCTGCATTTTAGAGCTGCCTTACTCAAGAAAACAAAAAAGAGACCATGTTTGTATGCGGCTTTATTAACTCAATGATCTATATATATATATATTTTTTTTTACATTATTTGCAAACTGATATGTGACACGTATTAATGCCTAAATAAACATGCAGAACAGGCAAGCACCCCCCCCCCCCCAAAAAAAAATAAATCATGTGGGGCTCAAAACAGGTGGGGCAGAATGATGGGTCGCCACTGTGAAATCCCATTGGCCAATCAGAATTGACATACCTTGGGAACTACATTTCGGAAACCAATACATGCAATTTACATTTTTGCACCAGTTCATATTTTTTTTAAACTGGCAAAAATAAGTTAGATAATAAACATCAAGCCAACACTGTAAGAGTTTTCTGTAATTTAAATACCTTAAATGTCTTTTACAGCATTGATGCTGTAGATTGCACTGCATTCTGGGTAAAATGCTGAAAAATACTGTTATTAACTGTAATTGTAAGCCTTCTGTAAAAATGATTCTAACATATTTCTTTACAGTAATACCCAAACGCCAAACGGACTGTGGGGTGTGTGTGTGTGAGTGTGTGCCTGTGTGAGTGTGAGAGAGAGAGAGAGAGAGAGAGAGAGAGAGAGAGAGAGAGAGAGAGAGAGAGAGAGAGAGAGAGAGAGAGAGAGAGAGAGAGAGAGAGAGAGAGAGAGAGAGAGAGAGAGAGAGAGAGAGAGAGAGAGAGAGAGAGGGAGAGCTGTATTGCTTAGTTGAAACCAAAACTGTTCTCAGGGCAGGTCTGCTGGTTTTGACTAGCAGAAGTGACTTTTCGTAGCAGGTTACGAGAATTAACGCAGCATGCTAGGGTAATTAACGTGGCAGGTTATGATAATTAAGTAAAGGTTAGGGAAAGCTAAAATGCAAAAATGGTTCCCGACGCGACTTGAACCTATCTAGAAACAGTCTTGATTTCCACTAATGCGATGCTCTGCGACAAACGGTGTGTGAGGGAAGACGCATGAGAAAATAAAAATAAGCTTTATGTTCTGCTCGAGCTATTGGATCTTTTCCTTTGGGGAAAAGTCGCCTAAATATTTTTGAGCAGCTGCTAGGTATGTACTAGAGGTCGACCGATTAATAGGTATGGCCGATTAATTAGGGCCGATTTAAAGTTTCATAACAATAACAATCGGAAATTGTATTTTTGGGCGCCGATTTGCAGATTTTTTAATATATTTTTTTACACCTGTATTTAATCTTTATTTAACTAGGCAAGTCAGTTAAGAACAAATTGTTATTTTCAATGACGACCTAGAAACGGTGGGTTAACTGCCTCGTTCAGGGGCAGAAAGACAGATTTTCACCTTGTCAGCTTGGGGGATCAAATCTTGCAACTTTACAGTTAACTAGTCCAACGCAATAACGACCTGCCTCTCTCTCGTTGCACTCCACAAGGGGACTGCCTGTTACGCAAATGCAGTAAGCCAAGGTAAGTTGCTAGCTAGCATTAAACTTATCTTATAAAAAACAATCAATCATAATCACTAGTTAACTACACATGGCTGATGATATTACTAGATATTATCTAGCGTGTTCTGCATTGCATATAATCTGACTGAGCATATCTAAGTATCTGACTGAGCGGTGATAGGCAGAAGCACGCATGTAAACATTCATTCAAACAGCACTCTCATGCTGTTTTGCCAGCAGCTCTTCGTTGTGCGTCAAGCATTGCGCTGTTTATGACTTCAAGCCTATCAACTCCTGAGATGAGGCTGGTGTAACCGAACGGAGTGGGAGGAGTGAGGAGAGGGACGGAAGCTATACTGTTACACTGGCAATACTAAAGTGACTATAAGAACATCCAATAGTCAATGGTTAATTAAATACAAATGTTATAGAGGGAAATAGTCCTATAATTCCTAAAATAACTACAACCTAAAACTTCTTACCTGGGAATATTGAAGACTCATGTTAAAAGGAACCACCAGCTTTCATATGTCCTCATGTTCTGAGCAAGGTACTTAAACGTTAGCTTTTTTACATGGCACATATTGCACTTTTAATTTCTTCTCCACACTTTGTTTTTGCATTATTTAAACTAAATTGAACATGTTTCATTATTTACTTGAGGCTAAATTGATTTTATTGATGTATTATATTAAGTTAAAATAAGTGTTCATTCAGTATTGTTGTAATTGTCATTATTACAAATACATAAAAAAATTAAAAATAAAAATCGGCCGATTAATCGGTATCGGCTTTTTTGGTCCTCCAATAATCGGTATCGGTATCGCCGTTGAAAAATCATAATCGGTCGACCTCTAGTATGTACTAATTCCATATACAAAATATGCAAGCTACGTTAGTTAGCTAGCTTGCTTGGATTGTGTTAGCAAGCCAAGTTGACATGTCGGTCTGTTGCGTTGATCTTTTCTGCTGGTAGAATGATCAGGGATATTGTAGCTATAGAGCAAATCATTTTAATATTAACCACATGCAGAAATCCTAATGTGTGTTTCATTGGATAGGCTACTTAACCGGAGGGTGCATGACACAGGTGGCATGGTGTGAATGTTGGTATTGTCAGAGACTCCAGTCACCTACATCATAGACTGTATTTCTCTGCTACCGCATGAGAAGCGGTACCAAAGCGCCAAATCTAGGACCAAAAGGCTCCTTAATTAACAGCTTCTACTCCCAAGCCATAAGACTGTTGAACAATTAATCAAATGGCCACCGGATTATTTACATTGATCCCCTCATTTGTTTTTACACTGCTGCTATTCGCTGTTTATTATCTACACATAGTCACTTCACCCCTACCTACATGTACAAATTACCTGTACCCCCGCACATTAACTCCGGTACCCCCTGTATATTGTCTCGTTATTGTTATTTTATTGTGTTACTTTACTTTTTAATATTTTTTTACTTTAGTTAATTTGGTAAAAAAAAAAACTTAACTCTTTCTTGAACTGTGCTGTTGGTTAAGGGCTTGTAAGTAAGCATTTCACAATATGGTCTACACCTGGTGAATTCGTCGCATGTGACAAATAAAGTTTGATTAGATATTACTGGCATAAGTGGTCGTACTAGGCTACACAAAAAGACTATCCCGCTACGGAGGGAGCGAGAGTTTAGCTAGGTCGAATGCACCTTTAGTTTGTCAGCAGGCACAGACTGACATTTTGCCTTTGGGATGTATAGTTTTTGGGGGATTCTGTAGTTGGAATGATAGGCATCTCAGATGAAAGGGGAACAGTGCTTGCTAATGTTAGCTATAGCTCAGAGATGGGAATTCCACTGGACATCTTTCTTTAAATATCTCTGGTTACTGTACCTATATTCAGTCTGGGGGTGCTTGTGACAGTAGAAGTGTAGTGGAATATTCCCCCTGCATGTCCATAATCCATTACACTAATTAATTCAGCACAGCACAGACTGGTATTTTGCCCATGCAGGATATGAAAGTTATCTTTTATTTTAATTTTCTTCAAATTGTGTGGTTAACTAGCAGCATTATTCAAGTCCATGGTCGTGGCATTTTTCCACAGGAGTAGAATTTTCCCTCTTGCTTTTGCTAATCTTTCAGAAATGTTTTTAGAGATTGTATGGTTGGCATGAGTTGCATGGTAACTGTAGCTTGATAGCTCTTCAGGTGTGTGCATGCAATTTGCATGCAATTTGGTAGGTGGGGGTAGTGTAATTTTAATATTGCAGGCTGGCTGGTAGCTGGAAGTAACTTTTTTGGTAATGTACAGGTGTAAATCCTGCAATTCCTGTTGCCTAAATATTAAAGCATTCATTACTCATGCAAAAAAACGAAGTTTTGCTTGTGGGGTAGAGGAGTGCCCTTGCATTTTTAAGAACTTCTCTGCTTTTTAATCCCATGCATGTAGGCGTTATAAAAATACAAAGCCTCAGAATGAGGTGACTCAACAAGGGGAATTTCCACGGACCTGCCAGGTTCAGGGATGCTCATTTCAGAACCCTATTTTTTCAGTTTTGTGTGCGCATTTGAGATGGCATATCAGAGATGGGAAAAAGTATTGTCCCATAGAGGCTGCTTTAGATATTTCCATGTCAGGTTATCTTTAACTGCCATCTGAGCAGAAGACATAAGGAGCCGGTTGCAGATCAGTCATGTCAGACAAAATGCAGTAAACACAGTAGAGGATGAGAATGTAACACTCGCAGATGCACATGTCGATAAAGACGATGAAGTTGACCAAGGGGCATTCTTGAGTAACTTAGCCTTGTTTTACTTAAAAATGCAAGCCAAAAATGCTGTTGCCAGGCAACCGAATGCAGTCCATAAGAGAGGAGTTCCAGGAGGTCCACAACTGAGGAATGAAAAGTGTACTTTAAAAACTCCAAGAGAAGTTGTCTATGCTTAACTTGCAGGACAGTGAGGTAAAGCAAATCATTGTTGAAGTATCACAAGAAGATCTGCTTACAGTACACAATGAAGGATTCTTAAGGTCGGGCAAAACACGAAAGGTTTACCTTGGTTCTGATGCTAGTGGCAAGGAACGCTTCTGTCAATATATCCCTATCAAAGAGACACTGAAATCTCTCCTGGGAAAGTCAACTATGAAAGACCAATACACACAGGCAAAAATGCATGTCTCTGTTGCCAATGTTTTAGAGCAGCTATTACCCAAACTGGGTTACGCGCAATGCCGTAGGGGGTACGCCAAATAAAAATGTGATTCACATGAAACATTTTCAAACAGTCCATTTAGATTTTCCAACGGGGCTATACATTTGGGTGAGGTTTCTTTCTCGCCTGTGTAACCTCGTTTCACTGCCAAAACTAAAATGAAACCATACAGTGTTAAGCATAATAACAACACAATGTCAAATACAGGTAGCCTAGTTAAATAATTAACATCCAATCACATTAACCGTTACTCTCTTGCGGGAATTCCACTAAGCTGCTGCTCATTCCGTTTGCTCAAAAATGGATTAATGGTTAAAAAAAGTAAGGCCCTCGTCCATAAAGTCACATACCAGCTCCACTGGTAGTACTGCTACTACCAGCAGTACTGCAGGCAGTACTACACCTGCACATGTTGACGACACAAGTTGTTTTGCTTCCACGAGCATATCCAATACTAGCATCAGTAATTCTACATTTGGTGTTAGCCCAGCTAGCATGGACACTGACAGTTGTGAATCTGATGCAGCCGAAGAGCTACTGCCCTCTTACCCGGGAAAGCACTGAACAATAGACAGGGACGTTGGACCATCGAAGAGGTGAAAATATGATGAGAACTACATTGATTTGGTTCACTTATATTGGGAGTAGTGCCTTTCCTCAGTCACAGTGTGTTATATGTGCAAAGTACTATCTCACAACTTGATGAAACCTTCACTCTTGCGCAGACATTAAGAAACAAAACATGCCAATTAGAAAAATAAGCCACGGGAGTTTTTTGAGCGAGAATTAAGACAACTTTCGAGTATTAAGACAGGTATAAAAGCAACAGATACCATTAATAAGAAGGGGTTAGTAGCGTCTTATATGGTGAGCTACAAAGTGGCTAGGACAGGTAAACCCCATACTATTGTGGAGGACTTAATTGTTTCTGCTGCCACGGATATGGCTGGGACAATGCTGGGGAAAAGGCCAAAAGAACTCTGTCTTCATGTGTCTTCATCAAACAACACTGTTTCACGACGCATCAGCGACATGGCAGGAGATGTTTTGAAACAATTACTGCTTCGCATACAAGCCAGTGAATTCTATGCGTTACAGCTGGATGAGTCAACAGACAGAGCGGGCCTGGCACAGCTCCAGGTATATGTCCGTTATGTTTATGGGGGGTCAAACCACTGGAAACCGGGACAACAGGAGAGGATATTTTTAAGGTACTAGACAGCTTTGTGACATTAAATGGACTTTGGTGGTCAAGATGTGTTGGTATCTGTACTGATGGCACAAAAGCCATGACAGGGAGACATAGTGGAGTGGTAAGTGCGTGCAAGAAGTTGCTCCCGACGCTACTTGGGTACAAACAACAAAAGTAAGGGAATATTGAATGATCCCCAATGATTCATCGCATCTCCCAAAAACTTTTTCAACATACATGTAAAATGATAGTCTGGAAATTAAAGCTTTGGTTGTCTTCCTCTCAGGCTTCCATGTCTTCTTCCTGGACATCCTCAATGTCCACCACTTGAACATCAGACTCTGAGGCCTCATCTTCACTGTCACTTTCCAACCTTGTTGAGGATGGGTCGTTGTCAGGCTCAAAAAGCCTCACATTTGCCAGGGTGGCCACAAATTTTTCAACCCTTGTATTGGTCAGCAGGTTACGTGCTTTGCTGTGTGCGTTCCCAAACAAGTACCAGTTGCACTTTGAGACGGCTGATGTTGGTGGGATTTGGAGGATGATGGCGGCAACAGGGGAAAGAGCCTCAGATCCACGAAGTCCCTTCCACCAGGTGGCTGATGATACGCTGGCACGACTGCCATATTGCATCTCCATCCCAAAGCCCTTGCTTGGAAGTGTACTTCGCCAGACTGCCAAGAACCTTGCCCTCATCCAGGTGGTGAGACACAGTAGTGATGACACCATAGGCCTTGTTGAACTCTGCACCAGACAGGATTCTCTTGCCAGCATACTTGGGGTCCAACATGTACGCAGCGGCGTGTACAGGCTTCAGGCAGAAGTCCTCACGCTTTTTTATGTATTTCAGAACTGCAGATTCCTCAGCTTCGAGCAACAGGGAAGTGGGCAGGGCAGTACCATTTTTTACTCTTACATCTGCAAGCAGAGTCTGAACATCAGACAGGATGGCATTGTCTCCCTCAATTTGTGCAATGGCTACTGCTATAGGTTTCAGGCTGCTTACCACTCTCCCAAAATACATCATCCAGGAGGATCCTTGTGATGGGGCTGTCCATATCGACAGACTGTGATATGGCCATTTCTTGGAGAGACTCCTTGCCCTCCAAGAGACTGTCAAACATGATGACAACACCACCCCAACGGGTGTTGCTGGGCAGCTTCAATGTGGTGCTCTTATTCTTCTCACTTTGCTTGGTGAGGTAGATTGCTGCTATAACATGATGACCCTTCACATACCTAACCATTTCCTTGGCTCTCTTGTAGAGTGTCATGATGTCCTTGAGGAGCAGATTCAATGCATGAGCAGCACAGCCAATGGTTCACTGATATAAGCTAAAAGGTTCACTGTTATAAGCTAACGTTTTTGATGAATTTAAGCTAAATTCATTAAATGTATTGTACAATGCATACTGTACAACACATTTAATACATGTGTTTTACAGTGTGTGTGTGTGGCAGGCTTATAAAGATGGCAAAAAACAATATATGAGAGTGCGCTGACCCTGGTGCTGGCCCCTGTATGCAGATGGAGGTTGAACGTTTGAAGGGGTATGGGACTATAAAAAGTTTGGGAACCACTGCTCTAAGTAGTCAAACGTGTAACCTACTCTTTCAGCATGAACCACACAAATCAAATCACATACGCACATTTCAATGACTTTTTTATTCCAGGACATTTCTTGACCGAGGGGCCATGTCATTCTATGTGATGTACATTGTGTTCCTTTGGTTCACAATTCATTGGAAGTGGTCTGAGCTCAAGGACATCCACTGAGAGACGGACCAGTTACAGACTGCAGTCATAGACTTACATCATTGGTGGAAGATACATTCACCTCTTTAACAATTGAACAATTTTCATTACTGACACTCCATTACCAACTTGCTGACAAGAAGTGTCTTGTTTTTCAAAGTTTTAAAGGTAACATGTACTAGTATCATCCACATGGACGTACATCCACCCCTAACTGCCAAAAACGGTCTTCTTTTAAAGGTGTGAAATGACGAGCCATGTTCTTTTAGAGATAGGTCTGACGCTGTGGTAAAATTAAAAGACAACCCATGACCATGACAGCTTTCTCTCGCTCTCTGCTCAACCTCAGGAAAATGGCAGTGTTCTCTTTTTAAGGACAACCACTGAGAAAAGGACTAGTTGCAGTCATAGACATACCTATTTCTTCTTCTTTTTATATTAATCTATCCTCATTTTAGTGACAAACACAATTAAATGTGCTGCTTCTATAAAGCTAGTGCATACACTGTCATTGGATGTCCAGTTGGGCCCTTGGTAGGTTTAGGTTGATTTGAAGATATTGGTACATATGCAGAAACACACATGAAATGTGATGTCATGCAAAAACAGGTAAAAAATATATAATCTGCCTAAATATATCATCAAAGGTGTATCATCAAAAGTTGTACACAACAAATAGGCAAAACACCAAATCAATAGATATGCATATCAAATGCCTTTAGTGATGGAGAATGTCATTTGCCTAGTTTGAGAGCTCTTGCCCAATGCAATTATGCAGTCTAAAATATCCACAGTGTGATTTCAATTGTTTTCTGATTATTGTCAAATATATGAATTATTATATTTGAAATTATGTAACAACATTCCAACCTTGTATAACTTAATCTAGTACAAACATATGACATGATTCCACTTTTTGTATTCGTTTGCATCACCTTCAATAAGGGACTTAATTGATGGTGAATCTCAAATTCCAATGATTTGGCTAATCATTATTGTGGCTCATTTCACGCAGGTAAATGAACCTATCCGAACTGTCTGTCTGTCGATGGTGATGGGAGAGCTGGCCTCAGTTTCATGCTAAGCATCGCGCTAGCACTTACTCCTCCCTCAACGGTCCATGCTGCATTTTGTTACCGGTATTCACACATTTCGTCAGTAGTAGTCAGTATAATTCTCGATTATCAGAAGGTATAACGGTAATTGTTTTTGGAAAGCTGCAAAAAAGTGTCGACTTTTCATGGTCTGATAAACATTTCGAAGTGACAATTCGTGTAGCAGATAAAAATAGGTTTTTAAAAAATGAAAAGATTACGTCTCAATGTTTTACCACAGCTGCACTTACTCACAGGTATTATCCCACTACTGGACAGCACGGGGGATTTGACCTGCTTCGTTTCCGACCTGGGCCGGTTCACCCCTCCTTAGACAACCTGGTGGTCCCGGGCTCCCCCAAAAACACCATATCGATACCGAACTTAGCGTGGACACCCGTTCGACATAGCGTGCTGCAGCCCAGAGCTCCTCAGCTCACTTGATCCACCAACCTCAGCCTCCCAGTGACTTGGATTACAGGCACAAGCCACCGCACCCGGGAAGATATTCAGTGATAGAGGTAGGAGTCTGTGACGTAATTACGAAGGACGGTTGTAGGCTAAAGGCCTTTGCATGGTAAAAACTAAGAAGTGCTGCTTCTATAAAGCTAGTGCATACACTGTCATTGGATGTCCAGTTGGGCCCTTGGTAGGTTTAGGTTGATTTGAAGATATTGGTACATATGCAGAAACACACATGAAATGTGATGTCATGCAAAAACAGGTAAAAAATATATAATCTGCCTAAATATATCATCAAAGGTGTATCATCAAAAGTTGTACACAACAAATAGGCAAAACACCAAATCAATAGATATGCATATCAAATGCCTTTAGTGATGGAGAATGTCATTTGCCTAGTTTGAGAGCTCTTGCCCAATGCAATTATGCACTCTAAAATATCCACAGTGTGATTTCAATTGTTTTCTGATTATTGTCAAATATATGAATTATTATATTTGAAATTATGTAACAACATTCCAACCTTGTATAACTTAATCTAGTACAAACATATGACATGATTCCACTTTTTGTATTCGTTTGCATCACCTTCAATAAGGGACTTATTAATTGAAGGTGAATCTCAAATTCCAATGATTTGGCTAATCATTATTGTGGCTCATTTCACGCAGGTAAATGAACCTATCCGAACTGTCTGTCTGTCGAGGGTGATGGGAGAGCTGGCCTCAGTTTCATGCTAAGCATCGCGCTAGCACTTACTACTCCCTCAACGGTCCGTGCTGCATTTTGTTACCGGTATTCACACATTTCGTCAGTAGTAGTCAGTATAATTCTCGATTATCAGAAGGTATAACGGTAATTGTTTTTGGAAAGCTGCAAAAAAGTGTCGACTTTTCATGGTCTGATAAACATTTCGAAGTGACAATTCGTGTAGCAGATAAAAATAGGTTTTTAAAAAATGAAAAGATTAGGTCTCGATGTTTTGCCAAGGCTGCACTGCAGCATCTACTCACAGGTATTATCCCACTACTGGACAGCACGGGGGATTTGACCTGCTTCGTTTCCGACCTGGGCCGGTTCACCCCTCCTTAGACAACCTGGTGGTCCCGGGCTCCCCCAGAAACACCATATCGATACCGAACTTAGCGTGGACACCCGTTCGACATAGCGTGCTGCAGCCCAGAGCTCCTCAGCTCACTTGATCCACCAACCTCAGCCTCCCAGTGACTTGGATTACAGGCACATGCCACCGCACCCGGCGAGATATTCAGTGATAGAGGTAGGAGTCTGTGACGTAATTACGAAGGACGGTTGTAGGCTAAAGGCCTTTGCATGGTAAAAACTAAGAAGTGCTGCTTCTATAAAGCTAGTGCATACACTGTCATTGGATGTCCAGTTGGGCCCTTGGTAGGTTTAGGTTGATTTGAAGATATTGGTACATATGCAGAAACACACATGAAATGTGATGTCATGCAAAAACAGGTAAAAAATATATAATCTGCCTAAATATATCATCAAAGGTGTATCATCAAAAGTTGTACACAACAAATAGGCAAAACACCAAATCAATAGATATGCATATCAAATGCCTTTAGTGATGGAGAATGTCATTTGCCTAGTTTGAGAGCTCTTGCCCAATGCAATTATGCACTCTAAAATATCCACAGTGTGATTTCAATTGTTTTCTGATTATTGTCAAATATATGAATTATTATATTTGAAATTATGTAACAACATTCCAACCTTGTATAACTTAATCTAGTACAAACATATGACATGATTCCACTTTTTGTATTCGTTTGCATCACCTTCAATAAGGGACTTATTAATTGAAGGTGAATCTCAAATTCCAATGATTTGGCTAATCATTATTGTGGCTCATTTCACGCAGGTAAATGAACCTATCCGAACTGTCTGTCTGTCGAGGGTGATGGGAGAGCTGGCCTCAGTTTCATGCTAAGCATCGCGCTAGCACTTACTACTCCCTCAACGGTCCGTGCTGCATTTTGTTACCGGTATTCACACATTTCGTCAGTAGTAGTCAGTATAATTCTCGATTATCAGAAGGTATAACGGTAATTGTTTTTGGAAAGCTGCAAAAAAGTGTCGACTTTTCATGGTCTGATAAACATTTCGAAGTGACAATTCGTGTAGCAGATAAAAATAGGTTTTTAAAAAATGAAAAGATTAGGTCTCGATGTTTTGCCAAGGCTGCACTGCAGCATCTACTCACAGGTATTATCCCACTACTGGACAGCACGGGGGATTTGACCTGCTTCGTTTCCGACCTGGGCCGGTTCACCCCTCCTTAGACAACCTGGTGGTCCCGGGCTCCCCCAGAAACACCATATCGATACCGAACTTAGCGTGGACACCCGTTCGACATAGCATGCTGCAGCCCAGAGCTCCTCAGCGCACTTGATCCACCAACCTCAGCCTCCCAGTGACTTGGATTACAGGCACATGCCACCGCACCCGGCGAGATATTCAGCTGCAGGTAAAGGTGATAGAGGTAGGAGTCTGTGACGTAATTACGAAGGACGGTTGTAGGCTAAAGGCCTTTGCATGGTAAAAACTAAGAAGTGCTGCTTCTATAAAGCTAGTGCATACACTGTCATTGGATGTCCAGTTGGGCCCTTGGTAGGTTTAGGTTGATTTGAAGATATTGGTACATATGCAGAAACACACATGAAATGTGATGTCATGCAAAAACAGGTAAAAAATATATAATCTGCCTAAATATATCATCAAAGGTGTATCATCAAAAGTTGTACACAACAAATAGGCAAAACACCAAATCAATAGATATGCATATCAAATGCCTTTAGTGATGGAGAATGTCATTTGCCTAGTTTGAGAGCTCTTGCCCAATGCAATTATGCACTCTAAAATATCCACAGTGTGATTTCAATTGTTTTCTGATTATTGTCAAATATATGAATTATTATATTTGAAATTATGTAACAACATTCCAACCTTGTATAACTTAATCTAGTACAAACATATGACATGATTCCACTTTTTGTATTCGTTTGCATCACCTTCAATAAGGGACTTATTAATTGAAGGTGAATCTCAAATTCCAACGATTTGGCTAATCATTATTGTGGCTCATTTCACGCAGGTAAATGAACCTATCCGAACTGTCTGTCTGTCGAGGGTGATGGGAGAGCTGGCCTCAGTTTCATGCTAAGCATCGCGCTAGCACTTACTACTCCCTCAACGGTCCGTGCTGCATTTTGTTACCGGTATTCACACATTTCGTCAGTAGTAGTCAGTATAATTCTCGATTATCAGAAGGTATAACGGTAATTGTTTTTGGAAAGCTGCAAAAAAGTGTCGACTTTTCATGGTCTGATAAACATTTCGAAGTGACAATTCGTGTAGCAGAAAAAAATAGGTTTTTAAAAAATGAAAAGATTAGGTCTCGATGTTTTGCCAAGGCTGCACTGCAGCATCTACTCACAGGTATTATCCCACTACTGGACAGCACGGGGGATTTGACCTGCTTCGTTTCCGACCTGGGCCGGTTCACCCCTCCTTAGACAACCTGGTGGTCCCGGGCTCCCCCAGAAACACCATATCGATACCGAACTTAGCGTGGACACCCGTTCGACATAGCGTGCTGCAGCCCAGAGCTCCTCAGCTCACTTGATCCACCAACCTCAGCCTCCCAGTGACTTGGATTACAGGCACATGCCACCGCACCCGGCAAGATATTCAGTGATAGAGGTAGGAGTCTGTGATGTAATTACGAAGGACGGTTGTAGGCTAAAGGCCTTTGCATGGTAAAAACTAAGAAGTGCTGCTTCTATAAAGCTAGTGCATACACTGTCATTGGATGTCCAGTTGGGCCCTTGGTAGGTTTAGGTTGATTTGAAGATATTGGTACATATGCAGAAACACACATGAAATGTGATGTCATGCAAAAACAGGTAAAAAATATATAATCTGCCTAAATATATCATCAAAGGTGTATCATCAAAAGTTGTACACAACAAATAGGCAAAACACCAAATCAATAGATATGCATATCAAATGCCTTTAGTGATGGAGAATGTCATTTGCCTAGTTTGAGAGCTCTTGCCCAATGCAATTATGCACTCTAAAATATCCACAGTGTGATTTCAATTGTTTTCTGATTATTGTCAAATATATGAATTATTATATTTGAAATTATGTAACAACATTCCAACCTTGTATAACTTAATCTAGTACAAACATATGACATGATTCCACTTTTTGTATTCGTTTGCATCACCTTCAATAAGGGACTTATTAATTGAAGGTGAATCTCAAATTCCAATGATTTGGCTAATCATTATTGTGGCTCATTTCACGCAGGTAAATGAACCTTTCCGAACTGTCTGTCTGTCGAGGGTGATGGGAGAGCTGGCCTCAGTTTCATGCTAAGCATCGCGCTAGCACTTACTAATCCCTCAACGGTCCGTGCTGCATTTTGTTACCGGTATTCACACATTTCGTCAGTAGTAGTCAGTATAATTCTCGATTATCAGAAGGTATAACGGTAATTGTTTTTGGAAAGCTGCAAAAAAGTGTCGACTTTTCATGGTCTGATAAACATTTCGAAGTGACAATTCGTGTAGCAGATAAAAATAGGTTTTTAAAAAATGAAAAGATTAGGTCTCGATGTTTTGCCAAGGCTGCACTGCAGCATCTACTCACAGGTATTATCCCACTACTGGACAGCACGGGGGATTTGACCTGCTTCGTTTCCGACCTGGGCCGGTTCACCCCTCCTTAGACAACCTGGTGGTCCCGGGCTCCCCCAGAAACACCATATCGATACCGAACTTAGCGTGGACACCCGTTCGACATAGCGTGCTGCAGCCCAGAGCTCCTCAGCTCACTTGATCCACCAACCTCAGCCTCCCAGTGACTTGGATTACAGGCACATGCCACCGCACCCGGCGAGATATTCAGCTGCAGGTAAAGGTGATAGAGGTAGGAGTCTGTGACGTAATTACGAAGGACGGTTGTAGGCTAAAGGCCTTTGCATGGTAAAAACTAAGAAGTGCTGCTTCTATAAAGCTAGTGCATACACTGTCATTGGATGTCCAGTTGGGCCCTTGGTAGGTTTAGGTTGATTTGAAGATATTGGTACATATGCAGAAACACACATGAAATGTGATGTCATGCAAAAACAGGTAAAAAATATATAATCTGCCTAAATATATCATCAAAGGTGTATCATCAAAAGTTGTACACAACAAATAGGCAAAACACCAAATCAATAGATATGCATATCAAATGCCTTTAGTGATGGAGAATGTCATTTGCCTAGTTTGAGAGCTCTTGCCCAATGCAATTATGCACTCTAAAATATCCACAGTGTGATTTCAATTGTTTTCTGATTATTGTCAAATATATGAATTATTATATTTGAAATTATGTAACAACATTCCAACCTTGTATAACTTAATCTAGTACAAACATATGACATGATTCCACTTTTTGTATTCGTTTGCATCACCTTCAATAAGGGACTTATTAATTGAAGGTGAATCTCAAATTCCAATGATTTGGCTAATCATTATTGTGGCTCATTTCACGCAGGTAAATGAACCTTTCCGAACTGTCTGTCTGTCGAGGGTGATGGGAGAGCTGGCCTCAGTTTCATGCTAAGCATCGCGCTAGCACTTACTAATCCCTCAACGGTCCGTGCTGCATTTTGTTACCGGTATTCACACATTTCGTCAGTAGTAGTCAGTATAATTCTCGATTATCAGAAGGTATAACGGTAATTGTTTTTGGAAAGCTGCAAAAAAGTGTCGACTTTTCATGGTCTGATAAACATTTCGAAGTGACAATTCGTGTAGCAGATAAAAATAGGTTTTTAAAAAATGAAAAGATTAGGTCTCGATGTTTTGCCAAGGCTGCACTGCAGCATCTACTCACAGGTATTATCCCACTACTGGACAGCACGGGGGATTTGACCTGCTTCGTTTCCGACCTGGGCCGGTTCACCCCTCCTTAGACAACCTGGTGGTCCCGGGCTCCCCCAGAAACACCATATCGATACCGAACTTAGCGTGGACACCCGTTCGACATAGCGTGCTGCAGCCCAGAGCTCCTCAGCTCACTTGATCCACCAACCTCAGCCTCCCAGTGACTTGGATTACAGGCACATGCCACCGCACCCGGCGAGATATTCAGCTGCAGGTAAAGGTGATAGAGGTAGGAGTCTGTGACGTAATTACGAAGGACGGTTGTAGGCTAAAGGCCTTTGCATGGTAAAAACTAAGAAGTGCTGCTTCTATAAAGCTAGTGCATACACTGTCATTGGATGTCCAGTTGGGCCCTTGGTAGGTTTAGGTTGATTTGAAGATATTGGTACATATGCAGAAACACACATGAAATGTGATGTCATGCAAAAACAGGTAAAAAATATATAATCTGCCTAAATATATCATCAAAGGTGTATCATCAAAAGTTGTACACAACAAATAGGCAAAACACCAAATCAATAGATATGCATATCAAATGCCTTTAGTGATGGAGAATGTCATTTGCCTAGTTTGAGAGCTCTTGCCCAATGCAATTATGCACTCTAAAATATCCACAGTGTGATTTCAATTGTTTTCTGATTATTGTCAAATATATGAATTATTATATTTGAAATTATGTAACAACATTCCAACCTTGTATAACTTAATCTAGTACAAACATATGACATGATTC
The DNA here is from genome assembly GCF_045791955.1 of Oncorhynchus clarkii lewisi. NCBI lineage: Eukaryota > Metazoa > Chordata > Actinopteri > Salmoniformes > Salmonidae > Oncorhynchus > Oncorhynchus clarkii. The sequence goes on along the minus strand of NC_092154.1, from coordinate 34,993,296 downwards.
CACTTTTTGTATTCGTTTGCATCACCTTCAATAAGGGACTTATTAATTGAAGGTGAATCTCAAATTCCAATGATTTGGCTAATCATTATTGTGGCTCATTTCACGCAGGTAAATGAACCTTTCCGAACTGTCTGTCTGTCGAGGGTGATGGGAGAGCTGGCCTCAGTTTCATGCTAAGCATCGCGCTAGCACTTACTAATCCCTCAACGGTCCGTGCTGCATTTTGTTACCGGTATTCACACATTTCGTCAGTAGTAGTCAGTATAATTCTCGATTATCAGAAGGTATAACGGTAATTGTTTTTGGAAAGCTGCAAAAAAGTGTCGACTTTTCATGGTCTGATAAACATTTCGAAGTGACAATTCGTGTAGCAGATAAAAATAGGTTTTTAAAAAATGAAAAGATTAGGTCTCGATGTTTTGCCAAGGCTGCACTGCAGCATCTACTCACAGGTATTATCCCACTACTGGACAGCACGGGGGATTTGACCTGCTTCGTTTCCGACCTGGGCCGGTTCACCCCTCCTTAGACAACCTGGTGGTCCCGGGCTCCCCCAGAAACACCATATCGATACCGAACTTAGCGTGGACACCCGTTCGACATAGCGTGCTGCAGCCCAGAGCTCCTCAGCTCACTTGATCCACCAACCTCAGCCTCCCAGTGACTTGGATTACAGGCACATGCCACCGCACCCGGCGAGATATTCAGCTGCAGGTAAAGGTGATAGAGGTAGGAGTCTGTGACGTAATTACGAAGGACGGTTGTAGGCTAAAGGCCTTTGCATGGTAAAAACTAAGAAGTGCTGCTTCTATAAAGCTAGTGCATACACTGTCATTGGATGTCCAGTTGGGCCCTTGGTAGGTTTAGGTTGATTTGAAGATATTGGTACATATGCAGAAACACACATGAAATGTGATGTCATGCAAAAACAGGTAAAAAATATATAATCTGCCTAAATATATCATCAAAGGTGTATCATCAAAAGTTGTACACAACAAATAGGCAAAACACCAAATCAATAGATATGCATATCAAATGCCTTTAGTGATGGAGAATGTCATTTGCCTAGTTTGAGAGCTCTTGCCCAATGCAATTATGCACTCTAAAATATCCACAGTGTGATTTCAATTGTTTTCTGATTATTGTCAAATATATGAATTATTATATTTGAAATTATGTAACAACATTCCAACCTTGTATAACTTAATCTAGTACAAACATATGACATGATTCCACTTTTTGTATTCGTTTGCATCACCTTCAATAAGGGACTTATTAATTGAAGGTGAATCTCAAATTCCAATGATTTGGCTAATCATTATTGTGGCTCATTTCACGCAGGTAAATGAACCTTTCCGAACTGTCTGTCTGTCGAGGGTGATGGGAGAGCTGGCCTCAGTTTCATGCTAAGCATCGCGCTAGCACTTACTAATCCCTCAACGGTCCGTGCTGCATTTTGTTACCGGTATTCACACATTTCGTCAGTAGTAGTCAGTATAATTCTCGATTATCAGAAGGTATAACGGTAATTGTTTTTGGAAAGCTGCAAAAAAGTGTCGACTTTTCATGGTCTGATAAACATTTCGAAGTGACAATTCGTGTAGCAGAAAAAAATAGGTTTTTAAAAAATGAAAAAATTAGGTCTCGATGTTTTGCCAAGGCTGCACTGCAGCATCTACTCACAGGTATTATCCCACTACTGGACAGCACGGGGGATTTGACCTGCTTCGTTTCCGACCTGGGCCGGTTCACCCCTCCTTAGACAACCTGGTGGTCCCGGGCTCCCCCAGAAACACCATATCGATACCGAACTTAGCGTGGACACCCGTTCGACATAGCGTGCTGCAGCCCAGAGCTCCTCAGCTCACTTGATCCACCAACCTCAGCCTCCCAGTGACTTGGATTACAGGCACATGCCACCGCACCCGGCGAGATATTCAGCTGCAGGTAAAGGTGATAGAGGTAGGAGTCTGTGACGTAATTACGAAGGACGGTTGTAGGCTAAAGGCCTTTGCATGGTAAAAACTAAGAAGTGCTGCTTCTATAAAGCTAGTGCATACACTGTCATTGGATGTCCAGTTGGGCCCTTGGTAGGTTTAGGTTGATTTGAAGATATTGGTACATATGCAGAAACACACATGAAATGTGATGTCATGCAAAAACAGGTAAAAAATATATAATCTGCCTAAATATATCATCAAAGGTGTATCATCAAAAGTTGTACACAACAAATAGGCAAAACACCAAATCAATAGATATGCATATCAAATGCCTTTAGTGATGGAGAATGTCATTTGCCTAGTTTGAGAGCTCTTGCCCAATGCAATTATGCACTCTAAAATATCCACAGTGTGATTTCAATTGTTTTCTGATTATTGTCAAATATATGAATTATTATATTTGAAATTATGTAACAACATTCCAACCTTGTATAACTTAATCTAGTACAAACATATGACATGATTCCACTTTTTGTATTCGTTTGCATCACCTTCAATAAGGGACTTATTAATTGAAGGTGAATCTCAAATTCCAATGATTTGGCTAATCATTATTGTGGCTCATTTCACGCAGGTAAATGAACCTATCCGAACTGTCTGTCTGTCGAGGGTGATGGGAGAGCTGGCCTCAGTTTCATGCTAAGCATCGCGCTAGCACTTACTACTCCCTCAACGGTCCGTGCTGCATTTTGTTACCGGTATTCACACATTTCGTCAGTAGTAGTCAGTATAATTCTCGATTATCAGAAGGTATAACGGTAATTGTTTTTGGAAAGCTGCAAAAAAGTGTCGACTTTTCATGGTCTGATAAACATTTCGAAGTGACAATTCGTGTAGCAGATAAAAATAGGTTTTTAAAAAATGAAAAGATTAGGTCTCGATGTTTTGCCAAGGCTGCACTGCAGCATCTACTCACAGGTATTATCCCACTACTGGACAGCACGGGGGATTTGACCTGCTTCGTTTCCGACCTGGGCCGGTTCACCCCTCCTTAGACAACCTGGTGGTCCCGGGCTCCCCCAGAAACACCATATCGATACCGAACTTAGCGTGGACACCCGTTCGACATAGCGTGCTGCAGCCCAGAGCTCCTCAGCTCACTTGATCCACCAACCTCAGCCTCCCAGTGACTTGGATTACAGGCACATGCCACCGCACCCGGCGAAGATATTCAGTGATAGAGGTAGGAGTCTGTGACGTAATTACGAAGGACGGTTGTAGGCTAAAGGCCTTTGCATGGTAAAAACTAAGAAGTGCTGCTTCTATAAAGCTAGTGCATACACTGTCATTGGATGTCCAGTTGGGCCCTTGGTAGGTTTAGGTTGATTTGAAGATATTGGTACATATGCAGAAACACACATGAAATGTGATGTCATGCAAAAACAGGTAAAAAATATATAATCTGCCTAAATATATCATCAAAGGTGTATCATCAAAAGTTGTACACAACAAATAGGCAAAACACCAAATCAATAGATATGCATATCAAATGCCTTTAGTGATGGAGAATGTCATTTGCCTAGTTTGAGAGCTCTTGCCCAATGCAATTATGCACTCTAAAATATCCACAGTGTGATTTCAATTGTTTTCTGATTATTGTCAAATATATGAATTATTATATTTGAAATTATGTAACAACATTCCAACCTTGTATAACTTAATCTAGTACAAACATATGACATGATTCCACTTTTTGTATTCGTTTGCATCACCTTCAATAAGGGACTTATTAATTGAAGGTGAATCTCAAATTCCAATGATTTGGCTAATCATTATTGTGGCTCATTTCACGCAGGTAAATGAACCTATCCGAACTGTCTGTCTGTCGAGGGTGATGGGAGAGCTGGCCTCAGTTTCATGCTAAGCATCGCGCTAGCACTTACTACTCCCTCAACGGTCCGTGCTGCATTTTGTTACCGGTATTCACACATTTCGTCAGTAGTAGTCAGTATAATTCTCGATTATCAGAAGGTATAACGGTAATTGTTTTTGGAAAGCTGCAAAAAAGTGTCGACTTTTCATGGTCTGATAAACATTTCGAAGTGACAATTCGTGTAGCAGATAAAAATAGGTTTTTAAAAAATGAAAAGATTAGGTCTCGATGTTTTGCCAAGGCTGCACTGCAGCATCTACTCACAGGTATTATCCCACTACTGGACAGCACGGGGGATTTGACCTGCTTCGTTTCCGACCTGGGCCGGTTCACCCCTCCTTAGACAACCTGGTGGTCCCGGGCTCCCCCAGGAACACCATATCGATACCGAACTTAGCGTGGACACCCGTTCGACATAGCGTGCTGCAGCCCAGAGCTCCTCAGCTCACTTGATCCACCAACCTCAGCCTCCCAGTGACTTGGATTACAGGCACATGCCACCGCACCCGGCAAGATATTCAGTGATAGAGGTAGGAGTCTGTGACGTAATTACGAAGGACGGTTGTAGGCTAAAGGCCTTTGCATGGTAAAAACTAAGAAGTGCTGCTTCTATAAAGCTAGTGCATACACTGTCATTGGATGTCCAGTTGGGCCCTTGGTAGGTTTAGGTTGATTTGAAGATATTGGTACATATGCAGAAACACACATGAAATGTGATGTCATGCAAAAACAGGTAAAAAATATATAATCTGCCTAAATATATCATCAAAGGTGTATCATCAAAAGTTGTACACAACAAATAGGCAAAACACCAAATCAATAGATATGCATATCAAATGCCTTTAGTGATGGAGAATGTCATTTGCCTAGTTTGAGAGCTCTTGCCCAATGCAATTATGCACTCTAAAATATCCACAGTGTGATTTCAATTGTTTTCTGATTATTGTCAAATATATGAATTATTATATTTGAAATTATGTAACAACATTCCAACCTTGTATAACTTAATCTAGTACAAACATATGACATGATTCCACTTTTTGTATTCGTTTGCATCACCTTCAATAAGGGACTTATTAATTGAAGGTGAATCTCAAATTCCAACGATTTGGCTAATCATTATTGTGGCTCATTTCACGCAGGTAAATGAACCTTCCGAACTGTCTGTCTGTCGAGGGTGATGGGAGAGCTGGCCTCAGTTTCATGCTAAGCATCGCGCTAGCACTTACTAATCCCTCAACGGTCCATGCTGCATTTTGTTACCGGTATTCACACATTTCGTCAGTAGTAGTCAGTATAATTCTCGATTATCAGAAGGTATAACGGTAATTGTTTTTGGAAAGCTGCAAAAAAGTGTCGACTTTTCATGGTCTGATAAACATTTCGAAGTGACAATTCGTGTAGCAGATAAAAATAGGTTTTTAAAAAATGAAAAGATTAGGTCTCGATGTTTTGCCAAGCATCTGCTCACAGGTATTATCCCACTACTGGACAGCACGGGGGATTTGACCTGCTTCGTTTCCGACCTGGGCCGGTTCACCCCTCCTTAGACAACCTGGTGGTCCCGGGCTCCCCCAGAAACACCATATCGATACCGAACTTAGCGTGGACACCCGTTCGACATAGCATGCTGCAGGCCAGAGCTCCTCAGCGCACTTGATCCACCAACCTCAGCCTCCCAGTGACTTGGATTACAGGCACATGCCACCGCACCCGGCAAGATATTCAGTGATAGAGGTAGGAGTCTGTGACGTAATTACGAAGGACGGTTGTAGGCTAAAGGCCTTTGCATGGTAAAAACTAAGAAGTGCTGCTTCTATAAAGCTAGTGCATACACTGTCATTGGATGTCCAGTTGGGCCCTTGGTAGGTTTAGGTTGATTTGAAGATATTGGTACATATGCAGAAACACACATGAAATGTGATGTCATGCAAAAACAGGTAAAAAATATATAATCTGCCTAAATATATCATCAAAGGTGTATCATCAAAAGTTGTACACAACAAATAGGCAAAACACCAAATCAATAGATATGCATATCAAATGCCTTTAGTGATGGAGAATGTCATTTGCCTAGTTTGAGAGCTCTTGCCCAATGCAATTATGCACTCTAAAATATCCACAGTGTGATTTCAATTGTTTTCTGATTATTGTCAAATATATGAATTATTATATTTGAAATTATGTAACAACATTCCAACCTTGTATAACTTAATCTAGTACAAACATATGACATGATTCCACTTTTTGTATTCGTTTGCATCACCTTCAATAAGGGACTTATTAATTGAAGGTGAATCTCAAATTCCAATGATTTGGCTAATCATTATTGTGGCTCATTTCACGCAGGTAAATGAACCTATCCGAACTGTCTGTCTGTCGAGGGTGATGGGAGAGCTGGCCTCAGTTTCATGCTAAGCATCGCGCTAGCACTTACTAATCCCTCAACGGTCCGTGCTGCATTTTGTTACCGGTATTCACACATTTCGTCAGTAGTAGTCAGTATAATTCTCGATTATCAGAAGGTATAACGGTAATTGTTTTTGGAAAGCTGCAAAAAAGTGTCGACTTTTCATGGTCTGATAAACATTTCGAAGTGACAATTCGTGTAGCAGATAAAAATAGGTTTTTAAAAAATGAAAAGATTAGGTCTCGATGTTTTGCCAAGGCTGCACTGCAGCATCTACTCACAGGTATTATCCCACTACTGGACAGCACGGGGGATTTGACCTGCTTCGTTTCCGACCTGGGCCGGTTCACCCCTCCTTAGACAACCTGGTGGTCCCGGGCTCCCCCAGAAACACCATATCGATACCGAACTTAGCGTGGACACCCGTTCGACATAGCGTGCTGCAGCCCAGAGCTCCTCAGCTCACTTGATCCACCAACCTCAGCCTCCCAGTGACTTGGATTACAGGCACATGCCACCGCACCCGGCGAGATATTCAGCTGCAGGTAAAGGTGATAGAGGTAGGAGTCTGTGACGTAATTACGAAGGACGGTTGTAGGCTAAAGGCCTTTGCATGGTAAAAACTAAGAAGTGCTGCTTCTATAAAGCTAGTGCATACACTGTCATTGGATGTCCAGTTGGGCCCTTGGTAGGTTTAGGTTGATTTGAAGATATTGGTACATATGCAGAAACACACATGAAATGTGATGTCATGCAAAAACAGGTAAAAAATATATAATCTGCCTAAATATATCATCAAAGGTGTATCATCAAAAGTTGTACACAACAAATAGGCAAAACACCAAATCAATAGATATGCATATCAAATGCCTTTAGTGATGGAGAATGTCATTTGCCTAGTTTGAGAGCTCTTGCCCAATGCAATTATGCACTCTAAAATATCCACAGTGTGATTTCAATTGTTTTCTGATTATTGTCAAATATATGAATTATTATATTTGAAATTATGTAACAACATTCCAACCTTGTATAACTTAATCTAGTACAAACATATGACATGATTCCACTTTTTGTATTCGTTTGCATCACCTTCAATAAGGGACTTATTAATTGAAGGTGAATCTCAAATTCCAATGATTTGGCTAATCATTATTGTGGCTCATTTCACGCAGGTAAATGAACCTATCCGAACTGTCTGTCTGTCGAGGGTGATGGGAGAGCTGGCCTCAGTTTCATGCTAAGCATCGCGCTAGCACTTACTACTCCCTCAACGGTCCGTGCTGCATTTTGTTACCGGTATTCACACATTTCGTCAGTAGTAGTCAGTATAATTCTCGATTATCAGAAGGTATAACGGTAATTGTTTTTGGAAAGCTGCAAAAAAGTGTCGACTTTTCATGGTCTGATAAACATTTCGAAGTGACAATTCGTGTAGCAGATAAAAATAGGTTTTTAAAAAATGAAAAGATTAGGTCTCGATGTTTTGCCAAGGCTGCACTGCAGCATCTACTCACAGGTATTATCCCACTACTGGACAGCACGGGGGATTTGACCTGCTTCGTTTCCGACCTGGGCCGGTTCACCCCTCCTTAGACAACCTGGTGGTCCCGGGCTCCCCCAGGAACACCATATCGATACCGAACTTAGCGTGGACACCCGTTCGACATAGCGTGCTGCAGCCCAGAGCTCCTCAGCTCACTTGATCCACCAACCTCAGCCTCCCAGTGACTTGGATTACAGGCACATGCCACCGCACCCGGCAAGATATTCAGTGATAGAGGTAGGAGTCTGTGACGTAATTACGAAGGACGGTTGTAGGCTAAAGGCCTTTGCATGGTAAAAACTAAGAAGTGCTGCTTCTATAAAGCTAGTGCATACACTGTCATTGGATGTCCAGTTGGGCCCTTGGTAGGTTTAGGTTGATTTGAAGATATTGGTACATATGCAGAAACACACATGAAATGTGATGTCATGCAAAAACAGGTAAAAAATATATAATCTGCCTAAATATATCATCAAAGGTGTATCATCAAAAGTTGTACACAACAAATAGGCAAAACACCAAATCAATAGATATGCATATCAAATGCCATTTGCCTAGTTTGAGAGCTCTTGCCCAATGCAATTATGCAGTCTAAAATATCCACAGTGTGATTTCAATTGTTTTCTGATTATTGTCAAATATATGAATTATTATATTTGAAATTATGTAACAACATTCCAACCTTGTATAACTTAATCTAGTACAAACATATGACATGATTCCACTTTTTGTATTCGTTTGCATCACCTTCAATAAGGGACTTAATTGAAGGTGAATCTCAAATTCCAATGATTTGGCTAATCATTATTGTGGCTCATTTCACGCAGGTAAATGAACCTATCTGAACTGTCTGTCTGTCGAGGGTGATGGGAGAGCTGGCCTCAGTTTCATGCTATAAGCATCGCGCTAGCACTTACTACTCCCTCAAAGGTCCATGCTGCATTTTGTTACCGGTATTCACACATTTCGTCAGTAGTAGTCAGTATAATTCTCGATTATCAGAAGGTATAACGGTAATTGTTTTTGGAAAGCTGCAAAAAAGTGTCGACTTTTCATGGTCTGATAAACATTTCGAAGTGACAATTCGTGTAGCAGATAAAAATAGGTTTTTAAAAAATGAAAAGATTAGGTCTCGATGTTTTGCCAAGGCTGCACTGCAGCATCTACTCACAGGTATTATCCCACTACTGGACAGCACGGGGGATTTGACCTGCTTCGTTTCCGACCTGGGCCGGTTCACCCCTCCTTAGACAACCTGGTGGTCCCGGGCTCCCCCAGAAACACCATATCGATACCGAACTTAGCGTGGACACCCGTTCGACATAGCGTGCTGCAGCCCAGAGCTCCTCAGCTCACTTGATCCACCAACCTCAGCCTCCCAGTGACTTGGATTACAGGCACATGCCACCGCACCCGGCGAGATATTCAGCTGCAGGTAAAGGTGATGGAGGTAGGAGTCTGTGACGTAATTACGAAGGACGGTTGTAGGCTAAAGGCCTTTGCATGGTAAAAACTAAGAAGTGCTGCTTCTATAAAGCTAGTGCATACACTGTCATTGGATGTCCAGTTGGGCCCTTGGTAGGTTTAGGTTGATTTGAAGATATTGGTACATATGCAGAAACACACATGAAATGTGATGTCATGCAAAAACAGGTAAAAAATATATAATCTGCCTAAATATATCATCAAAGGTGTATCATCAAAAGTTGTACACAACAAATAGGCAAAACACCAAATCAATAGATATGCATATCAAATGCCTTTAGTGATGGAGAATGTCATTTGCCTAGTTTGAGAGCTCTTGCCCAATGCAATTATGCACTCTAAAATATCCACAGTGTGATTTCAATTGTTTTCTGATTATTGTCAAATATATGAATTATTATATTTGAAATTATGTAACAACATTCCAACCTTGTATAACTTAATCTAGTACAAACATATGACATGATTCCACTTTTTGTATTCGTTTGCATCACCTTCAATAAGGGACTTAATTGAAGGTGAATCTCAAATTCCAATGATTTGGCTAATCATTATTGTGGCTCATTTCACGCAGGTAAATTAACCTATCCGAACTGTCTGTCTGTCGAGGGTGATGGGAGAGCTGGCCTCAGTTTCATGCTAAGCATCGCGCTAGCACTTACTACTCCCTCAACGGTCCGTGCTGCATTTTGTTACCGGTATTCACACATTTCGTCAGTAGTAGTCAGTATAATTCTCGATTATCAGAAGGTATAACGGTAATTGTTTTTGGAAAGCTGCAAAAAAGTGTCGACTTTTCATGGTCTGATAAACATTTCGAAGTGACAATTCGTGTAGCAGATAAAAATAGGTTTTTAAAAAATGAAAAGATTAGGTCTCGATGTTTTGCCAAGGCTGCACTGCAGCATCTACTCACAGGTATTATCCCACTACTGGACAGCACGGGGGATTTGACCTGCTTCGTTTCCGACCTGGGCCGGTTCACCCCTCCTTAGACAACCTGGTGGTCCCGGGCTCCCCCAGAAACACCATATCGATACCGAACTTAGCGTGGACACCCGTTCGACATAGCGTGCTGCAGCCCAGAGCTCCTCAGCTCACTTGATCCACCAACCTCAGCCTCCCAGTGACTTGGATTACAGACACATGCCACCGCACCCGGCGAGATATTCAGTGATAGAGGTAGGAGTCTGTGACGTAATTACGAAGGACGGTTGTAGGCTAAAGGCCTTTGCATGGTAAAAACTAAGAAGTGCTGCTTCTATAAAGCTAGTGCATACACTGTCATTGGATGTCCAGTTGGGCCCTTGGTAGGTTTAGGTTGATTTGAAGATATTGGTACATATGCAGAAACACACATGAAATGTGATGTCATGCAAAAACAGGTAAAAAATATATAATCTGCCTAAATATATCATCAAAGGTGTATCATCAAAAGTTGTACACAGCAAATAGGCAAAACACCAAATCAATAGATATGCATATCAAATGCCTTTAGTGATGGAGAATGTAATTTGCCTAGTTTGAGAGCTCTTGCCCAATGCAATTATGCAGTCTAAAATATCCACAGTGTGATTTCAATTGTTTTCTGATTATTGTCAAATATATGAATTATTATATTTGAAATTATGTAACAACATTCCAACCTTGTATAACTTAATCTAGTACAAACATATGACATGATTCCACTTTTTGTATTCGTTTGCATCACCTTCAATAAGGGACTTATTAATTGAAGGTGAATCTCAAATTCCAATGATTTGGCTAATCATTATTGTGGCTCATTTCACGCAGGTAAATGAACCTATCCGAACTGTCTGTCTGTCGAGGGTGATGGGAGAGCTGGCCTCAGTTTCATGCTATAAGCATCGCGCTAGCACTTACTACTCCCTCAACGGTCCGTGCTGCATTTTGTTACCGGTATTCACACATTTCGTCAGTAGTAGTCAGTATAATTCTCGATTATCAGAAGGTATAACGGTAATTGTTTTTGGAAAGCTGCAAAAAAGTGTCGACTTTTCATGGTCTGATAAACATTTCGAAGTGACAATTCGTGTAGCAGATAAAAATAGGTTTTTAAAAAATGAAAAGATTAGGTCTCGATGTTTTGCCAAGGCTGCACTGCAGCATCTACTCACAGGTATTATCCCACTACTGGACAGCACGGGGTATTTGACCTGCTTCGTTTCCGACCTGGGCCGGTTCACCCCTCCTTAGACAACCTGGTGGTCCCGGGCTCCCCCAGAAACACCATATCGATACCGAACTTAGCGTGGACACCCGTTCGACATAGCGTGCTGTAGCTCAGAGCTCCTCAGCTCACTTGATCCACCAACCTCAGCCTCCCAGTGACTTGGATTACAGGGACATGCCACCGCACCCGGCGAGATATTCAGTGATAGAGGTAGGAGTCTGTGACGTAATTACGAAGGACGGTTGTAGGCTAAAGGCCTTTGCATGGTAAAAACTAAGAAGTGCTGCTTCTATAAAGCTAGTGCATACACTGTCATTGGATGTCCAGTTGAGCCCTTGGTAGGTTTAGGTTGATTTGAAGATATTGGTACATATGCAGAAACACACATGAAATGTGATGTCATGCAAAAACAGGTAAAAAATATATAATCTGCCTAAATATATCATCAAAGGTGTATCATCAAAAGTTGTACACAGCAAATAGGCAAAACACCAAATCAATAGATATGCATATCAAATGCCTTTAGTGATGGAGAATGTCATTTGCCTAGTTTGAGAGCTCTTGCCCAATGCAATTATGCACTCTAAAATATCCACAGTGTGATTTCAATTGTTTTCTGATTATTGTCAAATATATGAATTATTATATTTGAAATTATGTAACAACATTCCAACCTTGTATAACTTAATCTAGTACAAACATATGACATGATTCCACTTTTTGTATTCGTTTGCATCACCTTCAATAAGGGACTTATTAATTGAAGGTGAATCTCAAATTCCAATGATTTGGCTAATCATTATTGTGGCTCATTTCACGCAGGTAAATTAACCTATCCGAACTGTCTGTCTGTCGAGGGTGATGGGAGAGCTGGCCTCAGTTTCATGCTAAGCATCGCGCTAGCACTTACTACTCCCTCAACGGTCCGTGCTGCATTTTGTTACCGGTATTCACACATTTCGTCAGTAGTAGTCAGTATAATTCTCGATTATCAGAAGGTATAACGGTAATTGTTTTTGGAAAGCTGCAAAAAAGTGTCAACTTTTCATGGTCTGATAAACATTTCGAAGTGACAATTCGTGTAGCAGATAAAAATAGGTTTTTAAAAAATGAAAAGATTAGGTCTCGATGTTTTGCCAAGGCTGCACTGCAGCATCTACTCACAGGTATTATCCCACTACTGGACAGCACGGGGGATTTGACCTGCTTCGTTTCCGACCTGGGCCGGTTCACCCCTCCTTAGACAACCTGGTGGTCCCGGGCTCCCCCAGAAACACCATATCGATACCGAACTTAGCGTGGACACCCGTTCGACATAGCGTGCTGCAGCCCAGAGCTCCTCAGCTCACTTGATCCACCAACCTCAGCCTCCCAGTGACTTGGATTACAGGGACATGCCACCGCACCCGGCGAGATATTCAGCTGCAGGTAAAGGTGATGGAGGTAGGAGTCTGTGACGTAATTACGAAGGACGAATGTAGGCTAAAGGCCTTTGCATGGTAAAAACTAAGAAGTGCTGCTTCTATAAAGCTAGTGCATACACTGTCATTGGATGTCCAGTTGGGCCCTTGGTAGGTTTAGGTTGATTTGAAGATATTGGTACATATGCAGAAACACACATGAAATGTGATGTCATGCAAAAACAGGTAAAAAATATATAATCTGCCTAAATATATCATCAAAGGTGTATCATCAAAAGTTGTACACAGCAAATAGGCAAAACACCAAATCAATAGATATGCATATCAAATGCCTTTAGTGATGGAGAATGTCATTTGCCTAGTTTGAGAGCTCTTGCCCAATGCAATTATGCACTCTAAAATATCCACAGTGTGATTTCAATTGTTTTCTGATTATTGTCAAATATATGAATTATTATATTTGAAATTATGTAACAACATTCCAACCTTGTATAACTTAATCTAGTACAAACATATGACATGATTCCACTTTTTGTATTCGTTTGCATCACCTTCAATAAGGGACTTAATTGAAGGTGAATCTCAAATTCCAATGATTTGGCTAATCATTATTGTGGCTCATTTCACGCAGGTAAATGAACCTATCCGAACTGTCTGTCTGTCGAGGGTGATGGGAGAGCTGGCCTCAGTTTCATGCTAAGCATCGCGCTAGCACTTACTACTCCCTCAACGGTCCGTGCTGCATTTTGTTACCGGTATTCACACATTTCGTCAGTAGTAGTCAGTATAATTCTCGATTATCAGAAGGTATAACGGTAATTGTTTTTGGAAAGCTGCAAAAAAGTGTCAACTTTTCATGGTCTGATAAACATTTCGAAGTGACAATTCGTGTAGCAGATAAAAATAGGTTTTTAAAAAATGAAAAGATTAGGTCTCGATGTTTTGCCAAGGCTGCACTGCAGCATCTACTCACAGGTATTATCCCACTACTGGACAGCACGGGGGATTTGACCTGCTTCGTTTCCGACCTGGGCCGGTTCACCCCTCCTTAGACAACCTGGTGGTCCCGGGCTCCCCCAGAAACACCATATCGATACCGAACTTAGCGTGGACACCCGTTCGACATAGCGTGCTGTAGCCCAGAGCTCCTCAGCTCACTTGATCCACCAACCTCAGCCTCCCAGTGACTTGGATTACAGGGACATGCCACCGCACCCGGCGAGATATTCAGCTGCAGGTAAAGGTGATGGAGGTAGGAGTCTGTGACGTAATTACGAAGGACGGTTGTAGGCTAAAGGCCTTTGCATGGTAAAAACTAAGAAGTGCTGCTTCTATAAAGCTAGTGCATACACTGTCATTGGATGTCCAGTTGGGCCCTTGGTAGGTTTAGGTTGATTTGAAGATATTGGTACATATGCAGAAACACACATGAAATGTGATGTCATGCAAAAACAGGTAAAAAATATATAATCTGCCTAAATATATCATCAAAGGTGTATCATCAAAAGTTGTACACAGCAAATAGGCAAAACACCAAATCAATAGATATGCATATCAAATGCCTTTAGTGATGGAGAATGTCATTTGCCTAGTTTGAGAGCTCTTGCCCAATGCAATTATGCACTCTAAAATATCCACAGTGTGATTTCAATTGTTTTCTGATTATTGTCAAATATATGAATTATTATATTTGAAATTATGTAACAACATTCCAACCTTGTATAACTTAATCTAGTACAAACATATGACATGATTCCACTTTTTGTATTCGTTTGCATCACCTTCAATAAGGGACTTAATTGAAGGTGAATCTCAAATTCCAATGATTTGGCTAATCATTATTGTGGCTCATTTCACGCAGGTAAATTAACCTATCCGAACTGTCTGTCTGTCGAGGGTGATGGGAGAGCTGGCCTCAGTTTCATGCTAAGCATCGCGCTAGCACTTACTACTCCCTCAACGGTCCGTGCTGCATTTTGTTACCGGTATTCACACATTTCGTCAGTAGTAGTCAGTATAATTCTCGATTATCAGAAGGTATAACGGTAATTGTTTTTGGAAAGCTGCAAAAAAGTGTCAACTTTTCATGGTCTGATAAACATTTCGAAGTGACAATTCGTGTAGCAGATAAAAATAGGTTTTTAAAAAATGAAAAGATTAGGTCTCGATGTTTTGCCAAGGCTGCACTGCAGCATCTACTCACAGGTATTATCCCACTACTGGACAGCACGGGGGATTTGACCTGCTTCGTTTCCGACCTGGGCCGGTTCACCCCTCCTTAGACAACCTGGTGGTCCCGGGCTCCCCCAGAAACACCATATCGATACCGAACTTAGCGTGGACACCCGTTCGACATAGCGTGCTGCAGCCCAGAGCTCCTCAGCTCACTTGATCCACCAACCTCAGCCTCCCAGTGACTTGGATTACAGACACATGCCACCGCACCCGGCGAGATATTCAGTGATAGAGGTAGGAGTCTGTGACGTAATTACGAAGGACGGTTGTAGGCTAAAG
This sequence comes from Oncorhynchus clarkii lewisi, assembly GCF_045791955.1. Lineage (NCBI taxonomy): Eukaryota > Metazoa > Chordata > Actinopteri > Salmoniformes > Salmonidae > Oncorhynchus > Oncorhynchus clarkii. Next base: position 34,977,856 of record NC_092154.1, on the reverse strand, counting down.
GCCTTTGCATGGTAAAAACTAAGAAGTGCTGCTTCTATAAAGCTAGTGCATACACTGTCATTGGATGTCCAGTTGGGCCCTTGGTAGGTTTAGGTTGATTTGAAGATATTGGTACATATGCAGAAACACACATGAAATGTGATGTCATGCAAAAACAGGTAAAAAATATATAATCTGCCTAAATATATCATCAAAGGTGTATCATCAAAAGTTGTACACAGCAAATAGGCAAAACACCAAATCAATAGATATGCATATCAAATGCCTTTAGTGATGGAGAATGTCATTTGCCTAGTTTGAGAGCTCTTGCCCAATGCAATTATGCAGTCTAAAATATCCACAGTGTGATTTCAATTGTTTTCTGATTATTGTCAAATATATGAATTATTATATTTGAAATTATGTAACAACATTCCAACCTTGTATAACTTAATCTAGTACAAACATATGACATGATTCCACTTTTTGTATTCGTTTGCATCACCTTCAATAAGGGACTTATTAATTGAAGGTGAATCTCAAATTCCAATGATTTGGCTAATCATTATTGTGGCTCATTTCACGCAGGTAAATGAACCTATCCGAACTGTCTGTCTGTCGAGGGTGATGGGAGAGCTGGCCTCAGTTTCATGCTATAAGCATCGCGCTAGCACTTACTACTCCCTCAACGGTCCGTGCTGCATTTTGTTACCGGTATTCACACATTTCGTCAGTAGTAGTCAGTATAATTCTCGATTATCAGAAGGTATAACGGTAATTGTTTTTGGAAAGCTGCAAAAAAGTGTCGACTTTTCATGGTCTGATAAACATTTCGAAGTGACAATTCGTGTAGCAGATAAAAATAGGTTTTTAAAAAATGAAAAGATTAGGTCTCGATGTTTTGCCAAGGCTGCACTGCAGCATCTACTCACAGGTATTATCCCACTACTGGACAGCACGGGGGATTTGACCTGCTTCGTTTCCGACCTGGGCCGGTTCACCCCTCCTTAGACAACCTGGTGGTCCCGGGCTCCCCCAGAAACACCATATCGATACCGAACTTAGCGTGGACACCCGTTCGACATAGCGTGCTGTAGCCCAGAGCTCCTCAGCTCACTTGATCCACCAACCTCAGCCTCCCAGTGACTTGGATTACAGGGACATGCCACCGCACCCGGCGAGATATTCAGCTGCAGGTAAAGGTGATGGAGGTAGGAGTCTGTGACGTAATTACGAAGGACGAATGTAGGCTAAAGGCCTTTGCATGGTAAAAACTAAGAAGTGCTGCTTCTATAAAGCTAGTGCATACACTGTCATTGGATGTCCAGTTGGGCCCTTGGTAGGTTTAGGTTGATTTGAAGATATTGGTACATATGCAGAAACACACATGAAATGTGATGTCATGCAAAAACAGGTAAAAAATATATAATCTGCCTAAATATATCATCAAAGGTGTATCATCAAAAGTTGTACACAGCAAATAGGCAAAACACCAAATCAATAGATATGCATATCAAATGCCTTTAGTGATGGAGAATGTCATTTGCCTAGTTTGAGAGCTCTTGCCCAATGCAATTATGCACTCTAAAATATCCACAGTGTGATTTCAATTGTTTTCTGATTATTGTCAAATATATGAATTATTATATTTGAAATTATGTAACAACATTCCAACCTTGTATAACTTAATCTAGTACAAACATATGACATGATTCCACTTTTTGTATTCGTTTGCATCACCTTCAATAAGGGACTTAATTGAAGGTGAATCTCAAATTCCAATGATTTGGCTAATCATTATTGTGGCTCATTTCACGCAGGTAAATGAACCTATCCGAACTGTCTGTCTGTCGAGGGTGATGGGAGAGCTGGCCTCAGTTTCATGCTAAGCATCGCGCTAGCACTTACTACTCCCTCAACGGTCCGTGCTGCATTTTGTTACCGGTATTCACACATTTCGTCAGTAGTAGTCAGTATAATTCTCGATTATCAGAAGGTATAACGGTAATTGTTTTTGGAAAGCTGCAAAAAAGTGTCAACTTTTCATGGTCTGATAAACATTTCGAAGTGACAATTCGTGTAGCAGATAAAAATAGGTTTTTAAAAAATGAAAAGATTAGGTCTCGATGTTTTGCCAAGGCTGCACTGCAGCATCTACTCACAGGTATTATCCCACTACTGGACAGCACGGGGGATTTGACCTGCTTCGTTTCCGACCTGGGCCGGTTCACCCCTCCTTAGACAACCTGGTGGTCCCGGGCTCCCCCAGAAACACCATATCGATACCGAACTTAGCGTGGACACCCGTTCGACATAGCGTGCTGTAGCCCAGAGCTCCTCAGCTCACTTGATCCACCAACCTCAGCCTCCCAGTGACTTGGATTACAGGGACATGCCACCGCACCCGGCGAGATATTCAGCTGCAGGTAAAGGTGATGGAGGTAGGAGTCTGTGACGTAATTACGAAGGACGAATGTAGGCTAAAGGCCTTTGCATGGTAAAAACTAAGAAGTGCTGCTTCTATAAAGCTAGTGCATACACTGTCATTGGATGTCCAGTTGGGCCCTTGGTAGGTTTAGGTTGATTTGAAGATATTGGTACATATGCAGAAACACACATGAAATGTGATGTCATGCAAAAACAGGTAAAAAATATATAATCTGCCTAAATATATCATCAAAGGTGTATCATCAAAAGTTGTACACAGCAAATAGGCAAAACACCAAATCAATAGATATGCATATCAAATGCCTTTAGTGATGGAGAATGTCATTTGCCTAGTTTGAGAGCTCTTGCCCAATGCAATTATGCACTCTAAAATATCCACAGTGTGATTTCAATTGTTTTCTGATTATTGTCAAATATATGAATTATTATATTTGAAATTATGTAACAACATTCCAACCTTGTATAACTTAATCTAGTACAAACATATGACATGATTCCACTTTTTGTATTCGTTTGCATCACCTTCAATAAGGGACTTAATTGAAGGTGAATCTCAAATTCCAATGATTTGGCTAATCATTATTGTGGCTCATTTCACGCAGGTAAATTAACCTATCCGAACTGTCTGTCTGTCGAGGGTGATGGGAGAGCTGGCCTCAGTTTCATGCTAAGCATCGCGCTAGCACTTACTACTCCCTCAACGGTCCGTGCTGCATTTTGTTACCGGTATTCACACATTTCGTCAGTAGTAGTCAGTATAATTCTCGATTATCAGAAGGTATAACGGTAATTGTTTTTGGAAAGCTGCAAAAAAGTGTCAACTTTTCATGGTCTGATAAACATTTCGAAGTGACAATTCGTGTAGCAGATAAAAATAGGTTTTTAAAAAATGAAAAGATTAGGTCTCGATGTTTTGCCAAGGCTGCACTGCAGCATCTACTCACAGGTATTATCCCACTACTGGACAGCACGGGGATTTGACCTGCTTCGTTTCCGACCTGGGCCGGTTCACCCCTCCTTAGACAACCTGGTGGTCCCGGGCTCCCCCAGAAACACCATATCGATACCGAACTTAGCGTGGACACCCGTTCGACATAGCGTGCTGCAGCCCAGAGCTCCTCAGCTCACTTGATCCACCAACCTCAGCCTCCCAGTGACTTGGATTACAGACACATGCCACCGCACCCGGCGAGATATTCAGTGATAGAGGTAGGAGTCTGTGACGTAATTACGAAGGACGGTTGTAGGCTAAAGGCCTTTGCATGGTAAAAACTAAGAAGTGCTGCTTCTATAAAGCTAGTGCATACACTGTCATTGGATGTCCAGTTGGGCCCTTGGTAGGTTTAGGTTGATTTGAAGATATTGGTACATATGCAGAAACACACATGAAATGTGATGTCATGCAAAAACAGGTAAAAAATATATAATCTGCCTAAATATATCATCAAAGGTGTATCATCAAAAGTTGTACACAGCAAATAGGCAAAACACCAAATCAATAGATATGCATATCAAATGCCTTTAGTGATGGAGAATGTAATTTGCCTAGTTTGAGACCTCTTGCCCAATGAAATTATGCAGTCTAAAATATCCACAGTGTGATTTCAATTGTTTTCTGATTATTGTCAAATATATGAATTATTATATTTGAAATTATGTAACAACATTCCAACCTTGTATAACTTAATCTAGTACAAACATATGACATGATTCCACTTTTTGTATTCGTTTGCATCACGTTCAATAAGGGACTTATTAATTGAAGGTGAATCTCAAATTCCAATGATTTGGCTAATCATTATTGTGGCTCATTTCACGCAGGTAAATGAACCTATCCGAACTGTCTGTCTGTCGAGGGTGATGGGAGAGCTGGCCTCAGTTTCATGCTATAAGCATCGCGCTAGCACTTACTACTCCCTCAACGGTCCGTGCTGCATTTTGTTACCGGTATTCACACATTTCGTCAGTAGTAGTCAGTATAATTCTCGATTATCAGAAGGTATAACGGTAATTGTTTTTGGAAAGCTGCAAAAAAGTGTCGACTTTTCATGGTCTGATAAACATTTCGAAGTGACAATTCGTGTAGCAGATAAAAATAGGTTTTTAAAAAATGAAAAGATTAGGTCTCGATGTTTTGCCAAGGCTGCACTGCAGCATCTACTCACAGGTATTATCCCACTACTGGACAGCACGGGGGATTTGACCTGCTTCGTTTCCGACCTGGGCCGGTTCACCCCTCCTTAGACAACCTGGTGGTCCCGGGCTCCCCCAGAAACACCATATCGATACCGAACTTAGCGTGGACACCCGTTCGACATAGCGTGCTGTAGCCCAGAGCTCCTCAGCTCACTTGATCCACCAACCTCAGCCTCCCAGTGACTTGGATTACAGGGACATGCCACCGCACCCGGCGAGATATTCAGCTGCAGGTAAAGGTGATGGAGGTAGGAGTCTGTGACGTAATTACGAAGGACGAATGTAGGCTAAAGGCCTTTGCATGGTAAAAACTAAGAAGTGCTGCTTCTATAAAGCTAGTGCATACACTGTCATTGGATGTCCAGTTGGGCCCTTGGTAGGTTTAGGTTGATTTGAAGATATTGGTACATATGCAGAAACACACATGAAATGTGATGTCATGCAAAAACAGGTAAAAAATATATAATCTGCCTAAATATATCATCAAAGGTGTATCATCAAAAGTTGTACACAACAAATAGGCAAAACACCAAATCAATAGATATGCATATCAAATGCCTTTAGTGATGGAGAATGTCATTTGCCTAGTTTGAGAGCTCTTGCCCAATGCAATTATGCACTCTAAAATATCCACAGTGTGATTTCAATTGTTTTCTGATTATTGTCAAATATATGAATTATTATATTTTAAATTATGTAACAACATTCCAACCTTGTATAACTTAATCTAGTACAAACATATGACATGATTCCACTTTTTGTATTCGTTTGCATCACCTTCAATAAGGGACTTAATTGAAGGTGAATCTCAAATTCCAATGATTTGGCTAATCATTATTGTGGCTCATTTCACGCAGGTAAATGAACCTATCCGAACTGTCTGTCTGTCGAGGGTGATGGGAAAGCTGGCCTCAGTTTCATGCTAAGCATCGCATTCACACATTTCGTCAGTAGTAGTCAGTATAATTCTCTATTATCAGAAGGTATAACGGTAATTGTTTTTGGAAAGCTGCAAAAAAGTGTCGACTTTTCATGGTCTGATAAACATTTCGAAGTGACAATTCGTGTAGCAGATAAAAATAGGTTTTTAAAAAATGAAAAGGTTAGGTCTTGATGTTTTGCTAAGGCTGCACTGCAGCATCTACTCACAGGTATTATCCCACTACTGGACAGCACGGGGGATTTGACCTGCTTCGTTTCCGACCTGGGCCGGTTCACCCCTCCTTAGACAACCTGGTGGTCCCGGGCTCCCCCAGAAACACCATATCGATACCGAACTTAGCGTGGACACCCGTTCGACATAGCGTGCTGCAGCCCAGAGCTCCTCAGCTCACTTGATCCACCAACCTCAGCCTCCCAGTGACTTGGATTACAGACACATGCCACCGCACCCGGCGAGATATTCAGTGATAGAGGTAGGAGTCTGTGACGTAATTACGAAGGACGGTTGTAGGCTAAAGGCCTTTGCATGGTAAAAACTAAGAAGTGCTGCTTCTATAAAGCTAGTGCATACACTGTCATTGGATGTCCAGTTGGGCCCTTGGTAGGTTTAGGTTGATTTGAAGATATTGGTACATATGCAGAAACACACATGAAATGTGATGTCATGCAAAAACAGGTAAAAAATATATAATCTGCCTAAATATATCATCAAAGGTGTATCATCAAAAGTTGTACACAGCAAATAGGCAAAACACCAAATCAATAGATATGCATATCAAATGCCTTTAGTGATGGAGAATGTAATTTGCCTAGTTTGAGACCTCTTGCCCAATGAAATTATGCAGTCTAAAATATCCACAGTGTGATTTCAATTGTTTTCTGATTATTGTCAAATATATGAATTATTATATTTGAAATTATGTAACAACATTCCAACCTTGTATAACTTAATCTAGTACAAACATATGACATGATTCCACTTTTTGTATTCGTTTGCATCACGTTCAATAAGGGACTTATTAATTGAAGGTGAATCTCAAATTCCAATGATTTGGCTAATCATTATTGTGGCTCATTTCACGCAGGTAAATGAACCTATCCGAACTGTCTGTCTGTCGAGGGTGATGGGAGAGCTGGCCTCAGTTTCATGCTATAAGCATCGCGCTAGCACTTACTACTCCCTCAACGGTCCGTGCTGCATTTTGTTACCGGTATTCACACATTTCGTCAGTAGTAGTCAGTATAATTCTCGATTATCAGAAGGTATAACGGTAATTGTTTTTGGAAAGCTGCAAAAAAGTGTCGACTTTTCATGGTCTGATAAACATTTCGAAGTGACAATTCGTGTAGCAGATAAAAATAGGTTTTTAAAAAATGAAAAGATTAGGTCTCGATGTTTTGCCAAGGCTGCACTGCAGCATCTACTCACAGGTATTATCCCACTACTGGACAGCACGGGGGATTTGACCTGCTTCGTTTCCGACCTGGGCCGGTTCACCCCTCCTTAGACAACCTGGTGGTCCCGGGCTCCCCCAGAAACACCATATCGATACCGAACTTAGCGTGGACACCCGTTCGACATAGCGTGCTGTAGCCCAGAGCTCCTCAGCTCACTTGATCCACCAACCTCTGCCTCCCAGTGACTTGGATTACAGGGACATGCCACCGAACCCGGCGAGATATTCAGCTGCAGGTAAAGGTGATGGAGGTAGGAGTCTGTGACGTAATTACGAAGGACGAATGTAGGCTAAAGGCCTTTGCATGGTAAAAACTAAGAAGTGCTGCTTCTATAAAGCTAGTGCATACACTGTCATTGGATGTCCAGTTGGGCCCTTGGTAGGTTTAGGTTGATTTGAAGATATTGGTACATATGCAGAAACACACATGAAATGTGATGTCATGCAAAAACAGGTAAAAAATATATAATCTGCCTAAATATATCATCAAAGGTGTATCATCAAAAGTTGTACACAGCAAATAGGCAAAACACCAAATCAATAGATATGCATATCAAATGCCTTTAGTGATGGAGAATGTAATTTGCCTAGTTTGAGACCTCTTGCCCAATGAAATTATGCAGTCTAAAATATCCACAGTGTGATTTCAATTGTTTTCTGATTATTGTCAAATATATGAATTATTATATTTGAAATTATGTAACAACATTCCAACCTTGTATAACTTAATCTAGTACAAACATATGACATGATTCCACTTTTTGTATTCGTTTGCATCACGTTCAATAAGGGACTTATTAATTGAAGGTGAATCTCAAATTCCAATGATTTGGCTAATCATTATTGTGGCTCATTTCACGCAGGTAAATGAACCTATCCGAACTGTCTGTCTGTCGAGGGTGATGGGAGAGCTGGCCTCAGTTTCATGCTATAAGCATCGCGCTAGCACTTACTACTCCCTCAACGGTCCGTGCTGCATTTTGTTACCGGTATTCACACATTTCGTCAGTAGTAGTCAGTATAATTCTCGATTATCAGAAGGTATAACGGTAATTGTTTTTGGAAAGCTGCAAAAAAGTGTCGACTTTTCATGGTCTGATAAACATTTCGAAGTGACAATTCGTGTAGCAGATAAAAATAGGTTTTTAAAAAATGAAAAGATTAGGTCTCGATGTTTTGCCAAGGCTGCACTGCAGCATCTACTCACAGGTATTATCCCACTACTGGACAGCACGGGGGATTTGACCTGCTTCGTTTCCGACCTGGGCCGGTTCACCCCTCCTTAGACAACCTGGTGGTCCCGGGCTCCCCCAGAAACACCATATCGATACCGAACTTAGCGTGGACACCCGTTCGACATAGCGTGCTGTAGCCCAGAGCTCCTCAGCTCACTTGATCCACCAACCTCAGCCTCCCAGTGACTTGGATTACAGGGACATGCCACCGCACCCGGCGAGATATTCAGCTGCAGGTAAAGGTGATGGAGGTAGGAGTCTGTGACGTAATTACGAAGGACGAATGTAGGCTAAAGGCCTTTGCATGGTAAAAACTAAGAAGTGCTGCTTCTATAAAGCTAGTGCATACACTGTCATTGGATGTCCAGTTGGGCCCTTGGTAGGTTTAGGTTGATTTGAAGATATTGGTACATATGCAGAAACACACATGAAATGTGATGTCATGCAAAAACAGGTAAAAAATATATAATCTGCCTAAATATATCATCAAAGGTGTATCATCAAAAGTTGTACACAGCAAATAGGCAAAACACCAAATCAATAGATATGCATATCAAATGCCTTTAGTGATGGAGAATGTCATTTGCCTAGTTTGAGAGCTCTTGCCCAATGCAATTATGCACTCTAAAATATCCACAGTGTGATTTCAATTGTTTTCTGATTATTGTCAAATATATGAATTATTATATTTGAAATTATGTAACAACATTCCAACCTTGTATAACTTAATCTAGTACAAACATATGACATGATTCCACTTTTTGTATTCGTTTGCATCACCTTCAATAAGGGACTTAATTGAAGGTGAATCTCAAATTCCAATGATTTGGCTAATCATTATTGTGGCTCATTTCACGCAGGTAAATTAACCTATCCGAACTGTCTGTCTGTCGAGGGTGATGGGAGAGCTGGCCTCAGTTTCATGCTAAGCATCGCGCTAGCACTTACTACTCCCTCAACGGTCCGTGCTGCATTTTGTTACCGGTATTCACACATTTCGTCAGTAGTAGTCAGTATAATTCTCGATTATCAGAAGGTATAACGGTAATTGTTTTTGGAAAGCTGCAAAAAAGTGTCAACTTTTCATGGTCTGATAAACATTTCGAAGTGACAATTCGTGTAGCAGATAAAAATAGGTTTTTAAAAAATGAAAAGATTAGGTCTCGATGTTTTGCCAAGGCTGCACTGCAGCATCTACTCACAGGTATTATCCCACTTCTGGACAGCACGGGGGATTTGACCTGCTTCGTTTCGGACCTGGGCCGGTTCACCCCTCCTTAGACAACCTGGTGGTCCCGGGCTCCCCCAGAAACACCATATCGATACCGAACTTAGCGTGGACACCCGTTCGACATAGCGTGCTGCAGCCCAGAGCTCCTCAGCTCACTTGATCCACCAACCTCAGCCTCCCAGTGACTTGGATTACAGACACATGCCACCGCACCCGTCGAGATATTCAGTGATAGAGGTAGGAGTCTGTGACGTAATTACGAAGGACGGTTGTAGGCTAAAGGCCTTTGCATGGTAAAAACTAAGAAGTGCTGCTTCTATAAAGCTAGTGCATACACTGTCATTGGATGTCCAGTTGGGCCCTTGGTAGGTTTAGGTTGATTTGAAGATATTGGTACATATGCAGAAACACACATGAAATGTGATGTCATGCAAAAACAGGTAAAAAATATATAATCTGCCTAAATATATCATCAAAGGTGTATCATCAAAAGTTGTACACAGCAAATAGGCAAAACACCAAATCAATAGATATGCATATCAAATGCCTTTAGTGATGGAGAATGTAATTTGCCTAGTTTGAGACCTCTTGCCCAATGAAATTATGCAGTCTAAAATATCCACAGTGTGATTTCAATTGTTTTCTGATTATTGTCAAATATATGAATTATTATATTTGAAATTATGTAACAACATTCCAACCTTGTATAACTTAATCTAGTACAAACATATGACATGATTCCACTTTTTGTATTCGTTTGCATCACGTTCAATAAGGGACTTATTAATTGAAGGTGAATCTCAAATTCCAATGATTTGGCTAATCATTATTGTGGCTCATTTCACGCAGGTAAATGAACCTATCCGAACTGTCTGTCTGTCGAGGGTGATGGGAGAGCTGGCCTCAGTTTCATGCTATAAGCATCGCGCTAGCACTTACTACTCCCTCAACGGTCCGTGCTGCATTTTGTTACCGGTATTCACACATTTCGTCAGTAGTAGTCAGTATAATTCTCGATTATCAGAAGGTATAACGGTAATTGTTTTTGGAAAGCTGCAAAAAAGTGTCAACTTTTCATGGTCTGATAAACATTTCGAAGTGACAATTCGTGTAGCAGATAAAAATAGGTTTTTAAAAAATGAAAAGATTAGGTCTCGATGTTTTGCCAAGGCTGCACTGCAGCATCTACTCACAGGTATTATCCCACTACTGGACAGCACGGGGATTTGACCTGCTTCGTTTCCGACCTGGGCCGGTTCACCCCTCCTTAGACAACCTGGTGGTCCCGGGCTCCCCCAGAAACACCATATCGATACCGAACTTAGTGTGGACACCAGTTCGACATAGCGTGCTGCAGGCCAGAGCTCCTCAGCGCACTTGATCCACCAACCTCAGCCTCCCAGTGACTTGGATTACAGGCACATGCCACCGCACCCGGCAAGATATTCAGTGATAGAGGTAGGAGTCTGTGATGTAATTACGAAGGACGGTTGTAGGCTAAAGGCCTTTGCATGGTAAAAACTAAGAAGTGCTGCTTCTATAAAGCTAGTGCATACACTGTCATTGGATGTCCAGTTGGGCCCTTGGTAGGTTTAGGTTGATTTGAAGATATTGGTACATATGCAGAAACACACATGAAATGTGATGTCATGCAAAAACAGGTAAAAAATATATAATCTGCCTAAATATATCATCAAAGGTGTATCATCAAAAGTTGTACACAACAAATAGGCAAAACACCAAATCAATAGATATGCATATCAAATGCCTTTAGTGATGGAGAATGTCATTTGCCTAGTTTGAGAGCTCTTGCCCAATGCAATTATGCACTCTAAAATATCCACAGTGTGATTTCAATTGTTTTCTGATTATTGTCAAATATATGAATTATTATATTTGAAATTATGTAACAACATTCCAACCTTGTATAACTTAATCTAGTACAAACATATGACATGATTCCACTTTTTGTATTCGTTTGCATCACCTTCAATAAGGGACTTATTAATTGAAGGTGAATCTCAAATTCCAATGATTTGGCTAATCATTATTGTGGCTCATTTCACGCAGGTAAATGAACCTTTCCGAACTGTCTGTCTGTCGAGGGTGATGGGAGAGCTGGCCTCAGTTTCATGCTAAGCATCGCGCTAGCATTTACTAATCCCTCAACGGTCCGTGCTGCATTTTGTTACCGGTATTCACACATTTCGTCAGTAGTAGTCAGTATAATTCTCGATTATCAGAAGGTATAACGGTAATTGTTTTTGGAAAGCTGCAAAAAAGTGTCGACTTTTCATGGTCTGATAAACATTTCGAAGTGACAATTCGTGTAGCAGATAAAAATAGGTTTTTAAAAAATGAAAAGATTAGGTCTCGATGTTTTGCCAAGGCTTCACTGCAGCATCTGCTCACAGGTATTATCCCACTACTGGACAGCACGGGGGATTTGACCTGCTTCGTTTCCGACCTGGGCCGGTTCACCCCTCCTTAGACAACCTGGTGGTCCCGGGCTCCCCCAGAAACACCATATCGATACCGAACTTAGCGTGGACACCCGTTCGACATAGCATGCTGCAGGCCAGAGCTCCTCAGCGCACTTGATCCACCAACCTCAGCCTCCCAGTGACTTGGATTACAGGCACATGCCACCGCACCCGGCGAGATATTCAGCTGCAGGTAAAGGTGATAGAGGTAGGAGTCTGTGACGTAATTACGAAGGACGGTTGTAGGCTAAAGGCCTTTGCATGGTAAAAACTAAGAAGTGCTGCTTCTATAAAGCTAGTGCATACACTGTCATTGGATGTCCAGTTGGGCCCTTGGTAGGTTTAGGTTGATTTGAAGATATTGGTACATATGCAGAAACACACATGAAATGTGATGTCATGCAAAAACAGGTAAAAAATATATAATCTGCCTAAATATATCATCAAAGGTGTATCATCAAAAGTTGTACACAACAAATAGGCAAAACACCAAATCAATAGATATGCATATCAAATGCCTTTAGTGATGGAGAATGTCATTTGCCTAGTTTGAGAGCTCTTGCCCAATGCAATTATGCTGTCATGTATTGTCATGTTGTGTCTTGTTTCTGTCCTTTCCCTTCACCCTGTCTCCCTCTGCTGGTCGTTATTAGGTTACCTTTTCTCCCCCTCTTTCCCCCAGCTGTTCCTTGTCTCCTCCTAACTACCTCGTCACCCCTTTTCCCACCTGTTCCCTTTTTCCCTCTGATTAGTCCTCTATATCTCTCTCTGTTTTTGTTCCTGTCTTTGTCGGATTCTCGTTTGTGTTACTCATGCCTGAACCAGACTATCGTCGTGTTTGCTGCAACCTTGTCCTGTCCTGTCGGAATCTGCCTGTTCATCTAACCTTGTCCTGTCCTGTCGGAATCTGCCTGTCCATCTGAGCCTACGTGTGTTTCGTCATTAAAGTAACTCTGTTTTGTTAATTCGCTTTTGGGTCCTCATTCACGCACCATAACAGAAGAATCCGACCAAGAATGGACCCAGCGACTTCGGATCCTCTCCACTCTGCCGTCGAGATCCAGGGAGCGATGCTAGGCAGACACGAGCAGGAATTGTCTGCTGCTCGACATGCCGTTGAGACCCTGGCCACCCAAGTCTCCAACCTCACAGAACAGGTTCACCATCTCCGCCTCGATCCACTGGCCACTTCCAGGGCTTTCGAATCTCCGGAGCCCAGAATCAATAACCCGCCGTGTTACTCTGGGGAGCCCACTGAATGCCGCTCGTTCCTCACCCAGTGTGATATTGTGTTTTCTCTCCAGCCCAACACTTACTCCAGGAGCACTGCTCGTGTCGCCTACGTCATATCTCTCCTTACTGGACGGGCTCGTGAGTGGGGCACGGCAATCTGGGAGGCAAGGGCTGAGTGTACTAACCAGTATCAGGACTTTAAGGAGGAGATGATACGGGTTTTTGATCGATCTGTTTTTGGGGAGGAGGCTTCCAGGGCCCTGTCTTCCCTATGTCAAGGTAATCGATCCATAACAGACTACTCTATTGAGTTTCGCACTCTTGCTGCCTCCAGTGGCTGGAACGAGCCGGCTTTGCTCGCTCGTTTTCTGGAGGGTCTCCGCGCAGAGGTAAAGGATGAGATTCTCTCCCGGGAGGTTCCTTCCAGCGTGGATTCCTTGATTGAACTCGCTATTCGCATTGAGCGACGGGTTGATCTTCGTCACCGAGCTCGTGGAAAGGAGCTCGCGTTCTCCGTTGCCCCCCTCTCCGCATCACTACCATCTTCCTCTGCCGGCTCGGGTGCTGAGCCTATGCAGCTGGGAGGTATCCACATCTCGACTAAGGAGAGGGAACGGAGAATCACCAACCGCCTCTGTCTCTATTGCGGTTCTGCTGGTCATTTTGTCACTTCATGTCCAGTAAAAGCCAGAGCTCATCAGTAAGCGGAGGGCTACTGGTGAGCGCTACTACTCCTGTCTCTCCTTCAAGATCCTGCACTACCTTGTCGGTCCATCTACGCTGGACCGGTTCGTCAGCTTCCTGCAGTGCCTTAATAGACTCTGGGGCGGAGGGCTGTTTTATGGACGAGACCTGGGCTCGGGAACATGACATTCCTCTCAGACAGTTAAGGGAGCCCACGGCCTTGTTCGCCTTGGATGGTAGTCCTCTCCCCAGGATTCAGCGTGAGACGCTACCTTTAACCCTCACTGTCTCTGGTAATCATAGCGAAACCATTTCTTTTTTAATTTTTCGTTCACCTTTTACACCTGTTGTTTTGGGCCATCCCTGGCTAGTTTGTCATAATCCTTCTATTAATTGGTCTAGTAATTCTATCCTCTCCTGGAACGTCTCTTGTCATGTGAAATGTTTAATGTCTGCTATCCCTCCTGTTTCCTCTGTCTCTTCTTCACAGGAGGAGCCTGGTGATTTGACAGGGGTGCCGGAGGAATATCACGATCTGCGCACGGTGTTCAGTCGGTCCAGGGCCACCTCTCTTCCTCCACACCGGTCGTATGATTGTAGTATTGATCTCCTTCCGGGAACCACTCCCCCCCGGGGTAGACTATACTCTCTGTCGGCTCCCGAACGTAAGGCTCTCGAAGATTATTTGTCTGTAGCTCTTGCCGCCGGTACCATAGTCCCCTCCTCCTCTCCCGCCGGAGCGGGGTTTTTTTTTGTTAAGAAGAAGGACGGGTCCCTGCGCCCCTGCATAGATTATCGAGGGCTGAATGACATAACAGTGAAGAATCGTTATCCGCTTCCTCTTATGTCTTCAGCCTTCGAGATCCTGCAGGGAGCCAGGTTTTTCACTAAGTTGGACCTTCGTAACGCTTACCATCTCGTGCGCATCAGGGAGGGGGACGAGTGGAAGACGGCGTTTAACACTCCGTTAGGGCACTTTGAATACCGGGTTCTTCCTTTCGGCCTCGCTAACGCTCCAGCTGTCTTTCAGGCATTAGTCAATGATGTCCTGAGAGACATGCTGAACATCTTTGTTTTCGTTTACCTTGACGATATCCTGATTTTTTCACCGTCACTCCAGATTCATGTTCAGCACGTTCGACGTGTCCTCCAGCGCCTTTTAGAGAATTGTCTTTTTGTGAAGGCTGAGAAGTGCACTTTTCATGCCTCCTCCGTCACATTTCTCGGTTCTGTTATTTCCGCTGAAGGCATTAAGATGGATCCCGCTAAGGTCCAGGCTGTCATTGATTGGCCCGTCCCTAAGTCACGCGTCGAGCTGCAGCGCTTTCTCGGCTTCGCGAACTTCTATCGTCGTTTCATCCGTAATTTCGGTCAGGTGGCAGCTCCTCTCACAGCCCTTACTTCTGTCAAGACGTGCTTTAAGTGGTCCGTTTCCGCCCAGGGAGCTTTTGATCTCCTCAAGAATCGTTTTACATCCGCTCCTATCCTTGTTACACCTGACGTCTCTAGACAGTTCGTGGTCGAGGTTGACGCGTCAGAGGTGGGCGTGGGAGCCATTCTTTCTCAGCGCTCCCTCTCTGACGACAAGGTCCACCCTTGCGCGTATTTTTCTCATCGCCTGTCGCCGTCGGAACGTAACTATGATGTGGGAAACCGCGAACTGCTCGCCATCCGCTTAGCCCTAGGCGAATGGCGACAGTGGTTGGAGGGGGCGACCGTTCCTTTTGTCGTTTGGACTGACCATAGGAACCTTGAGTACATCCGTTCTGCCAAACGACTTAATGCGCGTCAGGCGCGCTGGGCGCTGTTTTTCGCTCGTTTCGAGTTCGTGATTTCTTATCGTCCGGGCTCTAAGAACACCAAGCCTGATGCTTTATCTCGTCTCTTCAGTTCTTCAGTAGCCTCCACTGACCCCGAGGGGATTCTCCCTGAGGGGCGTGTTGTCGGGTTGACTGTCTGGGGAATTGAGAGGCAGGTAAAGCAAGCACTCACTCAAACTCCGTCGCCGCGCGCTTGTCCCAGGAACCTTCTTTTCGTTCCCGTTCCTACTCGTCTGGCCGTTCTTCAGTGGGCTCACTCTGCCAAGTTAGCCGGCCACCCTGGCGTTCGGGGTACGCTTGCTTCCATTCGCCAGCGTTTTTGGTGGCCCACCCGGGAGCATGACACGCGTCGCTTCGTGGCTGCTTGTTCGGTCTGCGCGCAGACTAAGTCCGGTAACTCCCCTCCTGCCGGCCGTCTCAGGCCGCTTCCCATTCCCTCTCGACCGTGGTCTCACATCGCCTTAGATTTTGTCACCGGACTGCCTTCGTCAGCGGGGAAGACTGTTATTCTTACGGTTGTCGACAGGTTCTCTAAGGCGGCTCATTTTATTCCCCTTGCTAAGCTTCCTTCTGCTAAAGAGACGGCACAAATCATCATCGAGAATGTTTTCAGAATTCATGGCCTTCCGTCAGACGTCGTTTCGGACAGAGGTCCGCAATTCACGTCTCAATTTTGGAGGGAGTTTTGCCGTTTGATTGGGGCTTCCGTCAGTCTCTCTTCCGGCTTTCACCCCCAGTCTAACGGTCAAGCAGAACGGGCCAATCAGACTATTGGTCGCATCTTACGCAGTCTTTCTTTTCGCAACCCTGCGTCTTGGTCAGAACAGCTCCCCTGGGCAGAATACGCCCACAACTCGCTTCCTTCGTCTGCGACCGGGCTATCTCCTTTTCAGAGTAGCCTCGGGTACCAGCCTCCGCTGTTCTCATCTCAGTTCGCCGAGTCCAGCGTTCCCTCCGCTCAGGCTTTTGTCCAACGTTGCGAGCGCACCTGGAAGAGGGTCAGGTCTGCACTTTGCCGTTATAGGGCGCAGACTGTGAGGGCTGCTAATAAGCATAGAACTAAGAGTCCTAGATATTGTCGCGGTCAGAGAGTTTGGCTCTCCACTCAGAACCTTCCCCTTAAGACCGCTTCTCGCAAGTTGACCCCGCGGTTCATTGGTCCGTTCCGTATTTCCCAGATCATCAATCCTGTCGCAGTTCGACTTCTTCTTCCGCGATATCTTCGTCGCGTCCACCCGGTCTTCCATGTCTCCTGTGTCAAGCCCGTTCTTCGCGCCCCCGCTCGTCTTCCCCCCCCCCCCCCCCCCATCCTTGTCGAGGGCGCACCCATCTACAGGGTCCGTAGGATTTTGGACATGCGTCCTCGGGGCCGTGGTCATCAGTACCTAGTAGATTGGGAGGGGTACGGTCCTGAGGAGAGGAGTTGGGTTCCCTCTCGGGACGTGCTGGACCGTGCGCTGATCGATGATTTCCTCCGTTGCCGCCAGGTTTCCTCCTCGAGTGCGCCAGGAGGCGCTCGGTGAGTGGGGGGGTACTGTCATGTATTGTCATGTTGTGTCTTGTTTCTGTCCTTTCCCTTCACCCTGTCTCCCTCTGCTGGTCGTTATTAGGTTACCTTTTCTCCCCCTCTTTCCCCCAGCTGTTCCTTGTCTCCTCCTAACTACCTCGTCACCCCTTTTCCCACCTGTTCCCTTTTTCCCTCTGATTAGTCCTCTATATCTCTCTCTGTTTTTGTTCCTGTCTTTGTCGGATTCTCGTTTGTGTTACTCATGCCTGAACCAGACTATCGTCGTGTTTGCTGCAACCTTGTCCTGTCCTGTCGGAATCTGCCTGTTCATCTAACCTTGTCCTGTCCTGTCGGAATCTGCCTGTCCATCTGAGCCTACGTGTGTTTCGTCATTAAAGTAACTCTGTTTTGTTAATTCGCTTTTGGGTCCTCATTCACGCACCATAACATATGCACTCTAAAATATCCACAGTGTGATTTCAATTGTTTTCTGATTATTGTCAAATATATGAATTATTATATTTGAAATTATGTAACAACATTCCAACCTTGTATAACTTAATCTAGTACAAACATATGACATGATTCCACTTTTTGTATTCGTTTGCATCACCTTCAATAAGGGACTTATTAATTGAAGGTGAATCTCAAATTCCAATGATTTGGCTAATCATTATTGTGGCTCATTTCACGCAGGTAAATTAACCTTTCCGAACTGTCTGTCTGTCGAGGGTGATGGGAGAGCTGGCCTCAGTTTCATGCTAAGCATCGCGCTAGCACTTACTAATCCCTCAACGGTCCGTGCTGCATTTTGTTACCGGTATTCACACATTTCGTCAGTAGTAGTCAGTATAATTCTCGATTATCAGAAGGTATAACGGTAATTGTTTTTGGAAAGCTGCAAAAAAGTGTCGACTTTTCATGGTCTGATAAACATTTCGAAGTGACAATTCGTGTAGCAGAAAAAAATAGGTTTTTAAAAAATGAAAAGATTAGGTCTCGATGTTTTGCCAAGGCTGCACTGCAGCATCTACTCACAGGTATTATCCCACTACTGGACAGCACGGGGGATTTGACCTGCTTCGTTTCCGACCTGGGCCGGTTCACCCCTCCTTAGACAACCTGGTGGTCCCGGGCTCCCCCAGAAACACCATATCGATACCGAACTTAGCGTGGACACCCGTTCGACATAGCGTGCTGCAGCCCAGAGCTCCTCAGCTCACTTGATCCACCAACCTCAGCCTCCCAGTGACTTGGATTACAGACACATGCCACCGCACCCGGCGAGATATTCAGTGATAGAGGTAGGAGTCTGTGACGTAATTACGAAGGACGGTTGTAGGCTAAAGGCCTTTGCATGGTAAAAACTAAGAAGTGCTGCTTCTATAAAGCTAGTGCATACACTGTCATTGGATGTCCAGTTGGGCCCTTGGTAGGTTTAGGTTGATTTGAAGATATTGGTACATATGCAGAAACACACATGAAATGTGATGTCATGCAAAAACAGGTAAAAAATATATAATCTGCCTAAATATATCATCAAAGGTGTATCATCAAAAGTTGTACACAGCAAATAGGCAAAACACCAAATCAATAGATATGCATATCAAATGCCTTTAGTGATGGAGAATGTCATTTGCCTAGTTTGAGAGCTCTTGCCCAATGCAATTATGCACTCTAAAATATCCACAGTGTGATTTCAATTGTTTTCTGATTATTGTCAAATATATGAATTATTATATTTGAAATTATGTAACAACATTCCAACCTTGTATAACTTAATCTAGTACAAACATATGACATGATTCCACTTTTTGTATTCGTTTGCATCACCTTCAATAAGGGACTTAATTGAAGGTGAATCTCAAATTCCAATGATTTGGCTAATCATTATTGTGGCTCATTTCACGCAGGTAAATTAACCTATCCGAACTGTCTGTCTGTCGAGGGTGATGGGAGAGCTGGCCTCAGTTTCATGCTAAGCATCGCGCTAGCACTTACTACTCCCTCAACGGTCCGTGCTGCATTTTGTTACCGGTATTCACACATTTCGTCAGTAGTAGTCAGTATAATTCTCGATTATCAGAAGGTATAACGGTAATTGTTTTTGGAAAGCTGCAAAAAAGTGTCAACTTTTCATGGTCTGATAAACATTTCGAAGTGACAATTCGTGTAGCAGATAAAAATAGGTTTTTAAAAAATGAAAAGATTAGGTCTCGATGTTTTGCCAAGGCTGCACTGCAGCATCTACTCACAGGTATTATCCCACTACTGGACAGCACGGGGGATTTGACCTGCTTCGTTTCCGACCTGGGCCGGTTCACCCCTCCTTAGACAACCTGGTGGTTCCGGGCTCCCCCAGAAACACCATATCGATACCGAACTTAGCGTGGACACCCGTTCGACATAGCGTGCTGCAGCCCAGAGCTCCTCAGCTCACTTGATCCACCAACCTCAGCCTCCCAGTGACTTGGATTACAGACACATGCCACCGCACCCGGCGAGATATTCAGTGATAGAGGTAGGAGTCTGTGACGTAATTACGAAGGACGGTTGTAGGCTAAAGGCCTTTGCATGGTAAAAACTAAGAAGTGCTGCTTCTATAAAGCTAGTGCATACACTGTCATTGGATGTCCAGTTGGGCCCTTGGTAGGTTTAGGTTGATTTGAAGATATTGGTACATATGCAGAAACACACATGAAATGTGATGTCATGCAAAAACAGGTAAAAAATATATAATCTGCCTAAATATATCATCAAAGGTGTATCATCAAAAGTTGTACACAGCAAATAGGCAAAACACCAAATCAATAGATATGCATATCAAATGCCTTTAGTGATGGAGAATGTAATTTGCCTAGTTTGAGACCTCTTGCCCAATGAAATTATGCAGTCTAAAATATCCACAGTGTGATTTCAATTGTTTTCTGATTATTGTCAAATATATGAATTATTATATTTGAAATTATGTAACAACATTCCAACCTTGTATAACTTAATCTAGTACAAACATATGACATGATTCCACTTTTGTATTCGTTTGCATCACGTTCAATAAGGGACTTATTAATTGAAGGTGAATCTCAAATTCCAATGATTTGGCTAATCATTATTGTGGCTCATTTCACGCAGGTAAATGAACCTATCCGAACTGTCTGTCTGTCGAGGGTGATGGGAGAGCTGGCCTCAGTTTCATGCTATAAGCATCGCGCTAGCACTTACTACTCCCTCAACGGTCCGTGCTGCATTTTGTTACCGGTATTCACACATTTCGTCAGTAGTAGTCAGTATAATTCTCGATTATCAGAAGGTATAACGGTAATTGTTTTTGGAAAGCTGCAAAAAAGTGTCGACTTTTCATGGTCTGATAAACATTTCAAAGTGACAATTCGTGTAGCAGATAAAAATAGGTTTTTAAAAAATGAAAAGATTAGGTCTCGATGTTTTGCCAAGGCTGCACTGCAGCATCTACTCACAGGTATTATCCCACTACTGGACAGCACGGGGGATTTGACCTGCTTCGTTTCCGACCTGGGCCGGTTCACCCCTCCTTAGACAACCTGGTGGTCCCGGGCTCCCCCAGAAACACCATATCGATACCGAACTTAGCGTGGACACCCGTTCGGCATAGCGTGCTGTAGCCCAGAGCTCCTCAGCTCACTTGATCCACCAACCTCAGCATCCCAGTGACTTGGATTACAGGGACATGCCACCGCACCCGGCGAGATATTCAGCTGCAGGTAAAGGTGATGGAGGTAGGAGTCTGTGACGTAATTACGAAGGACGAATGTAGGCTAAAGGCCTTTGCATGGTAAAAACTAAGAAGTGCTGCTTCTATAAAGCTAGTGCATACACTGTCATTGGATGTCCAGTTGGGCCCTTGGTAGGTTTAGGTTGATTTGAAGATATTGGTACATATGCAGAAACACACATGAAATGTGATGTCATGCAAAAACAGGTAAAAAATATATAATCTGCCTAAATATATCATCAAAGGTGTATCATCAAAAGTTGTACACAGCAAATAGGCAAAACACCAAATCAATAGATATGCATATCAAATGCCTTTAGTGATGGAGAATGTCATTTGCCTAGTTTGAGAGCTCTTGCCCAATGCAATTATGCACTCTAAAATATCCACAGTGTGATTTCAATTGTTTTCTGATTATTGTCAAATATATGAATTATTATATTTGAAATTATGTAACAACATTCCAACCTTGTATAACTTAATCTAGTACAAACATATGACATGATTCCACTTTTTGTATTCGTTTGCATCACCTTCAATAAGGGACTTAATTGAAGGTGAATCTCAAATTCCAATGATTTGGCTAATCATTATTGTGGCTCATTTCACGCAGGTAAATTAACCTATCCGAACTGTCTGTCTGTCGAGGGTGATGGGAGAGCTGGCCTCAGTTTCATGCTAAGCATCGCGCTAGCACTTACTACTCCCTCAACGGTCCGTGCTGCATTTTGTTACCGGTATTCACACATTTCGTCAGTAGTAGTCAGTATAATTCTCGATTATCAGAAGGTATAACGGTAATTGTTTTTGGAAAGCTGCAAAAAAGTGTCAACTTTTCATGGTCTGATAAACATTTCGAAGTGACAATTCGTGTAGCAGATAAAAATAGGTTTTTAAAAAATGAAAAGATTAGGTCTCGATGTTTTGCCAAGGCTGCACTGCAGCATCTACTCACAGATATTATCCCACTACTGGACAGCACGAGGGATTTGGCCTGCTTCGTTTCCGACCTGGGCCGGTTCA
The DNA here is from genome assembly GCF_045791955.1 of Oncorhynchus clarkii lewisi. Taxonomy (NCBI): domain Eukaryota; kingdom Metazoa; phylum Chordata; class Actinopteri; order Salmoniformes; family Salmonidae; genus Oncorhynchus; species Oncorhynchus clarkii. The sequence goes on along the minus strand of NC_092154.1, from coordinate 34,955,867 downwards.
CCCCTCCTTAGACAACCTGGTGGTCCCGGGCTCCCCCAGGAACACCATATCGATACCGAACTTAGCGTGGACACCCGTTCGACATAGCGTGCTGCAGCCCAGAGCTCCTCAGCTCACTTGATCCACCAACCTCAGCCTCCCAGGGACTTGGATTACAGGCACATGCCACCGCACCCGGCAAGATATTCAGTGATAGAGGTAGGAATCTGTGACGTAATTACGAAGGACGGTTGTAGGCTAAAGGCCTTTGCATGGTAAAAACTAAGAAGTGCTGCTTCTATAAAGCTAGTGCATACACTGTCATTGGATGTCCAGTTGGGCCCTTGGTAGGTTTAGGTTGATTTGAAGATATTGGTACATAATGCAGAAACACACATGAAATGTGATGTCATGCAAAAACAGGTAAAAAATATATAATCTGCCTAAATATATCATCAAAGGTGTATCATCAAAAGTTGTACACAACAAATAGGCAAAACACCAAATCAATAGATATGCATATCAAATGCCTTTAGTGATGGAGAATGTCATTTGCCTAGTTTGAGAGCTCTTGCCCAATGCAATTATGCAGTCTAAAATATCCACAGTGTGATTTCAATTGTTTTCTGATTATTGTCAAATATATGAATTATTATATTTGAAATTATGTAACAACATTCCAACCTTGTATAACTTAATCTATTACAAACATATGACATGATTCCACTTTTTGTATTCGTTTGCATCACCTTCAATAAGGGACTTAATTGAAGGTGAATCTCAAATTCCAATGATTTGGCTAATCATTATTGTGGCTCATTTCACGCAGGTAAATGAACCTATCCGAACTGTCTGTCTGTCGAGGGTGATGGGAGAGCTGGCCTCAGTTTCATGCTATAAGCATCGCGCTAGCACTTACTACTCCCTCAACGGTCCGTGCTGCATTTTGTTACCGGTATTCACACATTTCGTCAGTAGTAGTCAGTATAATTCTCGATTATCAGAAGGTATAACGGTAATTGTTTTTGGAAAGCTGCAAAAAAGTGTCGACTTTTCATGTTCTGATAAACATTTCGAAGTGACAATTCGTGTAGCAGATAAAAATAGGTTTTTAAAAAATGAAAAGATTAGGTCTCGATGTTTTGCCAAGGCTGCACTGCAGCATCTACTCACAGGTATTATCCCACTACTGGACAGCACGGGGGATTTGACCTGCTTCGTTTCCGACCTGGGCCGGTTCACCCCTCCTTAGACAACCTGGTGGTCCCGGGCTCCCCCAGAAACACCATATCGATACCGAACTTAGCGTGGACACCCGTTCGACATAGCATGCTGCAGCCCAGAGCTCCTCAGCTCACTTGATCCACCAACCTCAGCCTCCCAGTGACTTGGATTACAGGGACATGCCACCGCACCCGGCGAGATATTCAGCTGCAGGTAAAGGTGATGGAGGTAGGAGTCTGTGACGTAATTACGAAGGACGAATGTAGGCTAAAGGCCTTTGCATGGTAAAAACTAAGAAGTGCTGCTTCTATAAAGCTAGTGCATACACTGTCATTGGATGTCCAGTTGGGCCCTTGGTAGGTTTAGGTTGATTTGAAGATATTGGTACATATGCAGAAACACACATGAAATGTGATGTCATGCAAAAACAGGTAAAAAATATATAATCTGCCTAAATATATCATCAAAGGTGTATCATCAAAAGTTGTACACAGCAAATAGGCAAAACACCAAATCAATAGATATGCATATCAAATGCCTTTAGTGATGGAGAATGTCATTTGCCTAGTTTGAGAGCTCTTGCCCAATGCAATTATGCACTCTAAAATATCCACAGTGTGATTTCAATTGTTTTCTGATTATTGTCAAATATATGAATTATTATATTTGAAATTATGTAACAACATTCCAACCTTGTATAACTTAATCTAGTACAAACATATGACATGATTCCACTTTTTGTATTCGTTTGCATCACCTTCAATAAGGGACTTAATTGAAGGTGAATCTCAAATTCCAATGATTTGGCTAATCATTATTGTGGCTCATTTCACGCAGGTAAATTAACCTATCCGAAATGTCTGTCTGTCGAGGGTGATGGGAGAGCTGGCCTCAGTTTCATGCTAAGCATCGCGCTAGCACTTACTACTCCCTCAACGGTCCGTGCTGCATTTTGTTACCGGTATTCACACATTTCGTCAGTAGTAGTCAGTATAATTCTCGATTATCAGAAGGTATAACGGTAATTGTTTTTGGAAAGCTGCAAAAAAGTGTCAACTTTTCATGGTCTGATAAACATTTCGAAGTGACAATTCGTGTAGCAGATAAAAATAGGTTTTTAAAAAATGAAAAGATTAGGTCTCGATGTTTTGCCAAGGCTGCACTGCAGCATCTACTCACAGGTATTATCCCACTACTGGACAGCACGGGGGATTTGACCTGCTTCGTTTCCGACCTGGGCCGGTTCACCCCTCCTTAGACAACCTGGTGGTCCCGGGCTCCCCCAGAAACACCATATCGATACCGAACTTAGCGTGGACACCCGTTCGACATAGCGTGCTGCAGCCCAGAGCTCCTCAGCTCACTTGATCCACCAACCTCAGCCTCCCAGTGACTTGGATTACAGACACATGCCACCGCACCCGGCGAGATATTCAGTGATAGAGGTAGGAGTCTGTGACGTAATTACGAAGGACGGTTGTAGGCTAAAGGCCTTTGCATGGTAAAAACTAAGAAGTGCTGCTTCTATAAAGCTAGTGCATACACTGTCATTGGATGTCCAGTTGGGCCCTTGGTAGGTTTAGGTTGATTTGAAGATATTGGTACATATGCAGAAACACACATGAAATGTGATGTCATGCAAAAACAGGTAAAAAATATATAATCTGCCTAAATATATCATCAAAGGTGTATCATCAAAAGTTGTACACAGCAAATAGGCAAAACACCAAATCAATAGATATGCATATCAAATGCCTTTAGTGATGGAGAATGTCATTTGCCTAGTTTGAGAGCTCTTGCCCAATGCAATTATGCACTCTAAAATATCCACAGTGTGATTTCAATTGTTTTCTGATTATTGTCAAATATATGAATTATTATATTTGAAATTATGTAACAACATTCCAACCTTGTATAACTTAATCTAGTACAAACATATGACATGATTCCACTTTTTGTATTCGTTTGCATCACCTTCAATAAGGGACTTAATTGAAGGTGAATCTCAAATTCCAATGATTTGGCTAATCATTATTGTGGCTCATTTCACGCAGGTAAATTAACCTATCCGAACTGTCTGTCTGTCGAGGGTGATGGGAGAGCTGGCCTCAGTTTCATGCTAAGCATCGCGCTAGCACTTACTACTCCCTCAACGGTCCGTGCTGCATTTTGTTACCGGTATTCACACATTTCGTCAGTAGTAGTCAGTATAATTCTCGATTATCAGAAGGTATAACGGTAATTGTTTTTGGAAAGCTGCAAAAAAGTGTCAACTTTTCATGGTCTGATAAACATTTCGAAGTGACAATTCGTGTAGCAGATAAAAATAGGTTTTTAAAAAATGAAAAGATTAGGTCTCGATGTTTTGCCAAGGCTGCACTGCAGCATCTACTCACAGGTATTATCCCACTACTGGACAGCACGGGGGATTTGACCTGCTTCGTTTCCGACCTGGGCCGGTTCACCCCTCCTTAGACAACCTGGTGGTCCCGGGCTCCCCCAGAAACACCATATCGATACCGAACTTAGCGTGGACACCCGTTCGACATAGCATGCTGCAGCCCAGAGCTCCTCAGCTCACTTGATCCACCAACCTCAGCCTCCCAGTGACTTGGATTACAGACACATGCCACCGCACCCGGCGAGATATTCAGTGATAGAGGTAGGAGTCTGTGACGTAATTACGAAGGACGGTTGTAGGCTAAAGGCCTTTGCATGGTAAAAACTAAGAAGTGCTGCTTCTATAAAGCTAGTGCATACACTGTCATTGGATGTCCAGTTGAGCCCTTGGTAGGTTTAGGTTGATTTGAAGATATTGGTACATATGCAGAAACACACATGAAATGTGATGTCATGCAAAAACAGGTAAAAAATATATAATCTGCCTAAATATATCATCAAAGGTGTATCATCAAAAGTTGTACACAGCAAATAGGCAAAACACCAAATCAATAGATATGCATATCAAATGCCTTTAGTGATGGAGAATGTCATTTGCCTAGTTTGAGAGCTCTTGCCCAATGCAATTATGCACTCTAAAATATCCACAGTGTGATTTCAATTGTTTTCTGATTATTGTCAAATATATGAATTATTATATTTGAAATTATGTAACAACATTCCAACCTTGTATAACTTAATCTAGTACAAACATATGACATGATTCCACTTTTTGTATTCGTTTGCATCACCTTCAATAAGGGACTTAATTGAAGGTGAATCTCAAATTCCAATGATTTGGCTAATCATTATTGTGGCTCATTTCACGCAGGTAAATTAACCTATCCGAACTGTCTGTCTGTCGAGGGTGATGGGAGAGCTGGCCTCAGTTTCATGCTAAGCATCGCGCTAGCACTTACTACTCCCTCAACGGTCCGTGCTGCATTTTGTTACCGGTATTCACACATTTCGTCAGTAGTAGTCAGTATAATTCTCGATTATCAGAAGGTATAACGGTAATTGTTTTTGGAAAGCTGCAAAAAAGTGTCAACTTTTCATGGTCTGATAAACATTTCGAAGTGACAATTCGTGTAGCAGATAAAAATAGGTTTTTAAAAAATGAAAAGATTAGGTCTCGATGTTTTGCCAAGGCTGCACTGCAGCATCTACTCACAGGTATTATCCCACTACTGGACAGCACGGGGGATTTGACCTGCTTCGTTTCCGACCTGGGCCGGTTCACCCCTCCTTAGACAACCTGGTGGTCCCGGGCTCCCCCAGAAACACCATATCGATACCGAACTTAGCGTGGACACCCGTTCGACATAGCATGCTGCAGCCCAGAGCTCCTCAGCTCACTTGATCCACCAACCTCAGCCTCCCAGTGACTTGGATTACAGGGACATGCCACCGCACCCGGCGAGATATTCAGCTGCAGGTAAAGGTGATGGAGGTAGGAGTCTGTGACGTAATTACGAAGGACGAATGTAGGCTAAAGGCCTTTGCATGGTAAAAACTAAGAAGTGCTGCTTCTATAAAGCTAGTGCATACACTGTCATTGGATGTCCAGTTGGGCCCTTGGTAGGTTTAGGTTGATTTGAAGATATTGGTACATATGCAGAAACACACATGAAATGTGATGTCATGCAAAAACAGGTAAAAAATATATAATCTGCCTAAATATATCATCAAAGGTGTATCATCAAAAGTTGTACACAACAAATAGGCAAAACACCAAATCAATAGATATGCATATCAAATGCCTTTAGTGATGGAGAATGTCATTTGCCTAGTTTGAGAGCTCTTGCCCAATGCAATTATGCACTCTAAAATATCCACAGTGTGATTTCAATTGTTTTCTGATTATTGTCAAATATATGAATTATTATATTTGAAATTATGTAACAACATTCCAACCTTGTATAACTTAATCTAGTACAAACATATGACATGATTCCACTTTTTGTATTCGTTTGCATCACCTTCAATAAGGGACTTAATTGAAGGTGAATCTCAAATTCCAATGATTTGGCTAATCATTATTGTGGCTCATTTCACGCAGGTAAATGAACCTATCCGAACTGTCTGTCTGTCGAGGGTGATGGGAGAGCTGGCCTCAGTTTCATGCTAAGCATCGCGCTAGCACTTACTACTCCCTCAACGGTCCGTGCTGCATTTTGTTACCGGTATTCACACATTTCGTCAGTAGTAGTCAGTATAATTCTCGATTATCAGAAGGTATAACGGTAATTGTTTTTGGAAAGCTGCAAAAAAGTGTCAACTTTTCATGGTCTGATAAACATTTCGAAGTGACAATTCGTGTAGCAGATAAAAATAGGTTTTTAAAAAATGAAAAGATTAGGTCTCGATGTTTTGCCAAGGCTGCACTGCAGCATCTACTCACAGGTATTATCCCACTACTGGACAGCACGGGGGATTTGACCTGCTTCGTTTCCGACCTGGGCCGGTTCACCCCTCCTTAGACAACCTGGTGGTCCCGGGCTCCCCCAGAAACACCATATCGATACCGAACTTAGCGTGGACACCCGTTCGACATAGCGTGCTGTAGCCCAGAGCTCCTCAGCTCACTTGATCCACCAACCTCAGCCTCCCAGTGACTTGGATTACAGGGACATGCCACCGCACCCGGCGAGATATTCAGCTGCAGGTAAAGGTGATGGAGGTAGGAGTCTGTGACGTAATTACGAAGGACGAATGTAGGCTAAAGGCCTTTGCATGGTAAAAACTAAGAAGTGCTGCTTCTATAAAGCTAGTGCATACACTGTCATTGGATGTCCAGTTGGGCCCTTGGTAGGTTTAGGTTGATTTGAAGATATTGGTACATATGCAGAAACACACATGAAATGTGATGTCATGCAAAAACAGGTAAAAAATATATAATCTGCCTAAATATATCATCAAAGGTGTATCATCAAAAGTTGTACACAGCAAATAGGCAAAACACCAAATCAATAGATATGCATATCAAATGCCTTTAGTGATGGAGAATGTCATTTGCCTAGTTTGAGAGCTCTTGCCCAATGCAATTATGCACTCTAAAATATCCACAGTGTGATTTCAATTGTTTTCTGATTATTGTCAAATATATGAATTATTATATTTGAAATTATGTAACAACATTCCAACCTTGTATAACTTAATCTAGTACAAACATATGACATGATTCCACTTTTTGTATTCGTTTGCATCACCTTCAATAAGGGACTTAATTGAAGGTGAATCTCAAATTCCAATGATTTGGCTAATCATTATTGTGGCTCATTTCACGCAGGTAAATGAACCTATCCGAACTGTCTGTCTGTCGAGGGTGATGGGAGAGCTGGCCTCAGTTTCATGCTAAGCATCGCGCTAGCACTTACTACTCCCTCAACGGTCCGTGCTGCATTTTGTTACCGGTATTCACACATTTCGTCAGTAGTAGTCAGTATAATTCTCGATTATCAGAAGGTATAACGGTAATTGTTTTTGGAAAGCTGCAAAAAAGTGTCAACTTTTCATGGTCTGATAAACATTTCGAAGTGACAATTCGTGTAGCAGATAAAAATAGGTTTTTAAAAAATGAAAAGATTAGGTCTCGATGTTTTGCCAAGGCTGCACTGCAGCATCTACTCACAGGTATTATCCCACTACTGGACAGCACGGGGGATTTGACCTGCTTCGTTTCCGACCTGGGCCGGTTCACCCCTCCTTAGACAACCTGGTGGTCCCGGGCTCCCCCAGAAACACCATATCGATACCGAACTTAGCGTGGACACCCGTTCGACATAGCGTGCTGCAGCCCAGAGCTCCTCAGCTCACTTGATCCACCAACCTCAGCCTCCCAGTGACTTGGATTACAGGGACATGCCACCGCACCCGGCGAGATATTCAGCTGCAGGTAAAGGTGATGGAGGTAGGAGTCTGTGACGTAATTACGAAGGACGAATGTAGGCTAAAGGCCTTTGCATGGTAAAAACTAAGAAGTGCTGCTTCTATAAAGCTAGTGCATACACTGTCATTGGATGTCCAGTTGGGCCCTTGGTAGGTTTAGGTTGATTTGAAGATATTGGTACATATGCAGAAACACACATGAAATGTGATGTCATGCAAAAACAGGTAAAAAATATATAATCTGCCTAAATATATCATCAAAGGTGTATCATCAAAAGTTGTACACAGCAAATAGGCAAAACACCAAATCAATAGATATGCATATCAAATGCCTTTAGTGATGGAGAATGTCATTTGCCTAGTTTGAGAGCTCTTGCCCAATGCAATTATGCACTCTAAAATATCCACAGTGTGATTTCAATTGTTTTCTGATTATTGTCAAATATATGAATTATTATATTTGAAATTATGTAACAACATTCCAACCTTGTATAACTTAATCTAGTACAAACATATGACATGATTCCACTTTTTGTATTCGTTTGCATCACCTTCAATAAGGGACTTAATTGAAGGTGAATCTCAAATTCCAATGATTTGGCTAATCATTATTGTGGCTCATTTCACGCAGGTAAATTAACCTATCCGAACTGTCTGTCTGTCGAGGGTGATGGGAGAGCTGGCCTCAGTTTCATGCTAAGCATCGCGCTAGCACTTACTACTCCCTCAACGGTCCGTGCTGCATTTTGTTACCGGTATTCACACATTTCGTCAGTAGTAGTCAGTATAATTCTCGATTATCAGAAGGTATAACGGTAATTGTTTTTGGAAAGCTGCAAAAAAGTGTCAACTTTTCATGGTCTGATAAACATTTCGAAGTGACAATTCGTGTAGCAGATAAAAATAGGTTTTTAAAAAATGAAAAGATTAGGTCTCGATGTTTTGCCAAGGCTGCACTGCAGCATCTACTCACAGGTATTATCCCACTACTGGACAGCACGGGGGATTTGACCTGCTTCGTTTCCGACCTGGGCCGGTTCACCCCTCCTTAGACAACCTGGTGGTCCCGGGCTCCCCCAGAAACACCATATCGATACCGAACTTAGCGTGGACACCCGTTCGACATAGCGTGCTGCAGCCCAGAGCTCCTCAGCTCACTTGATCCACCAACCTCAGCCTCCCAGTGACTTGGATTACAGGCACATGCCACCGCACCCGGCGAGATATTCAGCTGCAGGTAAAGGTGATGGAGGTAGGAGTCTGTGACGTAATTACGAAGGACGGTTGTAGGCTAAAGGCCTTTGCATGGTAAAAACTAAGAAGTGCTGCTTCTATAAAGCTAGTGCATACACTGTCATTGGATGTCCAGTTGGGCCCTTGGTAGGTTTAGGTTGATTTGAAGATATTGGTACATATGCAGAAACACACATGAAATGTGATGTCATGCAAAAACAGGTAAAAAATATATAATCTGCCTAAATATATCATCAAAGGTGTATCATCAAAAGTTGTACACAGCAAATAGGCAAAACACCAAATCAATAGATATGCATATCAAATGCCTTTAGTGATGGAGAATGTCATTTGCCTAGTTTGAGAGCTCTTGCCCAATGCAATTATGCACTCTAAAATATCCACAGTGTGATTTCAATTGTTTTCTGATTATTGTCAAATATATGAATTATTATATTTGAAATTATGTAACAACATTCCAACCTTGTATAACTTAATCTAGTACAAACATATGACATGATTCCACTTTTTGTATTCGTTTGCATCACGTTCAATAAGGGACTTATTAATTGAAGGTGAATCTCAAATTCCAATGATTTGGCTAATCATTATTGTGGCTCATTTCACGCAGGTAAATTAACCTATCCGAACTGTCTGTCTGTCGAGGGTGATGGGAGAGCTGGCCTCAGTTTCATGCTAAGCATCGCGCTAGCACTTACTACTCCCTCAACGGTCCGTGCTGCATTTTGTTACCGGTATTCACACATTTCGTCAGTAGTAGTCAGTATAATTCTCGATTATCAGAAGGTATAACGGTAATTGTTTTTGGAAAGCTGCAAAAAAGTGTCAACTTTTCATGGTCTGATAAACATTTCGAAGTGACAATTCGTGTAGCAGATAAAAATAGGTTTTTAAAAAATGAAAAGATTAGGTCTCGATGTTTTGCCAAGGCTGCACTGCAGCATCTACTCACAGGTATTATCCCACTACTGGACAGCACGGGGGATTTGACCTGCTTCGTTTCCGACCTGGGCCGGTTCACCCCTCCTTAGACAACCTGGTGGTCCCGGGCTCCCCCAGAAACACCATATCGATACCGAACTTAGCGTGGACACCCGTTCGACATAGCATGCTGCAGCCCAGAGCTCCTCAGCTCACTTGATCCACCAACCTCAGCCTCCCAGTGACTTGGATTACAGACACATGCCACCGCACCCGGCGAGATATTCAGTGATAGAGGTAGGAGTCTGTGACGTAATTACGAAGGACGGTTGTAGGCTAAAGGCCTTTGCATGGTAAAAACTAAGAAGTGCTGCTTCTATAAAGCTAGTGCATACACTGTCATTGGATGTCCAGTTGAGCCCTTGGTAGGTTTAGGTTGATTTGAAGATATTGGTACATATGCAGAAACACACATGAAATGTGATGTCATGCAAAAACAGGTAAAAAATATATAATCTGCCTAAATATATCATCAAAGGTGTATCATCAAAAGTTGTACACAGCAAATAGGCAAAACACCAAATCAATAGATATGCATATCAAATGCCTTTAGTGATGGAGAATGTCATTTGCCTAGTTTGAGAGCTCTTGCCCAATGCAATTATGCACTCTAAAATATCCACAGTGTGATTTCAATTGTTTTCTGATTATTGTCAAATATATGAATTATTATATTTGAAATTATGTAACAACATTCCAACCTTGTATAACTTAATCTAGTACAAACATATGACATGATTCCACTTTTTGTATTCGTTTGCATCACCTTCAATAAGGGACTTATTAATTGAAGGTGAATCTCAAATTCCAATGATTTGGCTAATCATTATTGTGGCTCATTTCACGCAGGTAAATTAACCTATCCGAACTGTCTGTCTGTCGAGGGTGATGGGAGAGCTGGCCTCAGTTTCATGCTAAGCATCGCGCTAGCACTTACTACTCCCTCAACGGTCCGTGCTGCATTTTGTTACCGGTATTCACACATTTCGTCAGTAGTAGTCAGTATAATTCTCGATTATCAGAAGGTATAACGGTAATTGTTTTTGGAAAGCTGCAAAAAAGTGTCAACTTTTCATGGTCTGATAAACATTTCGAAGTGACAATTCGTGTAGCAGATAAAAATAGGTTTTTAAAAAATGAAAAGATTAGGTCTCGATGTTTTGCCAAGGCTGCACTGCAGCATCTACTCACAGGTATTATCCCACTACTGGACAGCACGGGGGATTTGACCTGCTTCGTTTCCGACCTGGGCCGGTTCACCCCTCCTTAGACAACCTGGTGGTCCCGGGCTCCCCCAGAAACACCATATCGATACCGAACTTAGCGTGGACACCCGTTCGACATAGCATGCTGCAGCCCAGAGCTCCTCAGCTCACTTGATCCACCAACCTCAGCCTCCCAGTGACTTGGATTACAGACACATGCCACCGCACCCGGCGAGATATTCAGTGATAGAGGTAGGAGTCTGTGACGTAATTACGAAGGACGGTTGTAGGCTAAAGGCCTTTGCATGGTAAAAACTAAGAAGTGCTGCTTCTATAAAGCTAGTGCATACACTGTCATTGGATGTCCAGTTGGGCCCTTGGTAGGTTTAGGTTGATTTGAAGATATTGGTACATATGCAGAAACACACATGAAATGTGATGTCATGCAAAAACAGGTAAAAAATATATAATCTGCCTAAATATATCATCAAAGGTGTATCATCAAAAGTTGTACACAGCAAATAGGCAAAACACCAAATCAATAGATATGCATATCAAATGCCTTTAGTGATGGAGAATGTCATTTGCCTAGTTTGAGAGCTCTTGCCCAATGCAATTATGCACTCTAAAATATCCACAGTGTGATTTCAATTGTTTTCTGATTATTGTCAAATATATGAATTATTATATTTGAAATTATGTAACAACATTCCAACCTTGTATAACTTAATCTAGTACAAACATATGACATGATTCCACTTTTTGTATTCGTTTGCATCACCTTCAATAAGGGACTTAATTGAAGGTGAATCTCAAATTCCAATGATTTGGCTAATCATTATTGTGGCTCATTTCACGCAGGTAAATTAACCTATCCGAACTGTCTGTCTGTCGAGGGTGATGGGAGAGCTGGCCTCAGTTTCATGCTAAGCATCGCGCTAGCACTTACTACTCCCTCAACGGTCCGTGCTGCATTTTGTTACCGGTATTCACACATTTCGTCAGTAGTAGTCAGTATAATTCTCGATTATCAGAAGGTATAACGGTAATTGTTTTTGGAAAGCTGCAAAAAAGTGTCAACTTTTCATGGTCTGATAAACATTTCGAAGTGACAATTCGTGTAGCAGATAAAAATAGGTTTTTAAAAAATGAAAAGATTAGGTCTTGATGTTTTGCCAAGGCTGCACTGCAGCATCTACTCACAGGTATTATCCCACTACTGGACAGCACGGGGGATTTGACCTGCTTCGTTTCCGACCTGGGCCGGTTCACCCCTCCTTAGACAACCTGGTGGTCCCGGGCTCCCCCAGAAACACCATATCGATACCGAACTTAGCGTGGACACCCGTTCGACATAGCGTGCTGCAGCCCAGAGCTCCTCAGCTCACTTGATCCACCAACCTCAGCCTCCCAGTGACTTGGATTACAGACACATGCCACCGCACCCGGCGAGATATTCAGTGTAAAGGTGAGAGGTAGGAGTCTGTGACGTAATTACGAAGGACGGTTGTAGGCTAAAGGCCTTTGCATGGTAAAAACTAAGAAGTGCTGCTTCTATAAAGCTAGTGCATACACTGTCATTGGATGTCCAGTTGGGCCCTTGGTAGGTTTAGGTTGATTTGAAGATATTGGTACATATGCAGAAACACACATGAAATGTGATGTCATGCAAAAACAGGTAAAAAATATATAATCTGCCTAAATATATCATCAAAGGTGTATCATCAAAAGTTGTACACAGCAAATAGGCAAAACACCAAATCAATAGATATGCATATCAAATGCCTTTAGTGATGGAGAATGTAATTTGCCTAGTTTGAGAGCTCTTGCCCAATGAAATTATGCAGTCTAAAATATCCACAGTGTGATTTCAATTGTTTTCTGATTATTGTCAAATATATGAATTATTATATTTGAAATTATGTAACAACATTCCAACCTTGTATAACTTAATCTAGTACAAACATATGACATGATTCCACTTTTTGTATTCGTTTGCATCACGTTCAATAAGGGACTTATTAATTGAAGGTGAATCTCAAATTCCAATGATTTGGCTAATCATTATTGTGGCTCATTTCACGCAGGTAAATGAACCTATCCGAACTGTCTGTCTGTCGAGGGTGATGGGAGAGCTGGCCTCAGTTTCATGCTAAGCATCGCGCTAGCACTTACTACTCCCTCAACGGTCCGTGCTGCATTTTGTTACCGGTATTCACACATTTCGTCAGTAGTAGTCAGTATAATTCTCGATTATCAGAAGGTATAACGGTAATTGTTTTTGGAAAGCTGCAAAAAAGTGTCGACTTTTCATGGTCTGATAAACATTTCGAAGTGACAATTCGTGTAGCAGATAAAAATAGGTTTTTAAAAAATGAAAAGATTAGGTCTCGATGTTTTGCCAAGGCTGCACTGCAGCATCTACTCACAGGTATTATCCCACTACTGGACAGCACGGGGGATTTGACCTGCTTCGTTTCCGACCTGGGCCGGTTCACCCCTCCTTAGACAACCTGGTGGTCCCGGGCTCCCCCAGAAACACCATATCGATACCGAACTTAGCGTGGACACCCGTTCGACATAGCGTGCTGTAGCCCAGAGCTCCTCAGCTCACTTGATCCACCAACCTCAGCCTCCCAGTGACTTGGATTACAGGGACATGCCACCGCACCCGGCGAGATATTCAGCTGCAGGTAAAGGTGATGGAGGTAGGAGTCTGTGACGTAATTACGAAGGACGAATGTAGGCTAAAGGCCTTTGCATGGTAAAAACTAAGAAGTGCTGCTTCTATAAAGCTAGTGCATACACTGTCATTGGATGTCCAGTTGGGCCCTTGGTAGGTTTAGGTTGATTTGAAGATATTGGTACATATGCAGAAACACACATGAAATGTGATGTCATGCAAAAACAGGTAAAAAATATATAATCTGCCTAAATATATCATCAAAGGTGTATCATCAAAAGTTGTACACAGCAAATAGGCAAAACACCAAATCAATAGATATGCATATCAAATGCCTTTAGTGATGGAGAATGTCATTTGCCTAGTTTGAGAGCTCTTGCCCAATGCAATTATGCACTCTAAAATATCCACAGTGTGATTTCAATTGTTTTCTGATTATTGTCAAATATATGAATTATTATATTTGAAATTATGTAACAACATTCCAACCTTGTATAACTTAATCTAGTACAAACATATGACATGATTCCACTTTTTGTATTCGTTTGCATCACCTTCAATATGGGACTTAATTGAAGGTGAATCTCAAATTCCAATGATTTGGCTAATCATTATTGTGGCTCATTTCACGCAGGTAAATGAACCTATCCGAACTGTCTGTCTGTCGAGGGTGATGGGAGAGCTGGCCTCAGTTTCATGCTAAGCATCGCGCTAGCACTTACTACTCCCTCAACGGTCCGTGCTGCATTTTGTTACCGGTATTCACACATTTCGTCAGTAGTAGTCAGTATAATTCTCGATTATCAGAAGGTATAACGGTAATTGTTTTTGGAAAGCTGCAAAAAAGTGTCAACTTTTCATGGTCTGATAAACATTTCGAAGTGACAATTCGTGTAGCAGATAAAAATAGGTTTTTAAAAAATGAAAAGATTAGGTCTCGATGTTTTGCCAAGGCTGCACTGCAGCATCTACTCACAGGTATTATCCCACTACTGGACAGCACGGGGGATTTGACCTGCTTCGTTTCCGACCTGGGCCGGTTCACCCCTCCTTAGACAACCTGGTGGTCCCGGGCTCCCCCAGAAACACCATATCGATACCGAACTTAGCGTGGACACCCGTTCGACATAGCGTGCTGTAGCCCAGAGCTCCTCAGCTCACTTGATCCACCAACCTCAGCCTCCCAGTGACTTGGATTACAGGGACATGCCACCGCACCCGGCGAGATATTCAGCTGCAGGTAAAGGTGATGGAGGTAGGAGTCTGTGACGTAATTACGAAGGACGAATGTAGGCTAAAGGCCTTTGCATGGTAAAAACTAAGAAGTGCTGCTTCTATAAAGCTAGTGCATACACTGTCATTGGATGTCCAGTTGAGCCCTTGGTAGGTTTAGGTTGATTTGAAGATATTGGTACATATGCAGAAACACACATGAAATGTGATGTCATGCAAAAACAGGTAAAAAATATATAATCTGCCTAAATATATCATCAAAGGTGTATCATCAAAAGTTGTACACAGCAAATAGGCAAAACACCAAATCAATAGATATGCATATCAAATGCCTTTAGTGATGGAGAATGTCATTTGCCTAGTTTGAGAGCTCTTGCCCAATGCAATTATGCACTCTAAAATATCCACAGTGTGATTTCAATTGTTTTCTGATTATTGTCAAATATATGAATTATTATATTTGAAATTATGTAACAACATTCCAACCTTGTATAACTTAATCTAGTACAAACATATGACATGATTCCACTTTTTGTATTCGTTTGCATCACCTTCAATAAGGGACTTAATTGAAGGTGAATCTCAAATTCCAATGATTTGGCTAATCATTATTGTGGCTCATTTCACGCAGGTAAATTAACCTATCCGAACTGTCTGTCTGTCGAGGGTGATGGGAGAGCTGGCCTCAGTTTCATGCTAAGCATCGCGCTAGCACTTACTACTCCCTCAACGGTCCGTGCTGCATTTTGTTACCGGTATTCACACATTTCGTCAGTAGTAGTCAGTATAATTCTCGATTATCAGAAGGTATAACGGTAATTGTTTTTGGAAAGCTGCAAAAAAGTGTCAACTTTTCATGGTCTGATAAACATTTCGAAGTGACAATTCGTGTAGCAGATAAAAATAGGTTTTTAAAAAATGAAAAGATTAGGTCTCGATGTTTTGCCAAGGCTGCACTGCAGCATCTACTCACAGGTATTATCCCACTACTGGACAGCACGGGGGATTTGACCTGCTTCGTTTCCGACCTGGGCCGGTTCACCCCTCCTTAGACAACCTGGTGGTCCCGGGCTCCCCCAGAAACACCATATCGATACCGAACTTAGCGTGGACACCCGTTCGACATAGCGTGCTGCAGCCCAGAGCTCCTCAGCTCACTTGATCCACCAACCTCAGCCTCCCAGTGACTTGGATTACAGACACATGCCACCGCACCCGGCGAGATATTCAGTGATAGAGGTAGGAGTCTGTGACGTAATTACGAAGGACGGTTGTAGGCTAAAGGCCTTTGCATGGTAAAAACTAAGAAGTGCTGCTTCTATAAAGCTAGTGCATACACTGTCATTGGATGTCCAGTTGGGCCCTTGGTAGGTTTAGGTTGATTTGAAGATATTGGTACATATGCAGAAACACACATGAAATGTGATGTCATGCAAAAACAGGTAAAAAATATATAATCTGCCTAAATATATCATCAAAGGTGTATCATCAAAAGTTGTACACAGCAAATAGGCAAAACACCAAATCAATAGATATGCATATCAAATGCCTTTAGTGATGGAGAATGTAATTTGCCTAGTTTGAGACCTCTTGCCCAATGAAATTATGCAGTCTAAAATATCCACAGTGTGATTTCAATTGTTTTCTGATTATTGTCAAATATATGAATTATTATATTTGAAATTATGTAACAACATTCCAACCTTGTATAACTTAATCTAGTACAAACATATGACATGATTCCACTTTTTGTATTCGTTTGCATCACGTTCAATAAGGGACTTATTAATTGAAGGTGAATCTCAAATTCCAATGATTTGGCTAATCATTATTGTGGCTCATTTCACGCAGGTAAATGAACCTATCCGAACTGTCTGTCTGTCGAGGGTGATGGGAGAGCTGGCCTCAGTTTCATGCTATAAGCATCGCGCTAGCACTTACTACTCCCTCAACGGTCCGTGCTGCATTTTGTTACCGGTATTCACACATTTCGTCAGTAGTAGTCAGTATAATTCTCGATTATCAGAAGGTATAACGGTAATTGTTTTTGGAAAGCTGCAAAAAAGTGTCGACTTTTCATGGTCTGATAAACATTTCGAAGTGACAATTCGTGTAGCAGATAAAAATAGGTTTTTAAAAAATGAAAAGATTAGGTCTCGATGTTTTGCCAAGGCTGCACTGCAGCATCTACTCACAGGTATTATCCCACTACTGGACAGCACGGGGGATTTGACCTGCTTCGTTTCCGACCTGGGCCGGTTCACCCCTCCTTAGACAACCTGGTGGTCCCGGGCTCCCCCAGAAACACCATATCGATACCGAACTTAGCGTGGACACCCGTTCGACATAGCGTGCTGTAGCCCAGAGCTCCTCAGCTCACTTGATCCACCAACCTCAGCCTCCCAGTGACTTGGATTACAGGCACATGCCACCGCACCCGGCGAGATATTCAGCTGCAGGTAAAGGTGATGGAGGTAGGAGTCTGTGACGTAATTACGAAGGACGGTTGTAGGCTAAAGGCCTTTGCATGGTAAAAACTAAGAAGTGCTGCTTCTATAAAGCTAGTGCATACACTGTCATTGGATGTCCAGTTGGGCCCTTGGTAGGTTTAGGTTGATTTGAAGATATTGGTACATATGCAGAAACACACATGAAATGTGATGTCATGCAAAAACAGGTAAAAAATATATAATCTGCCTAAATATATCATCAAAGGTGTATCATCAAAAGTTGTACACAGCAAATAGGCAAAACACCAAATCAATAGATATGCATATCAAATGCCTTTAGTGATGGAGAATGTCATTTGCCTAGTTTGAGAGCTCTTGCCCAATGCAATTATGCACTCTAAAATATCCACAGTGTGATTTCAATTGTTTTCTGATTATTGTCAAATATATGAATTATTATATTTGAAATTATGTAACAACATTCCAACCTTGTATAACTTAATCTAGTACAAACATATGACATGATTCCACTTTTTGTATTCGTTTGCATCACCTTCAATAAGGGACTTAATTGAAGGTGAATCTCAAATTCCAATGATTTGGCTAATCATTATTGTGGCTCATTTCACGCAGGTAAATTAACCTATCCGAACTGTCTGTCTGTCGAGGGTGATGGGAGAGCTGGCCTCAGTTTCATGCTAAGCATCGCGCTAGCACTTACTACTCCCTCAACGGTCCGTGCTGCATTTTGTTACCGGTATTCACACATTTCGTCAGTAGTAGTCAGTATAATTCTCGATTATCAGAAGGTATAACGGTAATTGTTTTTGGAAAGCTGCAAAAAAGTGTCAACTTTTCATGGTCTGATAAACATTTCGAAGTGACAATTCGTGTAGCAGATAAAAATAGGTTTTTAAAAAATGAAAAGATTAGGTCTCGATGTTTTGCCAAGGCTGCACTGCAGCATCTACTCACAGGTATTATCCCACTACTGGACAGCACGGGGGATTTGACCTGCTTCGTTTCCGACCTGGGCCGGTTCACCCCTCCTTAGACAACCTGGTGGTCCCGGGCTCCCCCAGAAACACCATATCGATACCGAACTTAGCGTGGACACCCGTTCGACATAGCGTGCTGCAGCCCAGAGCTCCTCAGCTCACTTGATCCACCAACCTCAGCCTCCCAGTGACTTGGATTACAGACACATGCCACCGCACCCGGCGAGATATTCAGTGATAGAGGTAGGAGTCTGTGACGTAATTACGAAGGACGGTTGTAGGCTAAAGGCCTTTGCATGGTAAAAACTAAGAAGTGCTGCTTCTATAAAGCTAGTGCATACACTGTCATTGGATGTCCAGTTGGGCCCTTGGTAGGTTTAGGTTGATTTGAAGATATTGGTACATATGCAGAAACACACATGAAATGTGATGTCATGCAAAAACAGGTAAAAAATATATAATCTGCCTAAATATATCATCAAAGGTGTATCATCAAAAGTTGTACACAGCAAATAGGCAAAACACCAAATCAATAGATATGCATATCAAATGCCTTTAGTGATGGAGAATGTAATTTGCCTAGTTTGAGAGCTCTTGCCCAATGCAATTATGCAGTCTAAAATATCCACAGTGTGATTTCAATTGTTTTCTGATTATTGTCAAATATATGAATTATTATATTTGAAATTATGTAACAACATTCCAACCTTGTATAACTTAATCTAGTACAAACATATGACATGATTCCACTTTTTGTATTCGTTTGCATCACCTTCAATAAGGGACTTAATTGAAGGTGAATCTCAAATTCCAATGATTTGGCTAATCATTATTGTGGCTCATTTCACGCAGGTAAATGAACCTATCCGAACTGTCTGTCTGTCGAGGGTGATGGGAGAGCTGGCCTCAGTTTCATGCTATAAGCATCGCGCTAGCACTTACTACTCCCTCAACGGTCCGTGCTGCATTTTGTTACCGGTATTCACACATTTCGTCAGTAGTAGTCAGTATAATTCTCGATTATCAGAAGGTATAACGGTAATTGTTTTTGGAAAGCTGCAAAAAAGTGTCGACTTTTCATGGTCTGATAAACATTTCGAAGTGACAATTCGTGTAGCAGATAAAAATAGGTTTTTAAAAAATGAAAAGATTAGGTCTCGATGTTTTGCCAAGGCTGCACTGCAGCATCTACTCACAGGTATTATCCCACTACTGGACAGCACGGGGGATTTGACCTGCTTCGTTTCCGACCTGGGCCGGTTCACCCCTCCTTAGACAACCTGGTGGTCCCGGGCTCCCCCAGAAACACCATATCGATACCGAACTTAGCGTGGACACCCGTTCGACATAGCGTGCTGCAGCCCAGAGCTCCTCAGCTCACTTGATCCACCAACCTCAGCCTCCCAGTGACTTGGATTACAGGGACATGCCACCGCACCCGGCGAGATATTCAGCTGCAGGTAAAGGTGATGGAGGTAGGAGTCTGTGACGTAATTACGAAGGACGAATGTAGGCTAAAGGCCTTTGCATGGTAAAAACTAAGAAGTGCTGCTTCTATAAAGCTAGTGCATACACTGTCATTGGATGTCCAGTTGGGCCCTTGGTAGGTTTAGGTTGATTTGAAGATATTGGTACATATGCAGAAACACACATGAAATGTGATGTCATGCAAAAACAGGTAAAAAATATATAATCTGCCTAAATATATCATCAAAGGTGTATCATCAAAAGTTGTACACAGCAAATAGGCAAAACACCAAATCAATAGATATGCATATCAAATGCCTTTAGTGATGGAGAATGTCATTTGCCTAGTTTGAGAGCTCTTGCCCAATGCAATTATGCACTCTAAAATATCCACAGTGTGATTTCAATTGTTTTCTGATTATTGTCAAATATATGAATTATTATATTTGAAATTATGTAACAACATTCCAACCTTGTATAACTTAATCTAGTACAAACATATGACATGATTCCACTTTTTGTATTCGTTTGCATCACCTTCAATAAGGGACTTAATTGAAGGTGAATCTCAAATTCCAATGATTTGGCTAATCATTATTGTGGCTCATTTCACGCAGGTAAATTAACCTATCCGAACTGTCTGTCTGTCGAGGGTGATGGGAGAGCTGGCCTCAGTTTCATGCTAAGCATCGCGCTAGCACTTACTACTCCCTCAACGGTCCGTGCTGCATTTTGTTACCGGTATTCACACATTTCGTCAGTAGTAGTCAGTATAATTCTCGATTATCAGAAGGTATAACGGTAATTGTTTTTGGAAAGCTGCAAAAAAGTGTCAACTTTTCATGGTCTGATAAACATTTCGAAGTGACAATTCGTGTAGCAGATAAAAATAGGTTTTTAAAAAATGAAAAGATTAGGTCTCGATGTTTTGCCAAGGCTGCACTGCAGCATCTACTCACAGGTATTATCCCACTACTGGACAGCACGGGGGATTTGACCTGCTTCGTTTCCGACCTGGGCCGGTTCACCCCTCCTTAGACAACCTGGTGGTCCCGGGCTCCCCCAGAAACACCATATCGATACCGAACTTAGCGTGGACACCCGTTCGACATAGCGTGCTGCAGCCCAGAGCTCCTCAGCTCACTTGATCCACCAACCTCAGCCTCCCAGTGACTTGGATTACAGACACATGCCACCGCACCCGGCGAGATATTCAGTGATAGAGGTAGGAGTCTGTGACGTAATTACGAAGGACGGTTGTAGGCTAAAGGCCTTTGCATGGTAAAAACTAAGAAGTGCTGCTTCTATAAAGCTAGTGCATACACTGTCATTGGATGTCCAGTTGGGCCCTTGGTAGGTTTAGGTTGATTTGAAGATATTGGTACATATGCAGAAACACACATGAAATGTGATGTCATGCAAAAACAGGTAAAAAATATATAATCTGCCTAAATATATCATCAAAGGTGTATCATCAAAAGTTGTACACAGCAAATAGGCAAAACACCAAATCAATAGATATGCATATCAAATGCCTTTAGTGATGGAGAATGTAATTTGCCTAGTTTGAGACCTCTTGCCCAATGAAATTATGCAGTCTAAAATATCCACAGTGTGATTTCAATTGTTTTCTGATTATTGTCAAATATATGAATTATTATATTTGAAATTATGTAACAACATTCCAACCTTGTATAACTTAATCTAGTACAAACATATGACATGATTCCACTTTTTGTATTCGTTTGCATCACGTTCAATAAGGGACTTATTAATTGAAGGTGAATCTCAAATTCCAATGATTTGGCTAATCATTATTGTGGCTCATTTCACGCAGGTAAATGAACCTATCCGAACTGTCTGTCTGTCGAGGGTGATGGGAGAGCTGGCCTCAGTTTCATGCTATAAGCATCGCGCTAGCACTTACTACTCCCTCAACGGTCCGTGCTGCATTTTGTTACCGGTATTCACACATTTCGTCAGTAGTAGTCAGTATAATTCTCGATTATCAGAAGGTATAACGGTAATTGTTTTTGGAAAGCTGCAAAAAAGTGTCGACTTTTCATGGTCTGATAAACATTTCGAAGTGACAATTCGTGTAGCAGATAAAAATAGGTTTTTAAAAAATGAAAAGATTAGGTCTCGATGTTTTGCCAAGGCTGCACTGCAGCATCTACTCACAGGTATTATCCCACTACTGGACAGCACGGGGGATTTGACCTGCTTCGTTTCCGACCTGGGCCGGTTCACCCCTCCTTAGACAACCTGGTGGTCCCGGGCTCCCCCAGAAACACCATATCGATACCGAACTTAGTGTGGACACCAGTTCGACATAGCGTGCTGCAGCCCAGAGCTCCTCAGCTCACTTGATCCACCAACCTCAGCCTCCCAGTGACTTGGATTACAGGGACATGCCACCGCACCCGGCGAGATATTCAGCTGCAGGTAAAGGTGATAGAGGTAGGAGTCTGTGACGTAATTACGAAGGACGGTTGTAGGCTAAAGGCCTTTGCATGGTAAAAACTAAGAAGTGCTGCTTCTATAAAGCTAGTGCATACACTGTCATTGGATGTCCAGTTGGGCCCTTGGTAGGTTTAGGTTGATTTGAAGATATTGGTACATATGCAGAAACACACATGAAATGTGATGTCATGCAAAACAGGTAAAAAATATATAATCTGCCTAAATATATCATCAAAGGTGTATCATCAAAAGTTGTACACAACAAATAGGCAAAACACCAAATCAATAGATATGCATATCAAATGCCTTTAGTGATGGAGAATGTCATTTGCCTAGTTTGAGAGCTCTTGCCCAATGCAATTATGCACTCTAAAATATCCACAGTGTGATTTCAATTGTTTTCTGATTATTGTCAAATATATGAATTATTATATTTGAAATTATGTAACAACATTCCAACCTTGTATAACTTAATCTAGTACAAACATATGACATGATTCCACTTTTTGTATTCGTTTGCATCACCTTCAATAAGGGACTTAATTGAAGGTGAATCTCAAATTCCAATAATTTGGCTAATCATTATTGTGGCTCATTTCACGCAGGTAAATTAACCTATCCGAACTGTCTGTCTGTCGAGGGTGATGGGAGAGCTGGCCTCAGTTTCATGCTAAGCATCGCGCTAGCACTTACTACTCCCTCAACGGTCCGTGCTGCATTTTGTTACCGGTATTCACACATTTCGTCAGTAGTAGTCAGTATAATTCTCTATTATCAGAAGGTATAACGGTAATTGTTTTTGGAAAGCTGCAAAAAAGTGTCGACTTTTCATGGTCTGATAAACATTTCGAAGTGACAATTCGTGTAGCAGATAAAAATAGGTTTTTAAAAAATGAAAAGGTTAGGTCTTGATGTTTTGCCAAGGCTGCACTGCAGCATCTACTCACAGGTATTATCCCACTACTGGACAGCATGGGGGATTTGACCTGCTTCGTTTCCGACCTGGGCCGGTTCACCCCTCCTTAGACAACCTGGTGGTCCCGGGCTCCCCCAGGAACACCATATCGATACCGAACTTAGCGTGGACACCTGTTCGACATAGCGTGCTGCAGCCCAGAGCTCCTCAGCTCACTTGATCCACCAACCTCAGCCTCCCAGTGACTTGGATTACAGGCACATGCCACCACACCCGGCGAGATATTCAGCTGCAGGTAAAGGTGATAGAGGTAGGAGTCTGTGACGTAATTACGAAGGACGGTTGTAGGCTAAAGGCCTTTGCATGGTAAAAACTAAAAAGTGCTGCTTCTATAAAGCTAGTGCATACACTGTCATTGGATGTCCAGTTGGGCCCTTGGTAGGTTTAGGTTGATTTGAAGATATTGGTACATATGCAGAAACACACATGAAATGTGATGTCATGCAAAAACAGGTAAAAAATATATAATCTGCCTAAATATATCATCAAAGGTGTATCATCAAAAGTTGTACACAACAAATAGGCAAAACACCAAATCAATAGATATGCATATCAAATGCCTTTAGTGATGGAGAATGTCATTTGCCTAGTTTGAGAGCTCTTGCCCAATGCAATTATGCACTCTAAAATATCCACAGTGTGATTTCAATTGTTTTCTGATTATTGTCAAATATATGAATTATTATATTTGAAATTATGTAACAACATTCCAACCTTGTATAACTTAATCTAGTACAAACATATGACATGATTCCACTTTTTGTATTCGTTTGCATCACCTTCAATAAGGGACTTATTAATTGAAGGTGAATCTCAAATTCCAATGATTTGGCTAATCATTATTGTGGCTCATTTCACGCAGGTAAATGAACCTATCCGAACTGTCTGTCTGTCGAGGGTGATGGGAGAGCTGGCCTCAGTTTCATGCTAAGCATCGCGCTAGCACTTACTACTCCCTCAACGGTCCGTGCTGCATTTTGTTACCGGTATTCACACATTTCGTCAGTAGTAGTCAGTATAATTCTCGATTATCAGAAGGTATAACGGTAATTGTTTTTGGAAAGCTGCAAAAAAGTGTCAACTTTTCATGGTCTGATAAACATTTCGAAGTGACAATTCGTGTAGCAGATAAAAATAGGTTTTTAAAAAATGAAAAGATTAGGCCTCGATGTTTTGCCAAGGCTGCACTGCAGCATCTACTCACAGGTATTATCCCACTACTGGACAGCACGGGGGATTTGACCTGCTTCGTTTCCGACCTGGGCCGGTTCACCCCTCCTTAGACAACCTGGTGGTCCCGGGCTCCCCCAGGAACACCATATCGATAGCGAACTTAGCGTGGACACCCGTTCGACATAACGTGCTGCAGCCCAGAGCTCCTCAGCTCACTTGATCCACCAACCTCAGCCTCCCAGTGACTTGGATTACAGGCACATGCCACTGCACCTGGCGAGATGTTCAGCTGGACATAAAGGTAATAAAGTGAGTAAGTAGCCCAGTCTGTAGCGTAATTTCGAAGAAGGGGTGTAGGCTACAGTCCTTTGTAATGTCAATGGAAATAACTAAAACATTTAACTACATTTGATTCGTTTTTCAATGAAAGTCAGAGTAGATAACAGAAAATCTCTGACGGTCATTTGATGATGTTTCTAGAAGACAAAAGTAGTCTAGCCTGGGCCTATCAGTACTGCTGGCTAGGTTGTAAAAAAAATACTTAGAAAAAGTTTTCTGGTAATTTAAAATCTGCGAAGGCAAAAAAACAAACACACATGTATATACACAAAACCAATGGATATGTTGACTTCCTGCACATCACAATGGATATAATAAATACCAAACGTGTCATTCACACGTCAACCATGCTTTGCTTAATTGATGTCTGCATCCATACTGCATGCACTAAAAAAAAAGGTGTGTAAAAAAAGATACTAAAAGATGAGATTGAAGTACTATGAAGTAATCTTCAAGCACACTGTGCTATCATAGATTCACATCAGCTGTAAAAAAAATAAAAAAATGTATATCATGTATCATGTATAATGTCCTCTGTTACTCAATCAATAAAGTCCATAGACAGTTTGCAAGGGGTCATTCGTCCAGGACCAGGCTGAAGCTCAATACCAGATGCTTCTTCTATACAGACAACAAAACAACACACATGGTTCCTCCTGGTTGTGTAGACGATGACTGTGGCAACCATGATGGTCAGTGCCATAAAGAGCATGATGTGACTGATGTGCAACTCAACAACATTGCTGGTACCTGGACAATGAGACAGACAGTGATTAAACAAAACCATTTGAATTCGTTTATTAGAAAGTAAAGGTTGTATCACACAGCCGCCATTAGAGGTTGCTGAAGATCAACATCCATTAACCAAAAACCTACAAATCTCTCTTTATATTGCTTCATCACAGAAGCTTTATTATTCAGTAAAGATTTTACCCTGTGGAAGTAGTTTGATGAATAGAAAAGTATGTTTATTTTGAAAACAAATAACCATTCTCAATCCTGTCATTTTTTGATCACTTCAAACCACAAGCCCAAATGTAACGCATGATAAAATGTGTCACTTATATGAATTGATATATATGTACCCTGCACAGGAGGCTGCTGAGGGAAGAGTACGGCTCATAATAATGGCTGGAATGGAGTGAATGGAATGCTATCAAACACATGGAAACCACACCGCCTGTGGTATCCTGCTATCAAAGTGTAATAGGTTGGAAGTGCCTCTATGGAGAGCAATAGTAATGGTGTCTTTTTGTAGGCACTAACCTCGCCATGGTTCGTTGGACAAAGCTATGTGTAAATGAATGGAGCTTTTGTAAGGTTTTTGGATAAACGCAGAACATGTGGTCTGTGGTAAACACAGGCGTAGAAGATTTTTGTTCTATGAGATTATCTTCATCAGTCAACATCCCTTTTTGTGAATTTTGAAGCATTTATGTAATAAAAAAAAAGCACATAAAGGCATCATAATTCATGAAGGTCATGTTAACTGACTGACCAAACATATAAGATTTCCTAAACCTGTGCTAATCTCATACTAAATTTTCGTCTTTTATCCCAAAACCCTATTCTTTACCCATTAATTTTACCCATAGGAATGGCTGTACGAACCAGAGGTAACTCTGGTTCTGGTTTGCTTGCGGGCATGAATGGAGAATACAATTCCCCATTTCCTACAAAATGGCTGAGCAATTTATATGTGCATTTCCTGCCAGAGGAGGAACTAATACATGCGCTGATCACTTGTCTTTTCTTACTAGCACTGATTTATCAGATAGCTGCTGTAATGAGGATTTTTTTTAAACTTGCAATGACTGCAATATGCGGTTATTTTATCTACCTTAATTGAATGCACTGCCGCCATGACTGTAAATCGCGATGGATATTTGTATGCTCAATACTTTATAGTGAGAAACTTGCTGTGCTGAGACTCTGACAGAGGAGAGTCAGATTAAGAGGACAATGGTTGAAATAGCTGTTTTAGGGCTGCTTGGGTCCCTTTAGTATCTGCTAAATATTGTATACATTTTTTGATAAGTAGACATTTTTGTTGTGACATTCTATGGATAAAGTTACTCCATTTATGTGAAAAACATACTGGTGAAATCTGTAAAGTATAATCTATATGAAAAATAATTATCTGATATTGCTATTGTCAGGTGTCAGGTTCAAAGTTTAGGTTCAATGTTAGCTATCTAGCTAACATTAGGGTATAACTAGTGTTTACCGGCCTCAGTCTGTAGCGAGTTTAAAACCGCAACATTCTGGCACTTTCTTTATTCTGAAGAATGGTGCGTGCGCTTGGCCAGAACATGCTGTTTCTCCTACTACCACAGTACAACAGCGCCATCTATTGACTTGATGGAATACTAACGCTAAAGCATGTATAATATATAATACATAATATATATAATAAAGGGGTGTCTAATTTTAATGACTTTGTTTTCAACCCATTACACTATCCCCTCCTCTTTTTGATGACTCCTGGCATCTATTTGTCTGTCTATAGTCAATGTCTAGCATGTCCAGACAAGTGGTGTTCCTTCGTGCCAGTAATCTCCTTGTAAAACTGGATAAGTCATCATGTTTCCAGTCACCATGTAAGAATTGAGCACAACTGTGTTTGCTCTTTGTCTCCATGACTGGTATGACGGTTGTCCCAGACTCTCAGAGCTAAATATGTATCTGGGCCTTCCAGTGCGCGTGGACCTTCTCACAGGTAAGGCTTCCTTTCCATTGACCTCTTGCCGCTGTACTAGCACAACATCTTGGAGTTCCTCCTGCACTTCATCCTCCACTCCGTGCTGTTCAGGTCCTTCAGACTGTTGCTGGATCTGTTCTATTTCCTCTGCCACTGTAGGTCTGAACTCCTGAGCAGTAGCTTGCGGTCTGGTGCGCCACTCTTGTTGTCTTGGTTGTGGTCTGACATCGCTCTGATAGAACCGAGGACTGTGCTGGTAAGTATAGTAGCTTTACTCTTCATCTGAACTGTCAGATTCTTGGTCAATCATTTTACTGTTTGTTTTCTGTTTTTGTCTTAGTGTTGTTTGTTTGGAGTGTCCTGGTGCACTGGCAAGTCATTTACAGGTAACAGGAGGTTCCGGTGCAGCACACAAAGAGCTTTGTCTCCAGACTCTGACTAGATATTATACACTGGATCCTCTCTAATTCGCTCCACAACTCTGTGTACTGTCTTCTCCCAGTAAGCACAGAGTTTCCCGGGGCCACCTCTTTCCGATTGGTTCCTCACAAGGACTCGCTCACCCGGCTGTAGAGTTGCACCTTTGACCCCTTTGTCGTAGTACTTCTTCCCTTTCGCTGAGGACTTTTGACTGTTCTCAGAAGCAATTTTGTATGCATCTTTCATCTTTGTTGCCCACTTATCTGCAAATGTCTGTTGGGTTCTTGTCACTGTTTCGAGGTTGAAAAGTAGGTCGATAGGAAGGCTCTGCCATACAGGAGGCCTTGTACAGTTATAGGCATGGACGATGTTTGGTAGATGGTCTTCCCACTCTGTCATCTTCTCTTCTTGCATAGCACGGAGCTTCTGCAGGAGTGTTCTATTCATCCTTTCCAGACGGTTCCCTTGTGGATGGTATGGGGTAGTTTGAGAGTGTGAGATCCCTGCAAGCTGCTGGAGTCTCTGGAACAGGTTGTTCTCAAACTCTCGCCCTTGCTCGTGGTGAAGCTTACTAGGTTAGCCAAACCGAGGAATGACGTCTTGGAATATCTTCTCGGCTGCAGTTTTCCTGACTTGTTCTTCGTTGGGTAGGCCTGTGCAACGCGTGTTAAATGATCGACCAGTACAATCATTTATTCATAGGCTCCTTTGCTTGGCTCAAGGTTCATGTAGTCGACGGAGAGAAGCTCAAAGGGTGGTGATAGAACCCATAAGTGCTTTCCCTGGAACACAGGGACGTTTCTGCTTGATACACTGTCTGATCACATAGTCTTCTTCGTTATGCTGCATGAATGGCCAATAAAATCTTTCCCTGACTAGATGAATCACTTTGTCTGCTCCGACGTGGCCAATGTCGTCATGTAAGTTTTTCAGCACCACTGATTTCAGCTTGCTGGGTAGTACAACTTGCTTTCGTTGTCCAGTCTGTCTGTACAAAATGTCATTTTCCATGACCAGCTTGTTCCACTCATGGACTAGTCTCCTTATTTCTGGTCTCATGAGCTTTTTCTCTTTCTCATTTGGATTCCATCTTTTGTTTTTCAGCGAGATGATTTCTCTGATTGCAGCATCCTCGTTCTGTGCAGCCTATCCTCTGGTGTGATGGCAGGCACGCCTTTAGGTGACACACCACCCTCTCTAGAGTTGACTTGTAGCGCAGCCACCCATGGAACATCCACATTTTTCACTGCCCAGCTTTCTTTCCATACCGCTGAGATTACTTCTGGTGGCATATATTGTGTATTCACGCATGTGGTTGGGGAGAATGACAAGATAACGAGACGGTGTGTCAGCGTCTGCATTCACTTATCCATGCCTGTTTTTCAGGTCGAAGTGGAAGTTGGCCAACTCCCCGACCAAACCGTGACCTACTGCGTTGAGTCTAGTTGTGCTCAGAACATAGGTTAAAGGGTTGTCTGTGTATACAGTAAAGGTGGATGCATAGTATACATAGTCTCTAACTGTCACAGATCACCAATTTAAGTGCTAAAAACTCAAGTTAGCCAGAGTGGAGGTGGTACTTTTTCTCTTCTGGAGTTAGCGTTCTAGACCCATTCTCGATTATACGTAGTCTCCCGTTCTGATGTTGGTAAAGGAAAGCCCCTAGACTGTCATTGGAAGCGTCAGTATGTAGCACAAATGGTAAGTCACAGTCTGGGTATGCTAGTATGAGTGGATTGGTTAGCATGTCCACCAACTTGGCTACGATGGATCTCTGTGCAGCCATCCACTGGGCTGGTGTCTTGGGATGTCATTGTACATTGCTAACCTTTTTGGCCTGGGTTTTTCCTCTGGTTGACTTGGCAGTTTTCCCCTTTTCTTTCTTCTGATGGACTTTGTAGCAGCTCAAATATGGGTTTGGCCATCCTGGAGAAATCTTGGTCTGTAGTAGCCGAAGAATCCCAGCAGTGTTCTGACCTCTCTAACTGTCTGTGGCTCCTTCTCCTTTATCCGCAACACTGCTCCCTTGGATTCCCCTCCGGACCTGCTTACCCTGTCCCAACCCCTCTCGCCTCAGCACCTGGTTTCCTGCAACCCGCCTGAGCTTCCCCTGGCCTGCACTCGATCTTCCCCCTGTGTTTCAATAAATACCTTGGTTACTTCAGCCCAGTCACTTCACCTGTCTGCTCTTGGGTTTCCCTGTTACACTCTGCGTAGCAACTCCTCCTATGCACCTTGACGCCTTTCCTAGGTTGTGACTGACATGTGTATGTGTATTTGTTGTGTCTGTAGGTCCTTGGTGAGGATGCAGTGACGTATGCCTCAGTTATGCCCTCTTTTGCCAGAGGGAGAGAACCAGAGAGGAACCCTGGCGACCCCAGCTCCCTCTGTCACTGTCAATTAACCTCAGGGACCCAAAATGTCACGTTAAATTTTTTCAGTTTATGACTTTCTTTCAATACTTTCTGTATCCTGCACCCAAAAGTAAGTATCAGTGTACAATATGTGGGTTTGTTTTCCTTTTTAGATGTGTGCTCATAGACCACCACCACACACTTTAAAGATGAGTTAGCAGCAGCTAGCAGAGCAAAGGCTAGACGAAGTGGTCCATGGGCCAAGGCGCGCGCGCACACACACACACACACAATTCCATATTCTCAGTAACTCAAACAACCAACTTGTGCAATCCAAGTTCTCTTTTTAGTCAACACGACAGGATCATGCCGCATTATCCTTGATGACTTCTTGAATCACATTTACTGTGATCATTCATCCACAAACAAACTGATGTAGCCAGCAATTTAAGATACAGCGGCGGCAGGTAGCCTAGTAGTTAGGGTGTTGGACTAGTAACCAAATGATTGCTAGATCGAATCCCTGAGCTGACAAGGTAAAAATCTGTTGTTCTGCCCCTGAACAAGGCAGTTAACCCACTGTTCCTAGACCGTCATTGTAAATAAGAATTTGTTATTAACTGGCTAGTTAAATAAATAAAATATAATACAGGTGTAGGATCTTAATTTGATCACTCTGTTACAGGTAATGAATGTCCTGAGCAGCTGGAAATGCAAACTTGTCGTGTATTAGAGTTTTAAAAAGGCTTTTAAAGTTTGTAATTTACACTTAAAAATGTCAGACTTGATTTGCCCTAACTAAAAATGTATCAACCCCTACAAACATGTCCTGTTGCTGCAGGGTTATGTTCCTGCTGTGAGAAGCTGGTCAAATTAAGATCCATATGCACCGTTTGCAGTTTTTGGTATGTCAACATCAGTGGCGGTCGGTGCCATTTATGATGAGGGAGGACGCTCTTTTTTAAATTATTTTTTTTAATGAGCATGGCCTTATTTCTATTACAGCATATTGGATGACTGTCATTCATATTTCATTTATTCAGCTAAATTGAACATTGATAGGTTTAGGCTACTACATGATACTAAACACTTTCCCTATACCCATCATGAGGTTGCTACAACCTAGCCTATGAATGAAAGAGAAATAGGTCACGTAGGTCAAGAGAAATCTGAGTAATCAAGGCGAAAAAACAGTGACACATTCAATACCGCCTTGCACACTCTTGCCTGCATGTAGCTGATCTAGGGTATAATCATTAGTTTAACAGTTGCAAGCAAGAGTTTCTATTGAACAAATTCCGGTATGTTTATTCTCGTTTCCTTACGTTTGCTTCCATTTAATAAACGTTTTTCAACAGAATCGGTTGAATGAATACACCCCTGCTCACACGCAAATACAGTTCACTTTCATAGCTGCCACGTACAAACAGCATGATCATTTGCTCATTGTATAATTCCTTCTCGCATTCTTGTGCTCTCCTCCTCTCACTTTTTCCCTTTCGCTTGTGGACTTAAGTGCACAACACATCAGCAGTCTGTGACCAATCCAAACCTCTATATCATAACTGCTAACCGCTACACACAGCCTACATCCTTGTCACCATATTAGCTAACATCATAGTCAACATAAATACTAGAACTAACGCGTTAGTAAACCCACTACAATCATGGAGGACAGTATAGAGTCAGCAAGCAGTTTAGCAGTTACACCTGGGGGCCCCGGTGACAATAAAGTACTAAAACCAAAAGCTTACCTTGACTTGGAAGAGTTCCAGTGTTGCATAGCCGGATAGCTAACATGGCATCCCTCTCTGTTTGAGCCGGGTGTTTGAGTAAGCTAAACTAGCTAGCTGCATTCGCTAAGTAAAAAGGAAAATAAATACAACAAAAGATAGCTAACTCGCTCTTGCTTTTCCTTCATTTTTGAAGGAATTAATTTGTTTAACACATCTTTCTCTCTCAGTCAACTACTCACCACATTACATGCACTGCAGTGTAGCTTGTGTTTTCAATGCTAGATTCATTCTCTGATCCTTTGATTGGATGGACGACATGTCAGTTCATGCTGCAAGAGCTCTGATAGGTTGGAGGATATCCTCCGGAAATTGTCATAATTACTGTGTAAGTCTATGGAAGAGGGCACCATGAGCCTCCTAGGTTTTGTATTGAAGTCAATGTATACAGAGGAGGAGGGGAACTAGCTGTCCCTCGTGCAACCCTAGAGTTCTATTGAGGTTACTGTAGACCTTCATTGCAAAACAGTGTGTTTTTAATAAATTATTTGGTTACGTGAATATATTTAGTCATGTTTTACCTAAAAAGGGTTTTAAAAATTGTTTAATTATTTTTATGAAATCCTCTGAAGAGCCTCCACTGGTCAAAATGTACAATTATATCCAAATGGATAAAATTGCTGTTATCCTTGCGCGTCAACATCAAATCAAAGAAGATGGTATTAGCCAATCTAAGAAGTGACGTATCAGTAAGACTAAGTCAAATCCAAAACAACACTGAACAGAGGAAGAAATTGTCTTTCTATGACAGACTGACCAGGTGAATCCAGGTGAAAGCTATGATCCCTTATTGATGTCATGTGCTAAATCCACTTCAATCAGTGTAGATGAAGGGGAGGAGACGGGTTAAATAATACAATTGAGACATGGATTGTTTATGTGTGCCATTCAGAGGGTGAATGGGCAAGACAAATGATTTAAGTGCCTTTGAACGGAGTATGGTAGTAGGTGCTAGGCGCACTGGTTTGTGTCAAGAACTGCAACACTGCTAGGTTTTTCGCACTCAACAGTTTCCCGTGTGTATCAAGAATGCTCCACCACCCAAAGGAAATCTAGCCAACTTGACAACTGTGTGACACATTGGAGTCAACATGGACCAGTATCCCTGTAGAACGCTTCCGACACCTTGTAGAGTCCATGCCCTGACAAATTGAGGCTGTTCTGAGGGGAAAAGGTGAGGGTGCAACTAGGGCTGTTAAGGTGGCCCTATTACCAACACACCGGCAGTCACAAGTCATGACGGCAGACAAATTCCATGTGACCGTTTAGTCATGGTAACTAGGCTTCTCCAAGCTCTGATGCTGCTGATAGTCATTAGTAGCCTACCAAACTTGCCTACCAAAGCCTACCAAACTGCCTGGTATTCACCACTCTATTGTCCCTCTAATCACTCTGACATCAATGCAAATGTAATCTAAACTAAAATCAAACACTTCATGAGAGCCCATGAGCTCATGTTGCGCAACATTTCTATAGGCTATGGAATTGTGTGAGATAACTTCTATGGAAATAATCCATTTATGTGTTGACCCTTTACCCAGTACTTTGTTGAAGCATTTTTGGCAGCGATAACACCCTTGTCTTCTTGGGTATGACGCTTCAAGCTTGGCACACCTGTGTTTGGGGAGTTTTTCTCAAGCGCTGTCAGGTTGGATGGGGAGTGTCGCTGCACAGCTATTTTCAGGTCTCTCCAGAGATGTTCGATCGGGTTCAAGTCCGGACTTTGGCTGGATCAGTCAAGGGCATTCCACTCCACATTGTCTTGGCTGTGTGCTTAAGGTTGTTGTCCTGTTGGAAGGTGAACCTTTGCCCCAAACTAACTGGCATACATATACAGCGCGTGGGTTTCAGGTTTGGTAGACCCATGAGGCGGCTCACAATTGGCACAGCGTCGTCCTACGGTGTTTCCTCCAACCCATTGGTGCGGCTGGCTTCCGGATTAAGCGAGCAGTGTGTCAAGAAGAAGTAGTGCGGCTTGGCAGGGCCTTGTTTCGGAGGACGCATGGCTCTCGACCATCACCTCTCCCGAGTCCGTACAGGAGTTGCAGTGATGGGACAAGACTGTAACTACTGTACCAATTGGGGAGAAAAAGGTGTAAAAAGTACCACACAAAAAAATTACTCACTTTTGTAATTCAGCATTACATGCATAATCACATTTGTGGTCACTTTTGAGGATTGTGTATTCAGTTTTTTTTATGCGAGTGGTTGTATTAATTTGGAATATATCGCATCCCACAACTGTCCCAGACTATGTACAGAATATTTATTTCTCGCACAGAAGGAAAAGTTGACCAATAGAATATGAAAATGTTTGTACTATTGGGGATAGTAGATATAGGCTAGTGCTTTTTCTGTTTGTTTGGCATAGTCATCTTGTTGGCTGTAGAAAAGTAAATGTGGACAGTTCTGCTAACGTCTTCAATATGCGCCTCGGAATACGATAAAAAGGTTGCATGTGTCTGTCTTCACTTGTAGCCTACTTCGGAGCTTAGATAGATGACTATGAGAAAACCCTGATCACCTGACGGGCAGTGTCTACTAAGAATTGAGATATCTGAGTGTTGCTTTGGAATCTGCAGCTGGGTGAAGGGAATTCAAATTATTATATTCAGCCCAAGGGCACAACGGTCACTGGCTGCAAAAGGCATGGAGTTTTTTAGGGGGCATTACGGCCACACTAGGAGGATGCTTCCCGGAAATTCGAGTGCTAGTCAAATTGTGAATGAGAGACTGATGAAGTCTGTGCAGCCTGTGCAAGAAACAATGCAGAGCTCATGCCTTTCATGCAACTTTTTCCAAATCATCATGAGTTGCATCATGCAGCCTTAGAATGTATTACAAATCTAAACATATAGCCCAATGTATATGTCTCACAACTAAAGTTGCATAAATAACTCTAAATGAAGCATGTAGGAGGAACTGTTTCTTTGTTAACCTATCAACACAGAATAGCCGCATGTGCTCACTCTCAGAAATCGTTTGGACAAAAGATCCTTTTTTATATTTTATTCAGCTATGTTCAATTGTATTCTTCATACTATAAAATAATGCCACAGAATTCTAAGCAAATCTTGTCTTCTAAATAAACTAGTTTAGCCCAAAACCATATGGCATAGCCACGTCAGGGCAACTCAGAGTATGCTATTCTATTCTGCTGAAATAGTCTACATTTTCTTCATATCATGTTTCTTTAGACCTGTCTAAAATAAATTATGGATTTATTGTGATGGTGTAGTCTATGTTAAATGGATTTATTAGACTTTTTAAAATGTGTATGTTCCAAAGGTCTGCATCAGTGGCTTGTAGGCTATGTGTGGAAGCCAGGAGATGCTAAATGTGTTTATGTTAATTAACGGTCAAATCCCTTAAGACTGGCAGTTATTTGCTTGACATTCAGCGGCTGACAAAATGTCATGACATCCACAGCCCTAGGTGCAACTCAATATTAGGAAAGTGTTCTAAATGTTGTTGTTGTACACTCAGTGAATATTTACCTCTTATATTGGATCCAATCTTTATGAAATGATTTGTGTAATTATTATGCTGTGTTACATGGATTAACTTTGTTTTACATTCTAGGTATAAATGTAAACAAACGTTCTCAATATGTCAATGTGGGGGTTGATGTCCATCTACCTTGTCACAATACGGTTGATCCAGAAGACTGCTCCTCAACTACATGGCATTACTCCAGAGCTGGGATTGAGAATGCTATTACAGCGGTCTCTATGGCAAAGGTGAGACACAACTCACAGAAAACTAAGAGACTGAGTGTGAAGGCTGGCTATTCTATATGTCTTCCAAGTGTCACAGCTGAAGATGCGGGACTCTACACCTGTCGAGTAAACAACAGAACCCCATTTGAGACAGATAATGATACATATTTGTCTATTCTCAACGCTGAGTTTTTCTGTTGACAGTAAAGTCAAGAGTGAAAAGTTGTCTTAGTTAAACATATACAACAAATACAATACAGTAGTACACAATAAATGTACAACTACCACAATATTGCATTTTTCTTCTGTCTCTCCCAGTCTCCTCATCCACATCAGAGACAAATCTAAAGCTTAATAGACCAGTAACTTTAAGGTGCTCTCTGCACACATTTGATGGACTTGGAACATGTATCCCACTCATTGACCATACAGTTAGCATTAGCTGGGAGGATGACAGGTAGTGAGCTGCAGGGAGACTCCAGATACCAGGTCAGGGGGTTTCTCTGTGACCTCACTCTGTGACACTCCAGAGGAAGGACAACAACAGGAAGTGGATGTGTCAGCTGGCTGACAAGGGAAAAGTGAAGACCTCCATTGACTACATTGTTTTTCTACATTCTCAGGTATGTAATTCTTCATAGGCGGCTGCTGAGGGAGGACGACTCATAATAATGTCTGGAACCAAGCGAATGAAATGGCATCAAACACATGGAAACCATGTATTTGATACCATTCCACTAATTACGCTCCAACCATCACCATGAGCCCGTCCTCTAAAATTAAGGTGCCACCAACTCCTTTTATGCTACTATGATCTGGAAGAAATTAAGAAGAAAGGAATATTAAGCCTGATAATGATGGTAATGACAAAGGAGGAAAACTAAGTAAAATTCAAACCCTGTTTATCAAGGCAACACTTTCACTGCTGTACCTCATTGTGCTTCATCTACAGTGGCTTGCAAAAGTATTCATCACCCTTGGCATTTTTCCTATTTTGTTACCTTACAACTTGGAATTAAAATTGATTTTTGGGGGGTTTGTATCATTTGATTTACACAACATGCCTACCAATTTGAAGCTACAAAATATATATTTTTGTGAAATAAACAATAAATCAGACAAAAAAACAGGAAACTTGAGTGTGCATAACTATTCTCCCCCTTCCCTTCTGTCCGGGGGTGTCCTCGGATGGGGCCACAGTGTCTCCTGACCCATCCTGTCTCAGCCTCCAGTATTTATGCTGCAGTAGTTTATGTGTCGGGGGGCTAGGGTCAGTTTGTTATATCTGGAGTACTTCTCCTGTCCTATTCGGTGTCCTGTGTGAATCTAAGTGTGCGTTCTCTAATTCTCTCCTTCTCTCTTTCTCTCTCTCGGAGGACCTGAGCCCTAGGACCATGCCCCAGGACTACCTGACATGATGACTCCTTGCTGTCCCCAGTCCACCTGACTGTGCTGCTGCTCCAGTTTCAACTGTTCTGCCTTATTATTATTCGACCATGCTGGTCATTTATGAACATTTGAACATCTTGGCCATGTTCTGTTATAATCTCCACCCGGCACAGCCAGAAGAGAACTGGCCATCCCACATATGCTCTCTCTAATTCTCTCTTTCTTTCTCTCTCTCAGAGGACCTGAGCCCTAGGACTATGCCCCAGGAATACCTGACATGATGACTCCTTGCTGTCCCCAGTCCACCTGACTGTGCTGCTGCTCCAGTTTCAACTGTTCTGCCTTATTATTATTCGACCATGCTGGTCATTTATGAACATTTGAACATCTTGGCCATGTTCTGTTATAATCTCCACCCGGCACAGCCAGAAGAGGACTGGCCACCCCACATAGCCTGGTTCCTCTCTAGGTTTCTTCCTAGGTTTTGGCCTTTCTAGGGAGTTTTTCCTAGCCACCGTGCTTCTATGGACTTTAACTAATTATGTGACTTCTGAAGGTAATTGGTTGCACCAGATCTTATTTAGGTGCTTCATAGCAAAAGGGGTGAATACATATGCACGCACCACTTTCTGTTTTTGTTTTTTTGAAAAAGGTTTTTTTTTCATTTCACTTCACCAATTTGGACTATTTTGTGAGTGTCCAATACATGAAATCCAAATAAAAAAAACATTTAAATGACAGGTTGTAATGAAACAAAATAGGAAAAACGGCAAGGGGGGTGAATACTTTTGCAAGGCACTTTATGTACTTTGTGTGTCAGTCCCTCTTTCTGTTGTGAGCCAGGCTGATCTCAAGTGACACAGGTGTGCTCTGTGTCTTTCTCCATCAGTTCTTACCCAGTCGGAGGTGATTTGGGTGGCAGTGGTGCTTATGGCTGTGTGTGTGGCTGCAGCTTTGGTTGTCATCTTCAGGTGGAGGGTGTGTAAGTCATCTACAACTCTTAATTACCATCTGAAATCAGCTTCTATTCTATCTGAACTGAACTCATTTCCTTCATACAGTTGGTAGATATTTTTGTTGTATAGTAAAGAAAACCTTTATTTTTGGTGTGATGTGTAATTTTATTAATGATTCACGATTGTACGATTTCAGATTATTTTTCAGGAAATCAGTCAACACAGGAAATGTGGTGCAAGCAAACAGTGATGTAAGTAAATCGATTCATCAACATTATTCACTTTGATTGTGTGTGTGTGTGTACCTGTTTAACTATGCATGTGTAACCGATGTGGAATGGCTAGCTAGTTAGCGGGGTACGCGCTAATAGTGTTTCAATCGGTGACGTCGCGCTTTTGTGGAGCGATGGGTAATGATGCATCGAGGGTGACTGTTGTCTGTGCGCAAAGGGTCCCTGGTTCGAGCCCAGGTAGGGGCGAGGAGAAGGACGGAAGCTATACTGTTACATATGTGCGTAGGGCCAGAGAGCAGACATTACCTATACTAAGGTCAACCTTCCCACTGGTAGACCAACAGACTGAGTATGCAACCGTTAGATCAAGACCATGAAACATAGACTATTCACTATTAAGACTATACGCTTATATTGATATATTAAAGAGATTAGCAGAATAATCAGATTCAATTCTCATCATTTCTGTTGCAAGATATATTTTTAAAGCAGTCGCAATGTGCCAATTTACTTCCCTGTGCTTGGTCATTGAGCAACAGATGATGTTGTTTGAGAGGTATGTGTGTGTAACGGCTGTTTAAAGAAGAGGACCAAGGTGCAGCGTTGTACTTGTTCAAGATTTTTTATAAAACTGAATACTAGAACAAAAAATAACAAAGCAGAACAAACAAAACAGTTCTGTCTGGTGCAGACACACACAACTGAATAATTACCCACAAAACCCATGTGGACAAGAGCTACCTAAGTATGGTTCCCAATCAGAGACAACGATAGACAGCTGTCCCTGATTGAGAACCATACCCGTCCAAAAACAAAGAAATACAAAAATATAGAAAAAAGAACATAGAATTCCCACCCTAGTCACACCCTGGCCTAACCAAAATAGAGAATGAAAGCCTCTCTATGGCCAGGGTGTGAC
The DNA here is from genome assembly GCF_045791955.1 of Oncorhynchus clarkii lewisi. Classification (NCBI taxonomy): domain Eukaryota; kingdom Metazoa; phylum Chordata; class Actinopteri; order Salmoniformes; family Salmonidae; genus Oncorhynchus; species Oncorhynchus clarkii. The sequence goes on along the minus strand of NC_092154.1, from coordinate 34,916,628 downwards.
AGTGTGCCATGTTAAAATATTTGCTTTAGTTTTTTTAAATTACTTGTTTGTTTTTCATTTACTGGCTCTGAGTTTCAAGATTGTGAAGTTGAGATGAGGAGAAAGAGGTAAGAACTTGAAGGTTCATTTGAAATAAATGTTCTCAGTTTTTCTGTACCAAAAAGGGTACTTCTTCCATCACCACACCTTTTCAGGGGAATAGCTGACCTTGCATCAGTTTGCTCTGTGACATCTTCCTGTGTGGTCTCAACTTCACTTTTTTATTCTGCTCCAATGCATGATAAAGCAAAGAAAAGTGAGGCAGATGAAAATAGATATTACTGTTATTCTCAATCAGAGGTCAAGAGGTCACATGGGAATCTGAAAGAGGAATCCTCATTAAGTACTACTGTCACACTGATCGGTTTCACCTGTCTTGTGCTTGCCTTCACCCCCCACCAGGTGTCTCCCATTTGTTCCCATTATCCCCTCTGTATTTGTACCAGTGGTTTCTGTTTGTCTGTTGCTTAGTTTGTCTTGTCAAGCTTACCAGCGTGTTCTTCCGTACTCCTGTTTTTCTAGTCCACCCAGTTCCGAACTTTTCTGCCTGCCCTGACCTCAAGCCTGCCTGCCGTCCTGTACTCATCTGACTCTGACCTGGTTTACGAACTTCTGCCTGTCCTCGACCTGCCCCCTTATCTATTAATAAATATCAGAGAATCGAACCATCTGCCTCTTGTGTCTGCATTTGGGTCTCGTCCTGTGTCGTTATAACTACTGAATTACTACTACACAAGATCTACACATAACCTACTGGTTTTACTACTTGATTGCTATTGATGTGTAGCAAACCAGTAATTTAAGTAGTAATGATACATTGGGACGTTTCACTACTGGTGAACACCACATATTTCCTACTCAAATCACTACATAATTCTCCCTTAATGACTACTGTGTAACTATTGAGCTTTTGGGTTCATACTACTTAAATCCTACACATTCTGTCAAGCCTGCTCCCACTCCCCCTCCCTGGTGCGAGGGCGCCACCATCATTACACGCAGCAGCTGTGCTCATTGGACTCACCTAGACTCCCTCACTAAGTTGATTGCCCCTGCATATATGTCTGTTCCTCTGTATTTTTCCTTTCAGTAGAATTGTTTGTGTTTTGTGTCCAGACGCTCTTCTTGTTCCGTTGCATGTCCGTCTATATTAAATGGTTCACTCCCTGTACCTACTCATCTCCTGTGTTGGGTGTTACAGAATGCTACCACCATTACAAGAAGCATCATGGTGTTTTTTTTGTTTTGTTGGTGACGTCGGACTTGGATTCCGCCACCAATGGAACTGGGGCTGCCTAAACTGGCTCGTCGGGCTGTCATAGCTAGCTCGAGAGGTTTCGTTGACTCGGCAGGTTCCCATCCACGTCATGCTTCAGCTGGCCAATGGGGCTTCTACGCTGCAGCAAGATCGTCAGGCTTCTAGGCCTTAACCGGTTTGTCCAGCGTCCATGCCTCGTCTGGCTCGCCCAGGTGGGATGATGGGTGGCAGCCTGACGATCATTATATGCACCTGCTACCATCATTACCTGCAGCTGCGCTCATTGGACTCCCTCACTTTGTTGATTGCCCCTGCATATGTCTGCTCCTGTCTTCTCTTTAGTAGCATTGTGTGTCGGGTTTGTGTCCAGACGCTTTTGTTCCATTGCATGTCCGTCTATATTAAATGGTTCACTCCCTATACCTGCTTCTTATCTCCTGTGTTGGGCGTTACACATTCACGATTGAATTACTACACAATGCCTACACATGAATTCTGTATGTCTACTCAATTCCTATTGAATTACTGCTACCAGTGCCATCTGTGTACGTAGTGTTGTGTCCCTACTGAATTGCTCCTGAGACTATTTAATTTCCTACATAAACCCTTTTGAATTACTATTGAAAACATTCTATTACTTTTTGCCTGCTCACTATTGACGTCTTGTTTCACTACTGTGTCACTACTAGAGTAGTGCACATGTTATTTTATCACTTTTCTAAATATAGTTATATCAAAACAAGAAATAATAAGCTTATACTAACGTTTGACATTTAATTTTTTTTTTTATTACATATTAAATGACATATTTGCATTTTTGTGTTAATCCCTTTGAGGCCTTGTCTTCATTCCGCTTTGACTAAAAGGGGAAGTCACCCATTTTTACATGTGACCTTATTTTCACTATTTTTGTGCTTGAAGTTGTTTCCCCCAAACTTAAAAAATATATATATTTTGCTTGGTTACAGAGTCTTCGCTTGCGATAGACAATAATGCATTATAAAAATGTCCCTAAGCATGTTATAAAACGCTCAAACACTCCAAACTAACTCGTATATCAGAATCTCATTCTTTCCACTCAATTTAATTAAAAAATCCAATGTCCCATAAATCCATATTTGCATATTTTTGTTGTAAGAAGCAATATTCAAATATGGATTTACAGCACAGTTGGGGGGGGGGGGGTCAAAATTTAGTGCAGAAACTTTATCCAGAATGAGATTCTAAGTGGAGTGTTTTGTAGTGTTTTATAAAAACACAAACAGAGGCTACATTTCAATAGTGCTAGCAAACAGCTAGGCTAAACTCAATTCCTCTCTATGACAACTGTAAACTGTTGCACTAGTGAAAACGGATGTCCAGGATTATATGATAGCTCTACTTCACTGCGCTGCTGAACAACCCTGAATATTTGGAGATTACTTTTTGATTTTGAAGAGGGGAGGCAATATTCATCCTCTTTTACTCTCGCAGTCTGATCTTATTCCTTGGTTTTTGGTTTTACTCTCTTTAAGACTGTGCTTGAGTGACAGGACTGACAAACACGATGTAAACTGATATTTGCAACGCCAGTGAAGTGCAACGAACCCGTAATTCTACCCATTTAAGAGCATAGCCATTGAGTAAAATAGAATGCGCGTTGCCTGCCAGCATTCAAGATGCCGGCAGTTATTCCTTGAGGCCCATCCTCTAGTGATTTTTACCCGCACGTTCCGTTGCTATGGGAATTCTTTCCCACCCTGCTCTCCAACAAAAGTCACAGGTTGTGCTTTGAAACAACAAACTATTCGGTCGATTACGCGTTAATTTCGCTCCAATGATGACTGGATTTGTCAACAAACTAACCACATAGAAATAGTTTCTGCATGTGAGAATTTTTTTTAAAGGTAAGAAAGCACCATTTAAAAGCTGTCTTTCAAATTGTTTTGCAGTTTACGTTAGTTTGGTCTAGGCATATTCTACGTAGCTAGGCATATTTTACGTAGCTATGCAGACACGTAAACAAGCCAGACCTACCCCACTTGTTTTTGATTTGATATCGTAAACGGAACGTAAACAGTTTACAACAGCGAGGCAGAATGGCCACAAGGAGATGTGAGAGTGAGTTGATAGTAACGTTATAGGGCCTACAGTTTTATTGTATTTTAATCTCAAGGAGAAAGGGTCAAAGAAATACATATAGTTGAAGCTCGGCTATTTTTTGAGTTGTGTTATCCGACTAAATTCCACTCCACGGTGAAGGAAGTTTATACACCATTATAAAGGAAGTTTCTAAACTTTTTTCACCATAGAGTGGAGTTTAGTTCTGCGAGAGTTGTGCATGCTTTGGCTTAAAATGTTCATTTTGGGGACTATACCATTGGCTACATTGTACCAGACAAATTTAAATAAAGTGAAACTCAATGACTTAAAACTTTTGACATATAGCATTTGACCCTGGTCTGGAACGAGAGCCCCTACTTGCCCACTGACCCATAATGAAGACCCCGGTGGCTGAGGGTCGCCTGCAGGTGCTGCAGATCTACCGGCTCCTCCAGTATGTCCATGAGGGAGACCAGCCTCAGATAGAGAAGATGGTAGACATGGGTGTGGAGGACCTCATCAACCTGACAGAGCCACGGGAGGGCACCGGAGTTCTCCACCTGGCTGCTGTGGCCAACAACACAAACATGGTCAGCTTCCTGCTGGCCCAGGGCGCCAAGCCCAACGTCCAGGACAAAAGGGGGCGCACCCCGGTCATGTTAGCAGCTGAGATGGGGCACGACGGCATGGTGGCCCTGCTAGCTAAGAACTACGCTAAAATGAACCTGTTGGATGCTGAGGGGAAAGGTGAGAGGATCCAGTCAGCCCCCAGATTAGGTGATGCTGTGTTTGCTAGAGATATTGAGTAGAGTAGTGTAGAGTAGAATAGTCAGCCACTGAGAATATCATTTTATGCAATGGGATGGAATAAAATATAATATTACTTTATTTATTACCCGTAGATGGAAATGTGCTCTTTGCATCAATTCAAACCATAGTATTCACTGTATTCAAATTTCCACTCCACAGTTTGCTTACTTACTGTATTACTGTGTGTGTAGCTCTGATACCAAGAGATTAGTTCTGTTTCAAGTTCAGTCTGGTAGCCTCCTGTTGAATGGCGTGACTGTTTGACTCATGAAAATGCATGCTTTCTCTGTTTACATATTGATGAGATCAGTGTCTCAGGCGGCTCGAATTGACTCACTCCCTCCAAAGGAGCCAACCCAACGGCGCTCATACAAAACTCCTTAAAGCCCAATTATAATAGCCTCAATTGCAGTGTGGTCCAGTCTTCAGTTACAGTCAATGAGTCTTTGCTATTTTGTGGGGATGATTGTGGACACATCTAATTACAGATCAGAAGGGATCCTCTCCCTTGTCTGTAAAGCCTGCTGGGTAATCCAATCCCTTCAGCTCAATGGCTCACTTGGTGGCTCTTGGCTCTTTTCCCAGGTGTGCTCTTCTACTGCATCTTCCCCACCAAGCGCCACATGCGCTGCCTGCAGGTGGCCCTACACAGCATGGCTGATGTCAACAACGTCTCGCTCGCCGGGACACCCGTGTTCCTGCTGGCGTGTCAACGTGCCGCCGACTGCTCCGCCATGTGCCTCAGCATCCTGGAGCAGGGCGCCGACCCCAACTCAGCCAATCAGGTCTCATAACACATGACATGGGGGTTTCTGGGAGATCAATGGGCAAATCTGAAATTACACCCTATTCTGTATTTAGTGCAATACTTTAGTCTTATTAGGTACAGTTTGCTGAAAAATTATAAGTGTGCCATTTTGGATTAAACTAATTTTATATTTTCTAAAATGTAACTTATTGTGACTTGTGAATTATGGGAGAGGAAATTACCTGAATTGTTGTCTCTGAGTAATGTAGATATAGAATAGAATAAGGTAACTAAGACTTTGATGTGTGTGAATTTGGTCTTCATATTCACACTCATCACATAGAGGTGACATCCTCCTGTCTCTTCAGATGACAGGCCGCACTGCGTTGATGGAGGCAGCCAGGGCTGGGGCTGTGGAGCTGGTCAGAGCCATCCTACTGAGGGGGGCAAACCCCAACACCCTCGACAAGAACCACCTCCACGCCACACACTTCGCTGCCATGGGGGGATTCTTTGAGGTGGGTTATTTTTTTTATTTGACCTTTATATAACTAGGCAAGTTAGTTAAGAACAAATTCTTATTTACAATGACAGCCTAGGAACAGTGCCCTGTTCAGGGGCAGAACAACAGATTTAAGAACAAATTCTTATTTACAATGACAGCCTAGGAACAGTGCCCTGTTCAGGGGCAGAACAACAGATTTTTAAATTGTCAGCTCAGGGATTCAGTCTAACAACCTTTCGGTTACTAGTCCATTGCTCTACCTGCTACCCCAGGTAGCCTAAGCAGTAATAATTCATTTGAACGTCAGGTGTCTGTCAGTATAGACTACCCATGTCTAATTGTGGCTTTAATTCCCACATGGGCCACATATACAATATATCTGTACTAAGGTTGCAAAGGGAGGGTAAATTACTGGAAACTTTTTGGATTCATGTAATCTATCAAAAGACATCTAGTGGGCCTTTTGGGTACTTCAGATTATTAGTGTCTAATTATTTTGGGCCCTCTGTGTGGCCTTATCACATATAAAATATATGTAACGGTTTTCTTGCGGTGAAGGAGAGTCGGACCAAAATGCAGCGCGGTATTCTTGATACATGTTTAATGATGACGAAAAACAAACAATACAAAAACAACAAACGGACCGTGAAAACCTATACAGCCTATCTGATGACAACAAACACAGAGACAGGAACAAGGACAATCACCCAACAAACACACACTGAAACCCAGGCTACCTAAATATGGTTCCCAATCAGAGACAATGACTAACACCTGCCTCTGATTGAGAACCATATCAGGCCAAACATAGAAATAGACAAACCAGACACACAACATAGAATGCCCACCCAGCTCACGTCCTGACCAACACTAAAACAAGGAAAACACGAACACGAACGATGGTCAGAACGTGACAATATATGAAATAACTAAATAAGATGTTATTAAAATAGAAAAACAGAATGACAAAGATGTCAAACATTATCCTAAATGTAAACCATCAATTTAGTGAATACTATTGGTGTATAATATGAGGGTTTCAGCATGAAATATCCTTTTATATATTTTTTTACACACTTCTATTTTATTTTACTATGTCAATATGTATTTGTTGTTAATGTTTTGGCGTCAAAGTAGTGGCAGTTGTGAAAATAGTCAATAGTTGGTTGAGTTGCAGAGTTAATGCCGTGGTTGATTAGACGCTTTTTTTATTAACTAGGCTATTTCCTCTTGAACCATAATTTGTTTAAAGTTGTGACCAAAGTCACGATAGATTGCCATATATTTTCTGTTAATTAATAAATGACTGAAGATTCTGGTAACTTTGGTAAATTACCAGTATTTTTGCAACCCTAGTCTGAACTTCATGCGCCAATTTCCTGGACCCAGATTAAGCTTAGTCCTGAACTGAAAAACACTTCCTATAGACATTTTCCATTGAGCAGGACAAGGCTTATTTTGGGTCCGGGAAACAGGCCCTATACGTCATCTGTTTTGTGTACAAGCATCATCAGTTAATATAATTGTATTGACTTCCTGCAGGTGATCCAGGTGCTGTCTGCTTACTCAGCTGACATGGGGGTGATGACATCAGAGGGGGACACTCCTCTGCACTACGCTGCCCGAGGGGGCTTCACTGATTGCTGCAGGTTCCTAGCACAGAGAGGTATGTGCCCTAACTAACATGCTTTTTTTTACTAATACTGTAACTAATATACACGGAATGAATCAGTCCTTCTTAAACTCATACAAACACATTGACGGTAAGCTCAGTGAACATGTGTTTGAAACATTTTTAAGCATTTTATACATTTTATTCCCAGCATTTGGAATGTTTTCAGCTGGCTATTGATTTGTCAGATTTTTATTCCACTTCAGTCACGAAAGGGTTTCCATCTTTATTGTGTGATAACTTCAGGTTGTAACCCCAAACAAAAAAACCAGGAGGGCCTTCTTCCCCGTCATATTGCCAAAGACAACAGCTACAAGGCAGTGGTAAAGGAACTCAAGAAAGCAGAGAGGATACACGGGAAGTACTCCAAAACCGGGGTGTCCAATCCCAACACTCCCTGGGCCCTGACCCTCCACGATTGGTCCCACGAGCACGAGGCCGCCCTCCGGAACGCCTTTTTGGACGAATCAGAAGCCAAGGGCACGGAGACAGTCTCTAGGGAAATGTTCATATCTGTGCTGCAGAAGCTCCAGGCCCCAGTGGAACTGGACCAGCTCCATAAGGTGGTAGTGGCCCACGACAAAAGGAGAGAAGGACTAGTCAACGTCAGTGACTTCTTCAAGGGCCTCAAGTACCTCCAGAAATCATTTACCATCGCCTCTTATGGTCCAAAGAAGAAGAAAGGAGGAAAGAGAGGTAAAAAGGGCAAGAAAAAGGCTAAATTCACTCTCCCCATGCCTATTTGTACCATCCCACCTGAGCTTATATACAGACGGAACGATGGCGGGCCGCCTCACTACATGATCGAGACGTACCAGCATTGTACTGACATCACTCGTTTCGACCGCGACCACCCGCCAGTCCACCCGATAGAGGATGATTCCGCCTGGTACCTAGACAAGCCGGAGAGGGTCTATATCGACATCAACTACTGTGTGAAGACGGGGGACCTGGAGTCTCTGAACCTGGCCTTCAGTCAGGGGGTCCCGGTGGACGTGAAGGACCGCTTCTATAAGACCCCTCTCATGACCGCCTGCTCCAGTGGAAACTACGAGGTGGCCCAATTCCTCCTCAACTTGGGGTGAGATACAATTCTCTCCTGGACAAGTTTATTTAGTTTTAGTTTATGGAACACCTTAGTCAACATATGTAAAGGGGTTGTAACACAACTCATCCTTATCACTTCTCCTTTTTGTAGACTGTATACATTTCTCGATGTTTGCTTTATAATGCAGTGTGATTATGCCGGTAAAGTTATAGTGGTTTAGTCAGTCATAGCATTAGGCCTATTTCAGTACTGTACCGTGTGTGTTTCTTAAATACCACAGGGCTGACGTGAATGTGTGTGACCAGTTCCGTTGGACGCCCCTCCACCACGCTTGTCACGCAGGACAACTGGACATAATGGAGCTGCTGGTGGAGAGAGGTGCCAAGGTGGACACGCCCGCTCTCAACGGTGCCACACCCCTCATGAGGGCCATCGAGAGCTGCAGGCCCTGCTGTGTGGACTACCTCATCAAGGCCGGGGCAAAGGTCGCTGCAGAAAACAAGAAAGGTACTGTAATACCATCATGAATAGCATGATGCAGTAGGATATTAAATAGCAAACAATGAATGAATACTCACTCACTCTGTAGGCTACCCAAACTACACATAAGGTCAGCACTCAGAACACCCGAGTTGGTTGACTGTTTTGGTTGATAGATTGCCTCAGAGACCTTTTCTGTCATTTGAATAAGTGCATTTTGTTTCAGAGAAAAATTGCTTGGACATCGCCCGTGCCTATGCAGACTTCAGGATTGTGGACTTGGTCCAGGCTAAGATTGATTCTCTGCCCAAACTCAAGGAGAACAAGAAAGGAAAAGGGGGTAAACCTCAACCTAAACCCAGACCTGCCACTGCCCAAGAAAAGGTACAAGAACCTTTCATGCTACTGGTTTGTACTAACAACGTTGACCGTTTCTTTCTATTTTTGATCCGATCGATGGTAAGACTGTTAACCAATCATCATATGTCAAAGATGTGGTCACACACACCCATTTTTTTTTTATCACATTGAGATTTTCCCATCTCTCAATGTGACCGAAAACCAAAAAGTGTAAAAGGACCCTAGACCTCCCTGTTACCCTACCCCAGAGACTTGTAAGCAAATTAGTCCAGACGTGTAGAATTACTTGCTGACAAGGCTGTGGTGTAGGTCTCAATAACCAGAGGCATCGTAGCCGGCAGAGACACCATGCGAGTCCCTATTCAAACTCAAATAAAATAAAATTGCTATATACAGGGGGTACCGGTACAGAGCCCATGTGCGGTGGTACAGTGTAGTCGAGGTCATTTGTATATGTAGGTAGGGGTAAAGTGACTATGCATAGATAATTAACAGTGAGTATCTGAGGGGAGGGTGTCAATGTAAATAGTCTGGGTGGCCATTCGATCAATTGTTCAGCAGTCTTGTGGCTTCGGGGTAGAAGCTGCTAATGAGCATTTTGGTCCTAGACTTGGCTCTCCGGTACCTCTTGCCGTGCGGTAGCAGAGAGAAGTCTATGACTTGGGTGACTGTAGTCTTTGACAATTTCTTGGACCTTTGGGCCTTCCTCTGACACTGCCTAATATATAGGTCCTGGATGGCAGGAAGCTTGGCCCCGGTGATGTATTGGGCTGCACGCACTACACTCTGTAGTGCCTTACAGTTGAATGCCGAGCAGTTGGCATACCAAGTGGTGATGCAACCATGCTCTCAATGGTGGAGCTGTATAACCTTTTGAGGATCTGGGGACCCATGCCAAATCTTTTCAGTCCCCTGTGGAGGAAAATGTGTTGTCGTGCCCTCTTCACGACTGTCTTGGTGGGTTTGGACCATGATAGTTTGTTGGGTGATGTTGATACCAAGGAATTTGAAGCTCTTGACCTGCTCTACTACAGCCCCGTCGAAGTTAATGGGGGTGTGCTCGGTCCTCCTTTTCCTGTAGTCCACAATTATCTCCTTTGTCTTGCTCACATTGAGGGAGAGGTTGCTGTCCGTGTTTAGTCCCAGGGTCCTTAGCTTAGTGATGAGCTTTGTGGGTACTATGATGTTGAATACTGAGCTGTAGTCAACGCTGAGCTGTAGTCTCACATAGGTGTTCCCTTTGTCCAGGTTGGAAAGGGCAGTGTGAAGTGAGATTGAGATTGCGTCATCTGTGGATCTGTTTGGCGCGGTATGCGAATTGAAGTGGGTCTAGAGTTTCCGGGATGATGGTGTTGATGTGAGCCATGACCCGCCTTTCAATGCTCTTCATGTCTACTGGCGTGAGTGCTACGGGGCGGTAGTCATTCAGGCAGGTTACCTTCGCATTCTTTTACACAGGGACTATGGTGGTCTGCTTGAAACATGTAGGTATTACAGACTCGGTCAGGGAGAGTTTGAAAATGTCAATGAAGACACTTGCCAGTTGGTCCGCGCATGCTCAGTACATGCTCTTGAGTTTGATGGTTCGTCTGAGGGCATGGTGGTGTGGATGTTGCCTCTAACTGAGGTGGTATACACCTCAATTCCATTGGATGAATCTCGGAACATATTCTAGTCTGTGCTAGCAAAACAGAGTGGATGCTACGCTACAGGACTGTACTTCCGTATTGAGCGAGTCACTGATACTTCCTGTTGTGGTTTATGCTTGTAAACAGGATTAAGGAAGACAGAATTATGGTCAGATTTGCCAAATGGAGGGTGAGGGAGAGTTTTGTGTTCATCTCTGTGTGTGGAGTAAAGGTGGTCTCGATTTTTTTTCCTCTGGTTGCACATATGACATTCTGGTAGAAATTCGGCAAAAAGGAGTTTTCCTGCATTAAAGTCCCCGGCCACTAGGAGCAATGCTTCTGGATGAGCATTTTCTTGTTTGCTTATGGCCTTAAACAGCTTGTTGAGTGCGGTCTTAGTGCCAGCATTGGTTTGTGGTGGTAAATAGACGGCTACGAGTAATACACATGAGAACTCTCTTGGTAGATAGTGTGGTCTACAGCTTGTCATGAGGTACTCTACCTCAGGCGAACAATACCTTGAGACTTTTTTAAATATTAGACATCATGCACCAGCTGTTATTGACAAATACACATACCCCCACCCCTCGTCTTACCAGACGTAGCTGCTCTGTAATGCCGATGCATGGAAATCCCAGCCAGCTATATATTATCCATTTTGGTGTTCAGCCAAGACTCGGTGAAACATAAGATACTCCAGTTTTTACTGTGTTGCTGTGTCACTGTGGTTACTTCAATGTTGCTCCAGGGTTGGGCTCAATTCTATTTCAATTCAGTCAAGATATGAATTGAAATTCCTAAGTATTGATAAATCATTGAAAATCAATGAGTCAACATTTCAGTTGATGTCGAATTAAAATGCTGATACAATCTCCAGAAATTGACTGAATTGAAATAGAACTGACCCTAAACCTTGATTGCTGTTTTCTCTGCCTCTTTGATGACTGTGTTGCCATGGCCCCCCCCCCCTAGGGTCATGGTCCGGTGACCCCTGCCCCATCTGAGATGGTAGTGAATAAAGCGATGTCCCTGAAGGAGAGCATCATTCTGCACAGCACTCAGATCATCAGCGGACAAGTCAACAAAGTGGACATCAGCTATGTGCCAAAAACGGTAGGACTGCAATGCCATTGCAGTGCTGATGTAGCAGGGGTAAAATGACAACGAATCTCTCTCAAATGAGTTTGAGAGATTTATTTTTTTCTGCAAGACATGTACAGTGGGGCAAAAAAGTATTTAGTCAGCCACCAATTGTGCAAGTTCTCCCACTTAAAAAGATGAGAGAGGCCTGTAATTTTCATCATAGGTACACTTCAACTATGTCAGACAAAATGAGGGAAAAAAATCCAGAAAATCACATTGAAGGATTTTTAATGAATCTATTTGCAAATGATGGTGGAAAATAAGTATTTGGTCAATAACAAAAGTTTATCTCAATACTTTGTTATATACCCTTTGTTGGCAATGACAGAGGTCACACGTTTTCTGTAAGTCTTCACAAGGTTTTCACACACTGTTGCTGGTATTTTGGCCCATTCCTCCATGCAGATCTCCTATAGAGCAGTGATGTTTTGGGGCTGTTGCTGGGCAACACGGACTTTCAACTCCCTCCAAAGATTTTCTATGGGGTTGAGATCTGGAGACTGGCTAGGCCACTCCAGGACCTTGAAATGCTTCTTACGAAGCCACTCCTTCATTGCCCGGGCGGTGTGTTTGGGATCATTGTCATGCTGAAAGACCCAGCCAGGTTTCATCTTCAATGCCCTTGCTGATGGAAGGAGGTTTTCACTCAAAATCTCACGATACTTGGCCCCATTAATTCTTTCCTTTACACGGATCAGTCGTCCTGGTCCCTTTGCAGAAAAACAGCCCCAAAGCATGATGTTTCCCCATGCTTCACAGTAGGTATGGTGTTCTTTAGATGCAACTCAGCATTCTTTGTCCTCCAAACACGACGAGTTGAGTTTTTACCAAAAAGTTATATTTTGGTTTCATCTGACCATATGACATTCTCCCAATCTTCTTCTGGATCATCCAAATGCTCTCTAGCAAACTTCAGACGGGCCTGGACATGTACTGGCTTAAGCAGGGGGACACGTCTGGCACTGCAGGATTTGAGTCCCTGGTGGCGTAGTGTGTTACTGATGGTAGGCTTTGTTACTTTGGTCCCAGCTCTCTGCAGGTCATTCACTAGGTCCCCCCGTGTGGTTCTGGGATTTTTGCTCAACGTTCTTGTGAATATTTTGACCCCACGGGGTGAGGTCTTGCATGGAGCCACAGATCGAGGGAGATTATCAGTGGTCTTGTATGTCTTCCATTTCCTAATAATTGCTCCCACAGTTGATTTCTTCAAATCAAGCTGCTTACCTATTGCAGATTCAGTCTTCCCAGCCTGGTGCAGGTCTACAATTTTGTTTCTGGTGTCCTTTGACAGCTCTTTGGTCTTGGCCATAGTGGAGTTTGGAGTTTGACTATTTGAGGTTGTGAACAGGTGGCTTTTATACTGATAACAAGTTCAAACAGGTGCCATTAATACAGGTAACGAGTGGAGGACAGAGGAGCCCCTTAAAGAAGAAGTTACAGGTCTGTGAGAACCAGAAATCTTGCTTGTTTGTAGGTGACCAAATACTTATTTTTCCACCATAATTTGCAAATAAATTCATTAAAAATCCTACAATGTGATTTTCTGGATTTTCTTCCCTCATTTTGTCTGTCATAGTTGAAGTATACCTATGATGAAAATTACAGGCCTCTCTCATATTTTTAAGTGGGAGAACTTGTACAATTGGTGGCTGACTAAATACTTTTTTGCCCCACTGTACATGGAGGTCCAGGAGGGGAATTGAACCTGTATATTAAAATAAAGTTGAACTACGTTGGTTGTGTTCAGTTGAGTTGTTTCTCCCTCATAGAGTTGTATAGAGATTGCAGCATTGAATCTGTCCCGTTATTGTGTTTTTGAGGGCACGGGCAGCACCATTGAGGCCTCCATTTTGAAGTAGTCCATTTTATTCTACTACTATTCTACTACTTCAAAGAACAAACTGAAAGGGTGCACACTGCCACCTGGAGTGTGTTCTTTGAACAGGTATAAATAAACTCAAGGTTGGAGGTTTAATGCCACCTGCAGTTATGGAATGTTTGCTCACCAGTATAATTAATTGGCTGATCCCTCCTGATGACCTGGATGGAATTATGTGATCTTTCCTTACCTCATAGGAAGTCCCACCCAGTTGATTACTTCAAAATGGTGAAAGTCTTCTATACAACTCTATGTTCTCCCCCTACTTTATGTTCCAGGTATGGGGCAAGCAGACCACCACCAGCCAGCTGGTAGAGAAGATGCAGAAGAAGAGGGAGAGGTTTTCCTATGAGGTGGACTTTGAGGACTTTATGATGCCCTTCAGTAAGAACATCCAGCAGAAATCTCTGAAGCTGACTCAAGCTACTAACTAGTGGGAACAAGACATGGTTGTAATGAGTCAGCAGTTATGTTTGCAGATGGAATATATTTGCCTCACATAGTTGGGTTCAAATCAGTTTTCAATTCAGGAAGGGAATTGGAATTCATTTAGTCATATTTTCAATTTATGTATTGAATTTCAATTTACTCTCTGAATTGAAAACGTAATTTGCCTTAGCACACTGATAGCTGAGAGGAGTTTCCTCACTGTCATAGAAAGCCAGTAAATGTATTGACTAAAACAAGATACACCAAGTAGTAGATGTAAAGATGTAAGAATAATGTATAGATGTTGTTCACTGTATCTATTGATATAAATCCACTTGAATTTAGTACAGAATTGTCTTCTTCTGACATGCCTACTGAGTACTCATTGTATCACTAGACACAAAGCACATGGCAAAGAGTCTGTCCTGTATACCAGACAGCTTCCACTCATCCAGACAGCTTTACAGTCCTACGGATTTGATATAGAAGTCCTAGTAATGATTTGAAATATGTTGGGGAGGATCCACACCTCCCCAACTGTTGGTTAAGTAAGAAGGTCTTCACATAACTGTTGTATTCGTGACAAATAAACTTTGATTTGATTTGGCATCTGGGCTGGTGGTTGGTGTGTCAACATCTCCTCTCGGTCTCTCACTTTCTCTCACCGCCGTCTGCCAGGCACGCTGGGTAGCATGCCTCACTCTGCAGGTACACACACACACACACACCTCTCCACAACACCACACAATTCACCACACCACAAACCACACGCACATTAAGACGCACCTCCCTAAGCCTGTGAATTCCAGTGACATCACACATGGTTGATACTGTGCTATTTGATTTCACTGCCTGACTTTTTTTTATGTGCCTGTTTTATCCTTTTGTTAGCCATAAATGTGTCTGTAATGGACTTGGATTTGGACACTTTTTCTTCTGGTGAGTAGAGAGCGTATGGTTTTCGATGCAATACAGTTCCTCCTTTGAACCTGCAAGAGGCACTGTTTGGCTAACTTTATTCTGGAAAGGCTGGTTGTTTATCTTTTTAATTTAATTGAACCTTTATTTAACTAGGCAAGTCAGTTAAGAACAAATTCTTATTTACGATGACGGCCTTGACAAGGCGGGTGAATAGAAATAGGGAGCTCTTGTCTTACAGCCCAGAGTGAGTAAAAGTGCCAGCCATGTGTACTGTTATTAGCTTGCTATACCATTATATACTTGACCTGAGAATAAATAAAGCCATGGTATTAGCAGTGGTATTTTGGGGGTTATTTTTACTTTACAATTTATATGTTTGACAACTTTGACTTCACTACATTCCTAAATAAAATACTCCTTACATTTTCCCTGACACTCAAGACTTATCTCAAGACTGCAGACTGCATGGAGAGTTGATGATCACATTTGGGAGACAAAGATTACAATCACACTCCGTGGCTCTATCTATCTCTCTGTGTTAAATGTGTTCGTACTTGCTGATGCTGATCCATCTTCTCTCACCACAATATCAAATTAGACTACAGTGTCCTCAAGGTCCATTGGACATTATTACAAATAAAAGGAAAAAAGACCAAGATTGAGGTCAGTAACACAGGCCCGTGTTGAATTTGTATTAACACAGCTAAAGGGATACCTACTTCCCTAGAGTCAGATGAACTTCTGGATACAATTTCTATGGCTCTGTGTTCAGTATGAAGGAAGTTAGAGGTAGTTTCGTGAGCCAATGCTAACTAGCCGTAGCGCAATGACTGGAAGTCTATGGGTCTCTGCTAGCATTCGAGAGAAAAGGAGAGGATGAGATAGGGATGTCAGTTACAGAGAGGGGGAGCAAGAAGGATAAGCTGAATGAATGAATGCAATAGAGGGAGAGAAAGCCCAGTGGTGATTTTCATGTCTGTTGATCAGTGTAATGGGACGGAGAGAAGGGGAGGGGAGAGCACGGCAGGTTGACTCTGGGAGGAGGAAGAGGGGGGAGAGTGTTCTACCAATAGAAATCTATTGGCTATGGTTATAGGGCTAATACTAGAGGATAGCCCCCTGTCCTCCGCTCTGTGCCGTGATAAAACCTCTTAAGGATCCGCAAATTTTTTGACATTTTCGCCTACAAGGACATAGCTAAATCTAACTGCCTGTAGCTCAGGCCCCATAGCAAGGATATGCATATTCTTGGTACCATTTGAACACTTTGCAGTTTGTGGAAATGTGAAAGGAATGTAGGAGAATATAACACAATTGATCTGGTAAAAGATAATACAAAGAAAAAAACAACCGTTCTTGTGTATTTTTTTTGTACCATCATCTTTGAAATGCAAGAGAAAGGCCATAATGTATTATTCCAGCCAAGGTGAAATTTAGATTTTGGCCACTAGATGGCAGCAGTGTATGTGCAGTTTTAGACTGCTCCAATTAACTATTGCATTTCTGTTCAAAATTTGGTATCAAGACTGCTCAAATGTGCCTAATTTGTTTATTAATATCTTTTCATGTTGAAAATTGTGCACTCGCCTCAAACAATAGCATGGTTTTATTTCACTATAATAGCTACTGTAAATTTGATTAACAATAATTTAAGCTTTCTGCCAATATCAGATATGTCTATGTCATGGGAAATGTTCTTGTTACTTACCACCTCATGCTAATCTCATTAGCCTACGTTAGCTCAACTGTCCCGTGGACGGGACACCGATACCGAAGGAGTTTAATAGAGTGACAGAGACTGAGCGAGTGTGTGAGAGATTTAAAGAGAGGGTTAGGGAGATACAGAGAGAGGTGGAGTTAGAGAGACAAGAAAGAGAGAAGGAAAGAGAGAAATGCAGTGAGAAATATAAGAAATTACAGATATAAACACGGTCTCTGTATGAAGGGTTGACAAAACCAAATAAATTAGATGTTTACTGACATTGAATCTCGTCTATTCACATTTGCTATTAACTATTTGGTGATCTTTACTTGTCAGTACGGTATAATGCATAATAATAATAATAGGCCAGGCCTTAGCAAGCTATTCAACAGGGCCCAGTAGGGTTATAAGGTTCACTGATCCCAGTCTTGTGCGTGGACAGCTGTGCAGTGCAGGATGGCAGAGTAGAGCTGAATGCTCTTATACCTCGGAGTACTGGACCATAACAGAAGGTCCCTCCTCCTGGCTAACTCACAGGAAGTGGCACATTATTGCCAACTGAACACAAATGTGTATATTCTTAGTCTCCATATGAGCATCTGTGTGTATACTGTGTGTCTGTGCATATTTGTGTGTGTGTGTGTGTGTGTGTGTGTGTGTGTGTGTGTGTGTGTGTGTGTGTGTGTGTGTGTGTGTGTGTGTGTGTGTGTGTGTGTGTGTGTGTGTGTGTGTGTGTGTGTGTGTGTGTGTGTGTGTGTTTGCTTGAGCATTTGCATCACGGGATAAAACATTGCAGCAGCTGAGATCCTCTTGCAGCATGTATGATGAGTATTAGGATGTTTACAGAGAATGCTTGTGAAAGGGTGGTGGGGAGAGGGCAGTCAGTGTGCCAGTGGATCCCCTCGTGTGTGTGCGTGCGTGCGCTTTTACAGTGCAGTGCTCCTCGAAGCATGCTTCATAATCTGTGTCCAGGTTGCTGGGTTATGGAGGTCAGTGTTCTGGTCAGCCAATCAACTCTGTCATTACTGATGGTGTAATAGTCTCTGCAGGTCCAGTGTGTATGTGGGAGGCTGTACTGTGTATGTGTTTGTGCATGCACGTGCTTGTTTATGTGTGTGTGCATGTGCACCTACTTGTGTGCGTGCCTGTGTGTTATACTATTAACACCACTACATACATGAACATGTTTTATCTCCATAGAATGAACATGAAATTAGCTGGCACGTAGCTATGGCAACAGGGTATCCTCTCTGCTGTCACCTGCAACCATATTTGGTTTGGTTACCTTTTCCTTTTTTTTTCCCAAAAAACAGTTCATATGAGAGAGAAGAAACACACGACTCTGCCTATTGTCTCCTGTTGTAAATCACTATGTACATACACCATGTCATAGAGAAGAAGCACACACCTCTGACCATATCGTCTATTGTTGTACACAATCATTAGCCTATACCATTATTGTCATAGAGAATAGAGGGACTGCGTACATCTGCCCATTGTATCCTTTTGATGTGCTCGTTAGTTGAGTTCCTGTGTCTTTTATCCTAACGGATGATAAATATGGTAAACAAATGATAATGCTTCATGAAATAGTTAAACGAAAGAACGTCCAATACCAATACAATAAGCTGCAACAGACATGACATAGTACCATTCACAGAAGTCAGCTAGCTACAGGTTAGTTTTTTCTTGCCCAAAATTTACTGAAAGAAACACAATATTTTTTCTGGTGTCTGGTTGGGACAGAAGGGCGCCTAGATTAGAGAATTGGAGACAGAGAGAGAGAGAGAGAGAAAGAAAGAAAAACAGTTTCCGTGCAGCAGAGGGGTAGGCGGAACTGGCTGGCACAGCCACACTGCAGGCTCTGCAGTACTACCCAGTTTGAGGAAAACACCCCTCTGTCCCTCACTCACCAGAAAGAAACCTACATTCTCTCTCCTCACCTCAGCTACCCTTTCAGAGATTCTCTCTGTCATCAGGTCAATCTCTGTGTGTTGTCCCCTACAGTCACTAAAACATCACTCAGGATACATACTAAATGGCACCCTATTCTACTTATTTTTTTGTACTTTTACCCATTTCTCTCCCCAATTGGTAGTTACAGTCTTGTCCCATCACTGCAACTCCCGTACGGACTCAGGAGAGACGAAGGTCGAGAGCCATGCGTCATTAGTCGCGACCCTGCCAAGCCACACTGCTTCTTGACACGCTGCTCGCTTAACCCAGAAGCCAGCCGCACCAATGTGTCAACTGGCTACCGAGCCGCAGCCACTGTACAACTGGCTACCGAGTCAGCTTGCAGGTGCCCAGCCCGCCACAAGGAGTCACTAGAGCACGATGGGACAAGGACATCCCGGTTGGCCAAACCCTCCCCTATCCCAGATGACGCTGGGCCAATTGTACAGCGCCTCATGGGTCTCCCGGTCTCGGCCTGCGATCGAACCAGGGTCTGTAGTGACACCTCAAGCTCTGCGTTGCAGTGCCTTAGACCGCTGCGCCACTAAGGAGGCCATTGGGAACATTGGGATGCATACATAGTTCACTTCCCTCTCATTTGGGGTGATGTGCTGTCTGTTGGACCATTCCAAACAGCAGGTCTCCCCTTCACTTCACCTTTACATAACAGCCCATTGCATTATTCTTTGAGTTATCAGAAGTAAGAGTCGGTAACAGTTAAGGATCTCAGTTAGCTTGTTAGTTGATAAGGCCCAAGTGTGGCAAACCTGGGCCAACTCCAGTCTCCAAGGAGACCAGCCAAGGGGAATGTGTCTACAATAAATCCATTAGAAAGGACAAAGGGAGGCACAGCAAACCATAGAATGTCATGCAAATTAGAATTAAGCATGCAAAATATGTTAAATAAACGATCACTGCCAACTCAAAATGAAATAATAAATACACACAAAAAGGGCTGGTCTCCAATCTATGAAAAACTAAAGAGGGCAACATGTGACACATAACTACTCTGTACTGTATTACAAATACAGAGCATTGAATGTCTATTTAAATACATGCAGTTACTATCTGTTGGTTTTATGAATGAAATGTCCAACAAGAGACTCCTTTCTCAATCTCTCTCTCGTCTCTCTCTTTCTCTATCCCACATCTACAGTATCTATCTATATCTCTCCCATTCTGTCTCTTCCCATATCACTCTCTTTCATTCTCTCTCTCTCTCCCCATTTATCTCCTTCTCTCTCCCGCTTTCGGCCTCTGGCTCTCCTCTCCAAATGGATTTTTCATGCGGAGTTATCATTATCATTAATTTAGGAGACAGGTTTGCTTCAGAGCAATAGAATATACATTTGTTAGACTGCCAAACAGAGGTAGAGAGAAAAGGAGAACATTCCCACGCTGCCTGAGAAGTCCACACTCCTCATTAGGAAATATGAATGATTCATTTCCTAAAATGAATTTAATAGAATTGATCTGACATTAAAAGCTGTAATTATCATCCATTATTCTATGATCATATTCATAACACCCTCATACATGACTGTGATTATCTTTGTCTTGGGTACATTTACTGCAAGACAAGAAAAAATGACTAAAAAGTCTGAGAAAAAATAACTAAAATGTAAATAGATTGAAAAGAAATGCTGTTGGAGAAAGTATTGGGGCAGTTCAAAAATTACTGGAGGGGGAGTGGGCGGGGGTCCAAAATAGGGAAGGGGGGTAACTTTTTTTTGTTGCTTTGGGGAGGGTTGTGTGGATTTTTATTGGGCACAGGGGAGTTTAGTGAGTTTTTCCCTGGTTTAAATTAGCAATTTTCCTATATAATTTATTCCATCCTAGCCAACTTTCCCCATCTGCTTGCATGCGCCTTGGTATTGGCACTTTCTTTATACACTAGCCAATCCCACAGTATCCACATGGGTTGCTGCCGTCGGCTCTGGGCTCATATTGGTCACACTCATACCTTTGATATTTTCCACTCCAAAGGCCACAAAACAACATGTTTTGTTACTCATGATGTTTGTGAGGTCATCATTTATTGACTTGACAATAATCAAGATTACAGTAACTTCCATTACTTTGTGGTGTTGAAACGTGAAGCTGCACCCACGGCACAATCAATCGAAAGGTGGACAGCACATGGTGCTGAAATAAGGCTAATTCGAGTAATTAATTTCAACAGACTTCATTTTAACTCACATTAACTAACAACAAGAGGGATTTTTGCTGGAGCCTATTTCTTCCTGTCTAAGAAATAAGAGGTAGGCCTTTTATTTCTTAGACGGGAAGAAATAGGCTCCAGCAGATGAAATGATAAGCTTTCCATAGATTTTTCTCGGCCAATTCCTCTTAAAGCATCACCACTCCTTAAATACCTCTGTATCCATGAAAGTATTGGTGTGTTAAGTTAAAACCAGTGCTTGAATTTGGGGGTAGGCCTATGTGAGGGTTTGCCATAGCTTACTTTTCTTTTGTTTTGTTTTTTTATGGCAAAAACCATACACCTTGTTAGCTTAAGATTTTGAAGAACCTTAAACAGATTCTGATTATTTAAAGCCATCCATGACGACGCTTTCCTCTGCGATGCTTTATGCTAGAAACGTGTTGCAAAATGCACAATACGACGTGACTCTAATGCATATGGGGATATATTTGGTTCGTCTCTATGACATTCGCAGGCTGAATTACGAAGTTCTTTAGCCGAAAAGTAAAATGTTTTACTTTGCTTGGGAAGTAATCTAATAGGCCTACAATGTGTAACTCTGTCGCTATCAATTGAGCTATTCACTTCTGTAGAAGAGATGTTTAAACCCAGGCAGCTTTTAGGGAAGAACTTTTGACCTTCTCTTGATGGTTTAAGCCAGCAGTTAAAACGTACATGTTTCTGCGTTGGGCCTCTGTCTGGGGTGGGGGAATGTCACTTGTAAAAGTAGCTTGCGTTGCTTAGAATCATATGACGTCTCAGATTACATTTTTTTTTTTACAAACAGCAACGGTTTCGTTGCAAACCAGACACACTGGCATTGGGATCCGAGACATTTTGAGAAATGTGGTAAGATTAATGATAATCTATCTGTCCATTTTTGCCTGAAACTCCTATTTTCTAAATCTGCCTTTCTTTTGGGACTTATCGAAAGCTACATTTTCTTTAAGGTAGGCTAACTGTTTTTAACCAGTCAATGCACAGAGAAATAGACAAAGACTACAACACTCAGAGACATTGGTTATTTTATCTAAATGTAAAAAAATGTGTCATTGAATTGATCATTTATTAAAGGATGAGTTCAAAAATATTGTTTGAAATAGTGAAAGTGAATGAATTGGGCTGCATTTATATTATGTTCTGGCCTGCTGACTATTAACTCAGAAAAACTTCTGCTAATGTCTTTAGTCATGTAAATTACTAGAATTGCATTAAATGCATTTATACTTTGTCACTGTTACTGTGGTCACAATCAATTATTTTGAGTTAATTCAATGAAGGGGAGGGTATTGTCATTGTTTTAAGTACAAGGGGACGGTCATGTGAATATATTTTTATAACATTGGGGTGGGGGGTGCCTTTGAACTCTCGAGTTGGACTCCCCCACTTTCCAGTAATTTTCGAATGGTCCCTAACGACTATCCATTAACGTAAAGCTGGTTGTATTCACTAGTCTATTCTATTTCAGAGCACTCGAAAGATGGTGCTGTTATTGTGTCACTGCAGTTTGCTTCAATAGGACTAAATCTCATGTTTAGTGGATGCTCAAGAACATCCTCCTGCCAAGCATGTGTACATCTATTATGTTATCTATTTCTCACGATAAAGCCACAAACGTCATACTAAACAATACTGGTTTTGATGGAGAAAATGTCTAGACTCCACGGCTGAGATGTGACACCACGATTCGACACTGTGAACACATGCACATGCTTTTGTTTTGCCTAAAAACACATGGCGATTTCCATTGAGCCGTTACCGGTCCACGTGCAGCTTCCCATTTCCAACCCTGCAGAAGTGTGGATCTTTTTGACAGATATCGATTCAAAGCTGCTGACGTCAAAAGCATCCTCCATCTTTTACAATTGCAGAGATGCTGCTTTTCATTGAAGAAGAACTGAGGAGGTGTCAACCACGCGCACTGCCTTTGTGACAATCCAGTCCACACAGAACAGGGGTTGATATCTGTTAGTTGTTGACATTTGCGGAGATCTGCTCCTCCTGCTGACTGCAAGCCACCGACCACGGGCACAGGTAGGAGAAAAGTATACAATTCTCTATTCTGTTATATCGCAAAGGCTTTATTTTAGTTTTCATCCCCACAAAACACTTTTACTACAGAATGAAGCATTAGGTTTTGAATTGTGAAGCCGTGTTCGACTGAGTACAACGAAGGATGGGTTTTTATTGTTAAATCCGGTATGATAACAGCACTTGATTAACAAACTTTTTTTCGTTGCCTTTGTGTTTAATATAGCCTATTTATCCGTTCTAGGCTGTGTGTATTATGCTGTATAGTTATTAGAAAGAGGCAAACGCCGCACGCCTTTCGAATTACATGACCACTGTGCTGTGCATGTAAAATCTACACGCGTAGTCAGTTGTTGAAAATGAAGGATGTTGTGTGTGCTAATGTGTAAGGTGTAGGCGTTTTCTGTGTTTCAGAACCTTGGACAACGACATCTTCGCTGTTTTCTCTCTCTCTCTCTCAATTTAAATTTAAGGGCTTTATTGGCATGGGAAATATATTTAACTTTGCCAAAGCAAGTGAACTAGAAAATATACAACAGTGAAATAAACAATCAAATTAACAGTAAACTCTCTCTGTCTCTCTCTCTCTCTCTAGGAAAATAAACAGACGAACACGTACTAGAAAGTTAACAGAGTTGGGGAGAAACACATCCTAGGGGGTGAAAGACGGGGTCCTTGATTGATTTAGGGATTGTCATTAGGCTATAGTGAATTGCGCCATGCATAGTGTCTTGATGGAAGGTGGAGACTGTCAAACTTCATGAATGTGCCACTATTGTGCACGTCTGTCCATAGTTTATTGTGTCAAAATGGCCATTTCCCTACCATGCCATGCTGCAGACTGGTCTCAGAGCATTTCATATTATTCTGTATGTAAATCCGAGACACTCCATTTCGTATGATATGTTATGAATTACAATTCGTATATTTGTTACTAATTTGCAGTGGTGTAAAGTACTTAAGTAAAAATACTTGAAAGTACTACATATATTGTTTTTTGGGGTATCTGTACTTTACTTTACTATTTATATATGTTTGACTACTTTAACTTTAACTTCACTACATTCATAATGAAAATAATGTAATTTTTTTCTCCATACATTTCCCTGAAACCCAAAAGTACTCATTACATTTTGAATGCTTAGCAGGACAGGAAAATGGTCCAATTCAGGCACTTATCAAGAGAACATCCCTGGTCATCCCTACTGCCTCTGATCTGGTGGACTTACTAAACTTTTTTTTGTAAATTATGTCTGCGTGTTGATGTGTGCCCCTGGCTATCCGTAAATAACAAAAACAAAAAGTTCTGTTTAATGTAAGCAATTTGAAATGATTTTAACTTTTACTTTTGATACTTAAGTATATTTAAAACCAAATACTTTTAGACTTTTACTCAAGTAGTATTTTACTGGGGGACTTTCACTTTTACTTGAGTCATTTTCTATTAAGGGATCTTTACTTTTACTCAAGTATGACAATTTGGTACTTTTTCCACCACTGTTAATTAGTAAAATGTACAATATGTTATGAATTTCGCAAATGTGCTATAACTTACAAATTTGCAAAACGTATGATATGTTACGAATCCTATCTAGGTGGCTAACATTAGCTAGCTGGCTAATGTTAGCTAGGCTAGGGGTTTGGGCTAGGGGTTAGTTTAGGGTTAAAGGGTTAAGGATAGGGTTGGAGAAGGGTTAGCTAAAGGGGTTAATGCTAGGGCTAGGGTCAGAGTTAGATAAAATTGTTAAGGTTAGGGCTTGGGGAAGGGTTAGCTAACATGCTAAGTAGTTGCAAAGTAGCTAAAAAGTTGTAAGTAGTTGAAACGTTGCTATACGAAATTTGCATTATATGCCAACCCATCCACCCGACCAACAACCTTACTTTCGTTTTTTGCCTTAAGTAGCCATCTGTCTTACGTAACCATACCAAACATATCCGTAACATATCATACTAATTTGAGTGTCCTGGATTTACATTTACTATGTTACGTCTAGCCTATGAGACCAGGCTGCATATTGTGGTGGTGAGGCATAATGTGTCTAGATGGGCGGAGGCTAGAGGCGAGAAGAGCATGGGAGGACGGTGGTGAAACCTGCACTATGACATCCTATAGCACCCATTCAATAGCACCCATTCATCCACGCCATATCATACATCTATGCTGGTCTATCAATGCACTTCCCCTACAACAAACCACAGATGAGCATGAGATCCTTAGATTCTCGACAGCACGAAGCATGTGGTGGAATTGGCAAAAATGCAGTTATTGCTCACTGGCTTTTCTTCATCATGGTTCAATGGAAAGTTGTTGCTTGTTGACCAGACATTTTTTGGGCAAATGAATTATGTAGGTCAGGTGATCGTCTTCACACGTCGGACCTGGTAATACTGTCTCATAAATGTCTGATAATGCTTTTAGATTTCCGTGCTGGACCACTGTCGCATCTCCCCTGTCGCTCTGCTCGAGCGTGTTCAGTCTCTTGTTATAACATCAGAGAGAAAGCGATAGAGAGACAGAGAGCATCAAAATTGAGAAGCTAGTAGCAGGCCTATAGTTATGCTAGAAATCCGTCATCGAAAGGGTTGTTGAGAGGGCCTTAAACTGACAAACAAAAGGACATGCTCTTGGTTGGCACGGCTGCTACGCTATACCATATTGCATCGTGCTGCTTCCATCGCTCTGCGTGGGCGGCGCTATAGTGGTTGTTCCCCGAGTAAAAACAGACTCATATATCATCACCAGTGGTTGATTGTTTCCCGGCACAGCCTATTGCTAATCTATAAAGCTGCACTCTGTCTGTGTCTGGTCTACTGAGCTGACATTTCTCGAATCAAACCAATGCCTCGGAGATCAATGTTTTTTAAAGATCCGTTGAACTGTGAGTCGTGTGCGTGTTTGACTTGTAGCTATCCCTGTTTTTTTTCTCTGAGTATATACCCTCCAGATATAAGTAGTTGACTGCAGACAGGATTAAATTTCCCCCTGAACAACTATAGGCCTACTGAAATTGACATTTGGCCAAGAAGTGACTTGGGAGTAAATCGATTTCAGAACATTCTACTTATATCACAATCTATATGATTACAACCTTGGATTAATTAATTAAAGCTACAATCAGCAGTTGAAACAACCAGTTTCAACAACAACCCGGCCCCGCCCCTGTTTCGGTAAAAAAAACTGAGGGATGGGCTGGAGAAATGTAACCACTCTCAAATTCATAGACAGAGCTATAGATGCAATGACTGACGATACATCAAATCAGAATTATAGTTTTAACCATTTGTCTATATTTACTTTGTGTACATATTGGGGAATTTAAACAAGCTGGTGTTTTGGGTTCTGGTGGGGCACGACAGTTGAACCAAGCTCATGAGGCATTTATAAGTTATATTCTTCAAGAATCAATGAGTACAGATTATTAATATCCAGTACAAAAAATGGATGTAGCAACCGCAGATTGTCCGTTTAAGCTTTTTGCCAAACATACCCACAAAACATGCCCCACTGACACTGATTGCCAATGGTGCTTGTCAATTGAAAGATCAAATCAAATCAAAATCAAATCAAATCAAATGTATTTATATAGCCCTTCGTACATCAGCTGATATCTTAAAATGCTGTACAGAAACCCAGCCTAAAACCCCAAACAGAAAGAGCCATGGCACCATAACATGCAGAATATGACATGCATTTGAGAGCCTGGAGGAAGCTCGAAAGCATGAAAAAAAAGAAGCCTTGAATAACCGTGAATTTTACTCTGCTTTTTAATTGGATATAAGAATAAAGTTATCACGCTTCAGTTTAATCTCTCTGACAAAGAAAATAGTCATCATGGCCTCCAGGTGTACAGCAGCACTTTTTCTGTCTCCGTCGTGGTAGAACGATGTCAGAGGGACTGTGTGTGATGGTATCTCCATAATGAGATCTCTATTGGTGCTGTTCTGACCAGCAGAGACCAGTGGACCGGAGGTTATTCTAAGTTCATGGCCCTGGCAAAGGGCCGCAGATTTGTGTTTGTATTTATTAGGGATCCCCATTAGCTGCAGCCAAGGCAGCAGCTACTCTACCTGGGGTCCAAACACACCAAAGTACCCACATTACATATAAAACAAAATATAAAAAGAGTCAACTATGTTTGTACTGAATGAGCTAAAGATAAAATCGTACATCATATAACATCCTGGCGTGGAAATTCTTACACAGGGACACTCTAAGTCAATCTTAAATGAATCATTGTTTATTTGTCAGTGTGCTAGAGAGGTTCCAACCAGCTCAATGCACCATAGTACACATGTCATTCAGGAGCTCTTACTGGGCAGTCCTTGCAGTTGTCTTATATTCGGCTATACACAGACAAGTTATATTTTCATGATTTAGCATCGTTCATTAATCATTACCGTTTTGTTTCATTCATGTGACCGACCGACCAATACTGGTTCATAGCATGTGACTGACCAGTACCTCACGAGGCTTCTCCTCTCTAAGCTGAGACCTTGAAACTGAGATATCTTTTGTTCGTTCTCAAAACAAGGTCTGGGTGTACTGCCAAATTTCAGATACCGAGAAGTGAGGATTCGTTAAATTAGTCACTGGTCTGAACACAGAAATTGGTTATTAGAACAGCACATGACTAGAACACAGAAATGATTTACAAGAAAAGCACAAACATAAAAATTCCATGACACATAATCACCACAAATCCACCACACAACATTTTCAATACCACCATACAACAATATCACAATGTGTGCGTATACATGTGTCTGTACCTTTGTGTGTGTCTCTTTACAGTCCCTGTTGTTCCATACGGTGTATTTTACCTGCTTTTTAAATCTGATTCTACTGCTTGCATCAGTTACCTGATGTGGAATAGAGTTCTGCGTATTCATGGCTCTATGCAGAACAGTGTGCCACCCATAGTCAGTTCTGGACTTGGGAACTGAGAAGAGACCTCTTGTGGCATGTCTTGTGGGGTATGCACAAGCTCAGTGCATTCAGCTTGTCAACACCTCTTACAAAAACAAGTGATAATGAAGTCAATCTTTCTTCCACTTTGAGCCATGCGAGATTGACATGCATGTCATTAATGTTAGCTCTCCGTGTACTTTTAAGGGCCAGCCGTGCTGCCCTGTTCTGAGCCAACTGCAATTTTCCCAAGTCCTTCTTTGTGGCACCTCGCCACACTACTAAACAGTAGACTAGGTGTGACAAAACTAGGGCCTGTAGGACCTGCCTTGTTGATAGTGTTGTTAAGAAGGCAGAGCAGCCCTTTATTATGGACAGACTTATCTCCATCTTTGCTACTGTAGATTAGTTTTTTTGGAAGTACTATCTATCTGCTCGATGTTGGACCTTCTCCAAATCATAGAGCACCTCCATCATAAAAGCTTTGTCGTAAATAATATTTGCTATGTAGCACCTCTCTAATAAAAGCGTTGTTGTAAAGAATGCTTGCTATTATAGACTTCAAGGACTATCTCTGTTTTGCAACAGTGGTCAGTGATGACAAGACACGTTGTTTGAACAGGCCTGCCAGTAAGAAGGTAGGCCGGAGACTGCAACAGTAATAAGTGTCGCGCTGCGAGCTGTTACCACGCCGATAGCATCTTCCAAGTCAGTTGTATGATGGAAGGATTCCTCTGTGTTGAGTTACGAGGCATACTGTAGGACTGGCTGAAATCTCCCTGGTCTGGATTGAAGCACTGGCCATCTAATTACCATCTAATCCCTTCTCAAATGAACCACGTTAACCTAATCATCTGCTCTAGTCAACATGAACGTGCTTGATCCGTTCACCGTTACATATCCTACAGTGAGCTCAGGTGCCTGACAATAGACTGGATAGACATTAGTATTCTGTTGACTCTGGGCTGCATTCGGCACGATTGCAGTATCTTAATCAGGAGCCAATGGAGCGTGATTAGGTTCTGTGGTGATATGTTTGCTCTACCTTTGTCAATCTACCCCCCCGTCTCTTCTCTCCCTCTGTCCCCACAGCCCCTTCCCCTCTCTCCTCCTGCCCACTGCCACCCCCTGCGGCTGCCGCTCCTTGTCGTGTTTGGCTTGTCACTTGTCATATTTCCCAGGCCCTCTGGGTCCAGCGTGTCTGCTTTAATGGCCTCGGTGTTAATAAATTTGTCCTGGGGCTCCCCCAGGAGGAAGGGAGAGAGCCAGCCCAGCCGTTGCCTCCCTACGCAAGGAGACCGCAGAGGTGACTGTCTGCCACTGTCAGAGGGGAGCTAGGGCTTCTGCTCAGCTCCCCTATGCTCTGTATTGATGGGGTAGGGATGCGCTGATGCCAGACCTGGGTTCAAATGGTCATTGTTTTCTTTCAAATGCTTAAAGCATTTAATTGAGCCTGTCTGATGGGAGCCTGTCATTTTGGGACTATTCCATTGGTTGTATTGCTTCAGGCACCGCAGGTTCAATCAAGCACGTCTAAAGTGAAAGAAAACAAATACTATTTGAACCCAGATTAGATTACCAGTGAAGGGGCCTGTATGCACTGCTGATCCTGAATCTTTCTCCTGTTCCTAAGCAGTAGACCCTAGTACACTTGTAACAGGTGTGAGGGACAATTAGGGGTGATGTCCGTTAGAAGCTACTGTAAAGCCAACTTACAAGCTCTACGCAGACGCAAGATTCGGAGTTTTGCAATGTCGTTGTTCATCACAAATGGGGCGGCCCCTTGTAACATGCTCTGACATACTCTGACATACTTTTTGACTATGTGAAAATGTAGACATCCAATATCATTCTTTCCGCAGCCGTAGAGGCAGTGTTGTCACTTGGTTCCTTGATCTGATCTATAGGCTATTCATCAAAGTAGAATATTTTGCATTGATACCCAAATATAATCTCACCCACTGTTCAAACAGTAAGCCAAACAACAAGAATCCACCCAAAAAGGTATTTTGTTTAGAAATAATAACTAGTGATTAGAGGCTATTGTGAAATGGTAGAACCTGCTGTAGCCAACTAGCTAACCATGTACTTTTTTCTCAGTGACCAAAACATGATGACGTTCTATTTTTAGCTGAAATTAAACCAGATTGTTGTGAGGAATTACACTATGGAGGGCATATTGATGTGTAAATGGTGTTGTTATGGTGGATACTGTGTGTGGTAAAAGATTGAGCAAAGACAGACTAACTGGAGGAATAAGACAAAATGGCAGCCGTTGCAGACAAACGGTTATTGTGAGCATGCAAACATCCACACGCGTACGCACGCGTACGCACGCGCACACACACACACACACACACACGCACAGAGACAAAGAGCTATTCTCTCTTTAACTGTTGAAGCAGAACAATGATTTGGTCTATTATCAGAACAGACCATGAGCCAGTTTGTCTGCAGGTTAGGGAATGCCAGTTTAAACTGAACATTTGTCTGGTCTGAGTGCTTGTGTCTGCCACATAGCTGCTGCCTACTGAATGAATGACATGGATCAGGGAATGGCATGGAATGCATCCCTGAGGAATGTTAAGCACCTCCATGGTATTCTCATCTTTTCGTCCATTTTGATGTGTTTGTGACTGGGTAGCAGCATGCAGGGGTTTTATTTGATGAATACAGGTACAGTCGTTTTAGGTTTTCCAGGCCAGATCATTTGCAGGCACATGAGCAAAAGACAGCCGACGGGGGTAGAGGTGATGGTGTGAAGAGCATTCTATAAGCACTCTGTGATTGGACAAGGCATGAAAAATTACAACCTCAAAAGGGAACGTGTGGGTAATGTGAATGAAGGCATCTCCATATTTTTCATTACAGGACCTGCAGTGATTATAGCCCGCTGATTGTAGCTCAGCTGTATATTCTTTGAAGGGTGCCTTTTATATCAAATCTAAATAAAATCTTATTTGTCACATGCGTCGAATACAAACTTACAGTGAAAGGGTTACTTACAAGCCCTTAACCAACAATGCAGTTTTTAGAAAAATAAGAAATAAAGTAACAAATAATTAAAGAGCAGCAGTAAAATAACAATAGTGAGAGCATATGGGGTACCGGTACAGAGTCAATGTGCGGGGGCACAGGTAATTGAGGTAATATGTACATGCAGGTAGAGTTAATAAAGTGACTATGCATAGATAATAAACAGAGAGTTGCAGCAGCGTAAATGAGAGGGGGTGGGGGGGGGGGGGGGGGCAATGCAAATAGTCTGGGTAGCCATTTAATTAGATGTTCAGGAGTCTTATGGCTTGGGGGAAGAAGCAGTTTAGAAGCCTCTTGGACCTAGACTTCGCACTTGCCGTGTGGTAGCAAAGAGAACAGTCTATGACCAGGGAGGCTAGAGCATTTGACAATTTTTAGGGCCTTCCTCTGACACCACCTGGTATAGAGGTCCTGGATAGCAGGAAGCTTGGCCCCAGTGATGGTACTGGGCCGTACTCACTAACCTTTGTAGTACCTTGTGGTGAGAAAGCCGAGCAGTTGCAGCTGTAGAACCTTTTGAGGATCTGAGGACCCATGCCAAATCTTTTCAGTCTCCTGAGGGGGAATAGGTTTTGTTGTGTCCTCTTCACAACTGTCTTGGTGTGCCATGTTAGTTTGTTGGGGATGTGGACACCAAGGAACTTGAAACTCTCAACCTGCTCCACTACAGTCCCGTCGATGAGAATGGGGGCGTGCTCGGTCCTCCTTTTCCTGTAGTCCACAATCATCTCATTTGTCTTGATCATGTTGAGGGAGAGGTTGTTGTCTTGGCACCACACGGCCAGGCCTCTGACCTCCTCCCTATAGGCTGTCTCGTCGTTATCAGTGATCAGGCATACCACTGTTGAGTCATCGGAAAACTTAATGATGGTGTTGGAGTCGTGCCTGGCCATGCAGTCATGAGTGAACAGGGAGTACAGGAGGAGACTGAGCACGGACCCCCGAGGGTCCCCCAGTGTTGAGGATCAGCGTGGCGCATGTTTGGTTACCTACCCTTACCACCTGGGAGCGGCCCATCAGGAAGTCCAGGATCCAGTTGCAGAGGGAGGTGTTTAGTCCCAGGGTCCTTAGCTTAGTGATGAGCTTTGAGGGCACTATAGTGTGGAACACTGAGCAGTAGTCAATGAATAGCATTCTCACATAGGTGTTCCTTTTGACCAGTTGTGAAAGGGCAGTGTGGAGTGCAATAGATATTGCATCATCTGTGGATCTGTTGGGGCGGCAAGCAAATTGGAGTGGGTCTAGGGTTTCTGGGATAATGGTGTTGATGTGAGCCATGAACAGCCTTTCAAAGCACTTCATTGCTACAGACGTGAGTGCTACGGGTCAGTAGTTATTTAGGCAGGTTACCACCTTAGTGTTCTTGGGCACAGGGACTGTAGTGGTCTGCTTGAAACATGATGGTATTACTGACTCAGACAGGGAGAGGTTGAAAATGTCAGTGAAGACACTTGGTCAGCGCATGCACGGAGTACACATCCTGGTAATCTGTCTGGCCCTGCGGCCTTGTGAATGTTGACCTATTGAAAGGTCTTACTCACATCGGCTACGGAGAGCGTGATTACACAGTCATCCGGAACAGCTGATGCTCTCATGCATGTTTAAAAAAATATATATATAAAAATAAACATGGGGTCGACAGAGATGGTCACTTCGCTTTGAGTCCTTAGGAAACTATGAAGTATTTTTTTTAAATGTATTATTTCTTACATTGTTACCCCAGGGAATCTCGAGTGTTATTACATACAGCCGGGAAGAACTATTGGATATAAGAGCGATGTCAACTTACCAACATTACGACCAAGAATACGACTTTCCCGAAGTGGATCATCTGTTTGGACCACCACCCAGGACAATGGATTTAATCCCAGAAGCCGACCCAAAACAACGGCGTTGCAGAAGGGGCAGACGGAGCGGCTTCCTGGTCAGGCTCCGTAAACGTGCACATCGCCCACCGCTCCCAAGTATACTAGTCGCCAATGTCCAGTCTCTTGACAACAAGGTAGACAAAATTTGAGCAAGGGTTGCCTTCCAGAGAGACATCAGAGATAGTAACATTCTCTGTTTCACGGAAACATGGTTCTCTCGGGAAATGGTGTCAGAATCAGTTCAGCCACTGGGCTTCTCCATGAATCGCGCCAACAGAGATAAACACCTCTCTGGGAAGAAGAAGGGCGGGGGTGTATGCTTCATGATTAATGACTCATGGTGTAATCATAACAACATACAGGAGCTCAAGTCCTTCTGCTCACCCGACCTAGAATTCTTTACAATCAAATGTTGGCCATTTTACCTACCAAGAGAATTCTCGTCAGTTATCGTCACAGCTGTGTACATTCCCCATCAAGCAGACACCAAGACAGCCCTCAAGGAACTTCACTGGACTCTATGTAAACGGGAAACCATATATCCTAAGGAAGCATTTATTGTAGCTGGGGATTTTAACAAAGCACATTTGAGAACAAGGCTACCTAAATTCTATCAGCATATTGATTGCACTGCGCGCGGAGGTAATACACTCGATCACTGCTACTCTAACTTCCGCGATGCATACAAAGCTCTCCCCCGCCCTCCCTTCGGCAAATCCGACCACGAAGCCATCTTGCTCCTTCTGTCTTATAGGCAGAAACTCAAACTGGATGTACCAGTGACTAGAACCATTCAAAGCTGGTCTGACCAATCGGAATCCACGCTTCAAGATTGTTTTGATCACATGGACTGGGATACGTTCCAGTCAGCCTCAGAGAACAACATTGATCTATACGCTGACTCAGTGAGTGAGTATATAAGGAAGTGCATTGGAGATGTTGTACCCAATGTGACTATTAAAACCTACCCTAACCAGAAACCGTGGATGGATGGCGGCATTCGCGCAAAACTGAAAGCGCAAACCACTGCATTTAACCATGGAAAGAGGTCTGGGAATATGGCTGAATATAAACAGTGTAGTTATTCCCTCCGCAAGGCAATCAAACAAGTGAAATGCCAGTACAGGGACAAAGTGGAGTCGCAATTCAACGGCTCAGACACGAGACGTTTGTGGCAGGATCTTCAGGAAATCACGGGCTACAAAAGAAAACCAGCCACGTCATGGATACCGCCGTCACGCTTCCAGCCCGCTTTGAGGATAAGACAGTGCCACCGTCAAGACCTGCTGACAAGGACTGCCCCCCCTTCTCTGTGGCCGACATGAGTAAAACATTTAAACATGTTAACCCTCACAGGGCTGCTGTCCCAGACTGCATCCCAAGCCGCGTCCTCAGAGCATGCTAAGACCATTGAATATGTTTACGGACATATTCAATCGCTCCCTATCCCAGTCTGCTGTTCACACATGCTTCAAGATGGCCACCATTGTTCCTGTGACCAAGAAGGTAAAGATAACTGAACTAAACGACTACCCCGTAGCACTCACTTCTGTCATCATGAAGTGCTTTGAGAGACTAGTCAAGGATAATATCACCTCCACCTTACTGGCCACCCTAGACCCACTTCAGTTTGCATACCACCCGAACAGGTCCACAGACGATGCAATCGCCATCACACTGCACACTGCCCTATCCCATCTGGAAAAGTAGAATACCTATGTAAGAATGCTGTTCATTAACTACAGCTCAGCATTCAACACCATAGTACCCTCCCTCCAAGCTCATCATCAAGCTGGAGGGGGTCTCAACCCCTCCCTGTGCAATTGGGTCCTGGACTTTCTGACGGGCCGCCCCCAGGTGGTGAAGGAAGGAAACAGCGCCTCTTCAACCTCAGGAGGCTGAAGAAATGTGGCTTGTCACCCAAAACCATGACTAACTTTTACAGATGCACAGTTGAAAGCATCCTGTCGGGCTATATCACAGCCTGGTACGGCAACTGCACCGCCCTCAACCACAAGGCTCTCCAGAGTGTTGTGCGGTCTGCACAGTGCATCACTGGGGGCAAACTACCTGCCCTCCATGACACCTATAGCACCCAATGTCACAGGAAGGCCAAAGAGATCATCAAGGACAACAACCAACCAAGCCACTGCCTGTTCACACCGCTACCATCCAGACGACAAGGTCAGTACAGGTGCATGAAGCTGGGACCGAGAGACTGAAGAACAGCTTCTATCTCAAG
Organism: Oncorhynchus clarkii lewisi; assembly: GCF_045791955.1. Taxonomy (NCBI): domain Eukaryota; kingdom Metazoa; phylum Chordata; class Actinopteri; order Salmoniformes; family Salmonidae; genus Oncorhynchus; species Oncorhynchus clarkii. The sequence continues at coordinate 34,881,682 of NC_092154.1, read as the reverse complement.
GCCTTCAGACTGCTAAACAGCAATCACTAACTCAGAGAGGCCACTGCCTACATTGAGACCCAATCATTGGCAACTTGAATAAATGGATCACTAGTCACTTTAAACAATGCCACTTTAAATAATCGCACTTTAATAATGTTTACATATCCTACATTACTCATATCATACGTCCATACTGTATTTTATACCATCTATTGCACCTTGCCTATGCCGCTTGGCCACCGCTCATCCATATATTTATATGTACATATTCTCATTCACTTCTTTTAGATTTGTGTGTGTTAGGTAGTTGTTGGGGAATTGTTAAATTACTTGTTAGATATTACTGCGCTGTCAGAACTAGAAGCACAAGCATTTCCCTACACTCGCATTAACATCTGCTAATCATGTGTACAGTATCCAACGAGTGTTGGAGCCCATCGATCTTAGGCCTGTATTGATGCTTTGCCTCCATGACACCTATAGCACCCAATGTCACAGGAAGGCCAAAGAGATCATCAAGGACAACAACCAACCAAGCCACTGCCTGTTCACACCGCTACCATCCAGACGACAAGGTCAGTACAGGTGCATGAAGCTGGGACCGAGAGACTGAAGAACAGCTTCTATCTCAAGGCCTTCAGACTGCTAAACAGCAATCACTAACTCAGAGAGGCCACTGCCTACATTGAGACCCAATCATTGGCAACTTGAATAAATGGATCACTAGTCACTTTAAACAATGCCACTTTAAATAATCGCACTTTAATAATGTTTACATATCCTACATTACTCATATCATACGTCCATACTGTATTTTATACCATCTATTGCACCTTGCCTATGCCGCTTGGCCACCGCTCATCCATATATTTATATGTACATATTCTCATTCACTTCTTTTAGATTTGTGTGTGTTAGGTAGTTGTTGGGGAATTGTTAAATTACTTGTTAGATATTACTGCGCTGTCAGAACTAGAAGCACAAGCATTTCCCTACACTCGCATTAACATCTGCTAATCATGTGTACAGTATATGACCAATACAATTTGATTTGACTTGCTACTTGCCTCAAAGCGAGCATATAAGTAATTTAGCTCGTCTGGTAGGCTTGTGTCACTGGGAAGCTTGCGGCTGTGCTGCCCTTTGTAGTCTGTAATAGTTTGCAAGCCCTGACACATCCAACGAGTGTTGGAGCCAGTGTAGTACGAATCGATCTTAGGCCTGTATTGATGCTTTGCCTGTTAGATGGTTCATCGGAGGGCGTAGTGGGATTTCTTATAAGCTTCCGTGTTAGAGTCCCACTCCTTGAAAGCTGCAGCTCTACCCTTTAGCTCAGTACGGATGTTGCCTGTAATCCATGGCTTCAGGTTGGGGTATGTACGTACAGTCACTGTGGGGACGACGTCATCAAGGCATTTATTGTGTCATGCCCTGACCGTAGATTGCTTTGTATGTTTATATTTTTGTTTGGTCAGGGTGTGATTTGGGTGGGCATTCTATGTTTGTATGTCTAGCTTTGTTTATTTCTATGTTTTGGCCAGGTATGGTTCTCAATCAGGGACAGCTGTCTATCGTTGTCTCTGATTGGGAATCATACTTAGGTAGCCTGTTTTTCCACTTTTAGTTATGGGTAGTTGTATTTCTGTTTAGTGTTTGTTACACCTTGCAGAACTGTTTCGGGTTTTCCTTTTGTTATTTTTGTATTCAGTTCCTTATATTAAAGATGAACATGTATCCCACTGCATTTTGGTCTGACGATTGCTCTTCTTCCGATGAAAGCCGTTACATATTGATTATGCCAGTGACTGATTTGGTGAACTCCTCAATGCCATCGGAAGAATCCCGGAACATACAGTATTCCGGTCTGTGCTAGCAAAACAGTCCTGTAGCTTAGCATCTGCTTCATCTGCTCAGGTCACTGGTTCTTCCTGCTTCAGTTTTTGCTTGTAAGCAGGAATCAGGAGGATATAATTATGGTCAGATTTGCCAGGTAGAGGTAGCGCGAGGTAGAGCTTTGCACGCGTCTCTGTGTGGAGTAAAGGTGGTCTAGAGTTTTTTTCGCCTTTGGTTGCACATTTAACATGCTGGTAGAAATTAGGTAAAATGGATATGAGTTTCCCTGCATTAAAGTCCCCGGCCATAGTGCCACCTCTGGATGAGCATTTTCCTGTTTACTTCTGGCCGTATACAGCTCATTGAGTGTGGCCTTAGTGCCAGCATCGGTTTGTGGTGGTAAATAGACGGCTACGAAGAATATAAGTAGTTTGGTCTACAGCTTATCATGAGATACTCCACCTCAGGTGAGCAAAACTTTGAGACGTCCTTAGATATCATGCACCAGCTGTTGTTTACAAATATACATTGCCCTTGTCTTACCAGAGGCTGCTGTTCTAGCCTGCCGATACAGTGTCCAACCCACCAGCTGTATGTTATTCATGTCGTCGTTCAACCACGACTCAGTGAAAGATAAGATATTATAGTTTTTAATGTCCCGTTGGTAAGATATACGTGCTTGTAGTTTGTCCACTTTATTATCCGATTGTACGTTGGCCAATAGTATCGATGGCAAAGGCAGATTAGCCACTCGTCGCCGGATCCTTACAAGGCACCCCGATCTCCTTCCGCGATATCTCCGTCTTTTTCTCCTGCAAATGACAGGGATGAGGGCCTTGTCGGGTGTCTGGAGTAATCCCTCTCGTCCGGCTCATTAAAGAAAATTATTTGTCCTGTTCAAGGTGAGTAATCTCTGTTCTGATGTCCAGAAGCTCTTTTCGGTCATAAGAGACAGTAGCAGCAACACTGTGTACAAAATAAGTTACAAACAATGCAAAAAAAAACAAAATAGCACGGTTGGTTAAGAGCCCATAAAACGGCAGCCATCCCCTCTGGCGCCATTAGCAGTATCTTTGGCAATTAAGTTTAGAAATGTGGAAACGTTCAAGTTAATGCAGGCATTAACTGATGAACTGCTTTTGAAAATCGTAATAATTCCTCAAAAGTCTCTACTCAACTAGAGGCGTACAAAGTGTTATTTACCTTGGGAAATGTAATAGCTGTCATATAAAATGTTTAACAACATTTTCTGCCGCCATAAAGAAAATGATTAAATTATGATAGTCAGCAAAGCTCACTCAAGATTGTGTGTGTGTCTGCATGTGTGCATGTGTGTTTGTGGGAGAGAGTGTGTTAACTGGTATCAGGACAAATAGTAAGATAGACCTAGCAGTGGCTTGCATGCAGAAGTGGTGGAGAATTGAACATGTGTTAGTAATGAATGAAACGATTAAAGTCGAAAGCATCTCAACAGACATTGTCAAGGTGTTGTTGTTGTTGTTACATTTCCTCTGCAGGTAGTTGGACTTGCCTACGAATCCCAAATGAAACAATCAACAGTATTTTGCCGATGACACAACAGTGATCACCGACAACGCCGAGACAGCCTATAGGGAGGAGGTCAGTCGCCTGGCCGTGTGGTGCCAGGACAAGAACCACTCCCTCAACGTGATCAAGACAAAGGACATTATTGTGGACTACAGGAAAAGGAGGACCGAGCACGCCCCCCATCCTCATTGACGGGGCTGTAGTGTAGCAGGTTGAGCGATTTCAAGTTCCTTGGTGTCCACATCATCAACAAATTAACATTGTCCAAGCACACCAAGACAGTATAGAAGAGGGCACAACAAAACCTATTCCTCTTCAGGAGATTGAAATAATTTGGCTCGCTATGTTGCCTTGTATTGTGTCATTTTTGAGTAAAGTATGTTGATTACTCATATCTGCTGTCCTGCGCCTGACTCTCTACACCAGCTACCTTTACACTACCCAGATTATTTGCATTGCCCCCCCACCCTCTCTTTTACGGTTCTGCTTCTCTCTGTTATTATCTATGCACAGGCACTTTAATAACTCTACCTACATGTACATGTTACCTCAATTACCTCGACTAACCGGTGCCCTCACACATTGACTCTGTACCGGTACCCCCAGTATATGGTCTCGCTATTGTTATTTTACTGCTGCTCTTTAATTACTTGTTCCTTTTATTTCTTATTCTCATTCATATTTTTTAAACTGCATTGGTGGTTAGGGGCTTGTAGGTAAGCATTCCACTGTTGTATTCGGCGCATGTGACTAATACAATTTGATTTATTTTGGATTTGGAGGGGAAGTGTGAGGTAGTAGATGGGTTTGGGGAGGGAGGTGGAGGAGGTTTGGAGAGGGGAGGGAGGTAATGAGGCGGTATAGTTTGGGTTTGAAGAGAAGATAGTGGATGAATTTGGAAAGGGGAGGGAGGTAGAGGATGAGGCAGATGCTGGCAGCTGTCAGAGTGCAGCAGAAGTGAGTAATTCACAGAGACCCGTTGGATCTGAGAGTAACATAAACCAACCTGTTTATCTGTCAGCGGAGATGTATGTGGACCATTCCCCCTCACACATTGAGTGTTGATTTTGTAGTACAGATTTTGATTTTGTAGAAACATGCTTAACTTGTGTTATCTAAAATGTCCCAGTTGATTCCTGCTTAGATTATACTTCCATCTATTTATGATAGGACAACGTTTAGATTTTCGCCTAAATAGACATGCCCAAACGTAATTCCTTTACATGAGATTGCCATAAACAATAACTGGTAATATTGCATAGTCTTAGAAAGGTCTAGAACTCACCTTTCCGGTCGTTTTTTTAAATAAATTGCTTAGGTCTTCTCACTTTTGAGGACACAAACTCAAGTACATAGCGCAAATATTATTGAAACAACAGTGAGGCAATAGGGCTTGAAAGGACTGAAATGCTTTCTGAATATAGTAGCAATCCAATTATAAATGACCTACTATAAGATTTCACCATTCTTATAACTGTAAAATAAATATGATCATACTTACAGTACAATATTGGCATTATTTCATATAATTGACAACAGAGACTTTTATTCTCAACGTCCACTGAGCAGCACAGCGACACCATTCAAATGTGTGCAGACTCATTACAACTTCAACTTAAAACACAAAGTGATTTCATCCATCTGTGACCAAGAGAAATTAGTCTTGTTTAAATTCTATGAAATTATTTTGTATTTTTTCCTGTTGAGAGCTAAAAAAATCAATGTGAGAACATCACAGCAAGATGAAACTACTATTGTGCATCCGCAAGACCAGGGATGGGCAACCGGCGGCCTGCATTCAAGAGGGGCGCTGCTAACATGTTTTGTTCGCAATGTGGTGGGGGGGAATGCACATGTGGGTACGCAGACCATGATGAGTTGAGATTTTTTGTGGCCCCCGCCCCCAGCAAAGTTTTATATACAGTACCTATCAAAAGTTTGGACACACCTATTCATTCAAGGGTTTTTCTTTATTTTTACTATTTTCTACATCAAAACTAAGAAATAACACACATAATCATATAGTAACCAAAAGAGTGTTAAACAATCAAAATATATTTGATATTTGATATTCTTCAAAGTAGCCAACCTTTGCCTTGACAGCTTTGCACACTCTTGGCAGTCTCTCAACCAGCTTCACGAGGAATGCTTTTCCAACAGTCTTGAAAGAGTTCCCACATATGCTGAGCAGTTGTCGGCTGCTTTTCCTTCACTCTGCAGTCCAACTCATCCCAAACCATCTCAATTGGGTTGAAGTTGGGTGATTGTGGAGGCCGGGTCATTTGATGCAGCACTCCATCACTCTCCTTCATGGCCAAATAGCCTTTACACAGCCTGGAGGTGTGTTGGGTCATTGTCCTATTGAAAAATAAATTATAGTCCCACTAAGAGCAAGCCAGATGGGATGGCGTATCGCTGCAGAATGCAATGGTAGCTATGCTGGTTAAGTGTGCTTTGAATTCTAAATAAATCACTGACAGTGTCACTAGCAAAGCACCCCCACACCATCATACCTCCTCATCCATGCTTCACGATGGGAACCACACATGCGGAGATCATCCGTTCACCTACTCTGCGTCTCACAAAGACACGGCAGTTGGAAATTTGGACTCGTCAGACCAAAGGACAGATTTCCACCAGTCTAATGTCCATTGCTAATTTTTCTTGGTCCAAGCAAGTCTCTTATTATTATTGGTGTCCTTTAGTAGTGGTCTCTTTGCAGCAATTTGACCATGAAGGCCTGAGTCACGCACTCCTCTGAACGGGCTGCAATCTGAGGTGCAGTTAACTCTAATGAACGTATCCACTGCAGAGGTAACTCTGGGTCTTCCTTTCCTGTGGCAGTCCTCATGAGAGCCAGTTTCATCATTGCGCTTGATGTTTTTTTCGACTGCACTTGAAAAAACTTTACAATTTCTTGAAATTTTGACTGACCTTCATGTCTTAAAGTAATGATGGACTGTTGTTTCTCTTTGCTTATTTGAAATGTTCTTGACATAATATGGACTTGGTCTTTTACCAAATAGGGATATCTTGTATGTCAACCCTACCTTGTGACAACAGAACTGATTGGCTCAAACGCATTAAGGAAAGAAATTCCACAAATTAACTTTCAACAAGGCACAACTGTTAATTGAAATGCATTCCAGGTGACTACCTCATGAAGCTGGTTGAGAGAATGCCAAGAGTGTGCAAAGCTGTCATCAAGGCAAAGGGTGGATACTTTGAAGAATCTGTTTAACAATTTGTTTAACACTAAAAAGGCTTCTAAAGATTGTCATTTCCACTTCAAAATGAAAGACTTGATTTTCCTTAATGGAAAATGTATCATCTCCTACAAAATGTCAATTAATTATAATCCACATAATAATTCACATTTCCTGTTGCTGTAGAATGATTTTCCTGCTGTAGCAAACTGTCTCAAATTAAGATCCTACATCTGTAGATGTCCTTCTCACTCCTTAGTCACAAAGAATGATACACTCTCTGGCACACAATATTGCACAGTAATACACATAACTTTAACATTGAATATTTTAATGTTGTTAGGTTACCCTTGAGGAGATTATATATTATAGAAATCAACGGAACCTGTGAAGGGTACAGACGTGGATCTTAATTTGATCACCCTGTTGCAGGATAACTTTTCTACAATTCATGAAATGTAAAACTTGTGTGTGACAGTGATGTCAAAAACCTGAGTTTTATATATATATTTCCACCCTGTGAGTTTGGAATAATACTGTTAAATAGTGCAAATTATAGTAATGCCCATTTAGTGTTTAAAAAAAGACATTTTAGCCCGTTTTGGTCAGATGAAATTTTGGACTGCCTGGTGATATCACCAGGGTGTGAATTAGCTAATAGACCAAGAGAGCTCCAAGCCTCTCTGCCAATACCAGCTAGTTTTCCGTTTTCCCCTCCACACTCAGACCACTCCCAGACAGTCCTAGTAACATCTTTCCTTGAGAAATTGCTTTTTGCTAAGAATGTGTTTTTTTAAATGATTTTTGACCAACAATCACAGTAAGGTATTTAATTGCTACCCATAAATTATTTGATATTGAGATCAAAATTGCTTCATTAGACCTTTAAAAAGGTTTCTGAATTTTGTGAATTTCCCTTTGAAATTTCAGACTTGATTTTCCCTTATGAAAAATGTCCTGTTGCTGCAGGATTATTTTCCTGCTGGAGCAAACTGTTTCAAATTAAGTACCTATATGTTGTGGCATAATTGATTGGATTTACAGTATATAGTGCTTTACAAAGTAGGGGGAAACTCACATCATCCACCGCCAATGTCTGGCACCCACCTGTGTGATGCACGCCGACCATTTTGTGCCAGAAAGCTCACCACACATCAGCTACAGATGTATGATCTTAATTTGATCACCGTGTAGCGGGAGAGCTTTCCTGCAATGCAGGACATTTTAAAATTGTAGTGTATTTGAGGTTTACAAAGATTTTGGCACGCGTCACAGGGCAATGTCCCCTTCAATGCCTTGGGATCTCATGAGACCAGAGGGAAGAGTGCCCCCAGCTGGCCCTCCAACACCATCTGGTGCCTCATCCAGGGACCACCCTGCATCCCACAGAGGCAAGCCAGCAGTGGGATGCAGGGTGGTATGCTGCATGCATACCATTATGATTGCACTTCCTTTGTATTATTATGATAGTATATGCAATTTTACAGACTTTTATCCAAAGTGACTAACAGTCATGTATGCAAACATTTTTAACCTATGGGTGGTCCCGGGAATCAAACCCACTATTCTGGCGTTGCAGGAGCCATGCTCTACCAACTGAGCTACAGTAAGTTAATCACTTCATGTCATCATTCCCTTAGTGAGTGTGGGTCGTTGCTGCTGAGGAACGATCAAACCCCTGTCTGGTGTGTGATTGAAACTCTCATGACGCTTGTCTACAGGAGAACACGGCACGGGCTTGCAGCAGAACATTTACGTCTGGTGTGCTAGCTAGCTAATCCACACTATTCCACCGACACAACTCTCTAAGACTGCCATGCTTCTACAAACATCAATGGCTCTGCTTCCCTTTCATTGAGTGGAACAAACGCTGTTGTAGTCACTCATCCTCTATTATACTGGGTTCTAACTGCAGCTGGAAAAGAGACTGCCGTTCATTCACTTGAGATCCAAGAAAATAATGCTTATGAGATCAAACAAAAATATTTGTTTTGGGGGGGAAGAAACTGGGTAGATTCTGTCAAAAGAATTTAACAATTCCTATGTGTGTTCATTAACCAATTCAATTAAAATCACTCTGTCTGTTTCTAAGAATTTGTAAGATCCTAATTTGCATAAAATAGACAGAGACCAGTCTACCAAAATTAGCCAATAGCATTTATTCTTGAGAGCGCTGCTCATAGAACCATGTACAACAGCTTATATATCACATATGACGTCATAGGTTTTAAAATGTCTCTCCTCCTCTCGACCAGGACAAAGCAGGTTCAAAAGTTCATTCCAACTCACTAGCGCACATACCTGACACACTATACCTGGATTAACTCCTGAAGTCTCACCATAGTCTATTACCACCTAGCAGACAGTTCCAGATAAGGAAAACCTGAAGGGGCTCTCACTGTCTTATTTTATCGCCACAGAGTTATAGCTGAGTCGGTTCAAACATAGGTTAATGATTCTCTTTGCTTACTTTAGACACACACATACATTCCTTCTTCCACAATGGTTATCATTTCCAATTACCCCTTATCCATGCTACATAACCTCTAATCCCTAATGATTAAGTTTCTGAGTAGAATTATTTAATCATTCATGTTAAACCTTGATAAAATCTCTTAACAGATTCAAATTCAATTCAATTACTGTGACATTGGGCAAAAACACATCTCATAAAAATCCATGATGTAGCACCCTTCCCAAAAAGACTGATATATCCACACTAACAGTGCACTGGAGCACAAAACTGAATGAACAAAACATTAGGTTTTTTCATGACATAGACTGACCAGATGAATCCAGGTGAAAGCCATGATCCCTTATTAAATCCACTTCAATCAGTGTAGATGAAGGGGAAGAGACAGGTTGAAGAAGGATTTTTAAGCCTTGAGACAATTGAGACATGGACTGTGTATGTGTGCCGTTCAGTGGGTGAATGGGCAAGACAAAATATTTAAGTGCCTTTGAACGGGGTATGTTAGTAGGTGCCAGGTGCACTGGGTTGAGTGTGTCAAGAACTGCAACGCTGCTGTTTTTTTTTAATACGCTCAACAGTTTCCCGTGTGTCACTATCAAGAATGGTCCACCACCCAAAGGACATCCAGTCAACTTGATACAACTGTGGGAAGCATTGGAGTCAACACAGGCCAGCATACCTGTGGAACGCTTTCGACACCTTGTAGAGTCCATGCCCAAATGAATTGAGGCTGTTCTAAGGGCAAAAGGGGGGTGCAACTCATATTAGGAAGGTGTTCCTTATGTTTTGTACACTCAAGTGTTTTAAACATGTATTCTGTGATATTCTAGTATGGACGTTGAAACGTAGCCTTAGCTTTGGGAACATACTTATTTGGCTTAGCTTAGCACGCTAAAAGTAGTTGCTTAGCTTAGCATGCTACGTTATGTCGGTTAGCTTAGCGGGATAAAGACTATTGTTTAGCTTACAGTGCTAAAGACTGTAGCATGCTAATGGTTGTTGTTTTGTATCTCCTTTCCACCTCTAGCCTATCCCCGGCCTCCCATTAGAACCTACTCTTCCCCGTTGGAGACCAGCTCCACCACGCACAGCCAGCAGCTATGGCTGAAGACTTGGACATGCGCAACGAGCTGTCGGATATGCAGCAACGCGCCGACCAGCTTGGAGATGAGGTGAGCAGCACAGCCCCAACCAATGCTACTGTATACCACATTTCCAACAGATTTTTAGACACCTGAGAGACACTCAAGCCTACACAGAAAATCATCCAAATGTAGGCATATGCAACTACACTTCAAAACCATCTGTATGCTTTAGCTATAGAATTAAAACATCTGTATGTTTTAGCTGTAGAATTGAGGAAATGTGAATTTCTCAATCTCCTCTTGACATAAAATCAACTTAAACAGATCCAGTCAAATCCTTCTTGGTTTTTTTTACGAATACATTTGACAGTATCACACATTGTATCACAATCTAGCCCCACTAGATGACTTCCTCCTGTCAGCAGCAGCCAGCTCCTGTAGAGGACAAGCAGGGCAGATGCACAGGGAGGGTACTGTAACATGCTGATGGCCCCAGCCTCGGGCTTACAACTCCTGGCTCCGACTGTGCAATACCAGGGTCTGTGTGTCAGGTGGAGGGAGAGTCCACCTGGTTCCGTTCTTACATAATAGTGGTGTGTGTGTGTGTGTGTGTGTGTGTGTGTGTGTGTGTGTGCGTGCGTGTGGATAAGTGTTAGTTTATGTGTGTGCCAGACCTAGGATAATTATAGTTGTAACTATGATTTGTTAATTATTTTGAAGCTGTAAAAGTGGTCTACTCCAATGTTGAATTGATTCCATGTCCCTCATGTAATTAATTCTAGGCTATAGGCTATATTATTATTCATATCTAAGAGCCCTCCAAACCATGTGCTTATGATAATATATTTAGACTAATTCAACTAACTGTTGTAGTTTTAGGGTCTTCATCAAGTATTTGGCATCCATCAAATAAATATATATATATATTATTTTATAACTTGCATATATTCAATTACCTTCAAATATTTGGTTTTCTGAGAAGTATTCAAAATAGTTTGTTTGCTAGCTAGCCATCAATTGTAGAGGTTGAGAAGGGGTCTGGGATCCTAAGCTATCAAAGCAGACTTTATGCAGTTATTTAAAAACAGGGTTTATATCGCTTTGAATGATACAAAAAATTAGAAGCACTGTTTTTTAAAAATCTTATTTGAATTCAAATACATTTACAGTGCAAGTTCTTTAATAGTTCCACATCTTGAAAAGTATTGATTCCACAGTATAGTTGTGATGGTTTCTGTGCCTCTAAAGAAAACATATATTATAACTGACTGACTCCCTTTTGCGGGTAGTTACATCAGAGTTGTATTTTCGCCATTCAACCTACTGATGCACATTATATTGACATTTTCTTATCAATGGAATATGTATGAAATGACAAATAATTCATTAGCTTTCCAAATGATCATCATGTTCATTGTATTGGTTATCGATTCCAGTGTCTACGTCCCAATTCCAGGCAATTCCATTTCACAAACACAGGGAGTGATGTCTATGGAGCTTCGTCAACCTACATCTCTGTCTCCACTCATATCTGTCATGTCTTCTCATGCTTTCCAATTCTAACTTTCTTCTCCTTTCTGTCCACAGTCGCTGGAGAGCACTCGTCGTATGCTACAGCTGGTGGAAGAGGTTAGAGAAAGACACCATTCATACTTACAGTGTTCACAACGCCAAGCCAGAATACAATGCAAGCTGTGTCACAGCTCTTAGTGTACTGTACAGTATCTGCCTCAGAACAGTGCATGGTATTGATATGAGTAAGATACCAGCACCTCTCTGTCAATACTGGAGGAAGAGAGGGGGAGTAAGATACCAGCACCTCCCTGTCAATACTGGAGGAAGAGAGGGAGAGAAAGATACCAGCACCTCCCTGTCAATACTGGAGGGAGAGAGGGAGAGAAAGATACCAGCACCTCCCTGTCAATACTGGAGGGAGAGAGGGAGAGAAAGATGCCAGCACCTCCTTGTCAATACTGGAGGAAGAGAGGGAGAGAAAGATACCAGCACCTCCTTGTCAATACTGGAGGAAAAGAGGGAGAGAAAGATACCAGCACCTCCCTGTCAATACTGGAGGAAGAGAGGGAGAGAAAGATACCAGCACCTCCCTGTCAATACTGGAGGAAGACAGGGAGAGAAAGATACCAGCACCTCACTGTCAATACTGGAGGAAGAGAGGGAGAGAAAGATACCAGCACCACCCTGTCAATACTAGAGGAAGAGAGGGAGAGAAAGATACCAGCACCTCCCTGTCAATACTGGAGGAAGACAGGGAGAGAAAGTTACCAGCACCTCCCTGTCAATACTGGAGGAAGACAGGGAGAGAAAGATACCAGCACCTCCCTGTCAATACTGGAGGGAAAGAGGGAGAGAAAGATACCAGCACCTCAGACGTGACAAACAGACGAGCGTCTGTGAAGATAGAGGGAGGGGCTGTCTGGCGAAAGGGAAGACTTAAGAGGAGAAAAAGAAGGAGAGCGGAGAGAGGGAGCTATAAAGGATGAGAGAGAGAGGAATAGAGGGACACATTAGTCAGACTGCTATGATTAATCAGATGATTATGTGTGATAATTGTTCAGCGATAAGAGTGTGTCACCACACTGGTTTGGAGCACAGATTCTGTTTGATTTTAGTTGTTGTCTCTCTCTCTCTCAATCATCATAACAAATAGGTGAGAACATTTTATTTTTCATGCAAACAAATAAGCAACTGCATTTCCAAATACTTAATGACGGAATCAAGGTGTATCCATCTCCATCTATATGGTTTGCATAACGTGGTAGTGTTGAGCAGAGCTGAAGGGATCCGTGCAGTGCAGGATGGGGATCGTGTTTGATTAGAACCCCTGGGAGTCATTATTTACTACTTTGGGATTTCTCTGGGAACCCGAATGCTAATTTACAGCATAAATTATAGGGTGGCTGGTAGCCTAGTGGTTAAGCTTGCTGGCCCAATAACCAAAAGGTTGCTGGTTCAAATCCCCTAATTGCTCTGGATAAGAGCATCTACAAAATGACAAAAAAAAATTAACAAATATTTATACACTGCAGTGGCTGCGTATTGCTCGCCTCAAACGTTGATACTCTCCTCCTGTACGAATATGCTAATGTTATCAGGCTGTTGCGATTCGGACAGTGTTACCCCTATTGTGAGATTTTTTGTTGTTGAGCAAATTGCAAGACCTTGATCTAACTTTGTCTAAAGCGTGAGGTGTCTCTGACGGTGTCATCCTGTTTTACTATCACGTTGCCTTGCCCTCTAATCTCCATTCTACATGGCTTCTGTATACTCCCTTACTGATCCTACCTCTCTCTTTCTCCTTGTTTCCTTCCTTTTCATCCCTTCCTTCTTCCTCTCACCCCTTCCTTCTTCTCCGCGGTTATTCGGGGAGTAGAGTAAAGATGCTGGTATCAGGACTTTGGTTATGTTGGACGAGCAAGGAGGTAAGTGTTGGATGGGTCTTCTGGGAGGGAAAACCAATAGGACTTTGTGCCCCGCCTTGCATCTGACTTTTTGCTATGAATAACTTAACAGTGCATGCTTTGAAGTGGCTAGCTAGAATGACAGATTCTGCTTCATATTTCAACTTGAGTTATTTTCAAGGGCCTTGTGCATTGAAATAGACAGATATGTGGATGAAGGTACAAAAACACTCAAATAGCAATATTTTAGATACCCATGTAAACAAACAGAGATTTTCTTGACGGTTGAATTGTTTCCTGTGCACTTGCTCGTAATCCATTAAGTGGCCAATCCCCCCCCCCCCCCCCAAAAAAAAAAGAATATAGACATGATTTACACCTGATAATGACCAATAACAAATGTGATTTAGAGAAAATAATTGCAGGGCCTAAACCCTGGCATTACTACTGGTTTGTTGTGCTTGGAGGGATTGATTAGAGGGCATAATTGTCTTGCCAGAAGGCATTAGCCTCAACCCAGTCTTCTGATTGGCTGGTGAGACTGCAGTAATCAGTTCCTTTTTGGGGAAACCCCACTGACCGAGGACCTTAATGACACTCTCAAAGTAATCTGCTCATTCCTCTATCATCATCCCTCTATCCACTACTCATCCCTTCCTTCTGCAGTCCATCCGTCCAGCGCTGCCTCCACGAAGCCAATTTAGACTGCTGTCTGGTCGCTGAGGTGGCTGTAAGCCTGTTTAGCTGCTCTCTGACTTCCGCTTATTGACGGTGCCGTAGTGGAGAAGCCTGGACTGATGCCGTACACAAGGCTTGAATCAGTCACAGGATTAAATCAATTAAAAAGGGAATGAAAAATATAGGGTTTGTGAACAAATGTTCTACTAGCAAAGAAATTGATTATGTTGATACTGAGCGGAAGAAAAATACCCGTTCAACATCACCTTATTTCCATTTGACATTCCTCTTAGTCGCCGCTGTTCAAGTAAAGGTCACATGACTTAGTTGTATAAAAGCATGCCGGGGATTTTTTACAAAGGTGGACATTATCAATTGGCTTAAGCCTTGACTGCATTCCTGACCTACTCTACTCTACTTTCCAACCTCATCTTACTATAACACGTGCTGCACGTAATTCATACGCAACCTCCTAAACCCGAACATCAGAGTTGTCCATCCACCCACCTACCCGCTATCATTAATCCCCTCCCATACATTTTGTTTGCAATTTATAAGTTGAAGAATCCTCATATAAAAGATGGTCCATTTTAAGTCATGATACACTTTCTGATGAATTGCCTGTATTGATAACTGAATTGACCCCAACCCTGCACGACATCACACCAATAACATCCATCCAGCTACCATATTCATGCCTTGACCCAATGTCCACACTGCCCACAAACAGCTCATCTCCTAGGGGAATGATACTGTAGTATAGGATCGGTAGGATTTCAGATTTGCCGTGATGCTACAGCCATGGCAAACCGTTGATGATGGTATCTTTAGATTTAAAAAATAATAAATCCCCTCACCAATGAGTAATAAACCACAAATATTTTGTTTTGCGTACTTTTCAACACTAAAAGGCTTCTTTCTGTAAAATGAAAATCTAAAGAATAACTGAGACTGCAACTGACAGTCTCAGTTTTAACTTTATTCAGTACCCAGTACTCTCTGGCGTGAAGATCCATCATCACATATTATACCAGTTTACTGATGCATGCACACAATAGAAACTCATATAGATTATATTATTGTATACAGCTCAATGCTGCTCATGACTCATATCTTTCTGTCAAATAGTCAATAAAATTCATTCCACTGCTGTCATCCCTTTGTCCTGACCAGAACAACTCGATCGTGTTGAAGATGGCATGAACCATATCAACCAAGACATGAAGGAGGCCGAGAAAAGTTTAAAAGATTTAGGGAAATGCTGTGGTCTTATCATATGTCCCTGTAACAAGTAGGTACTGACCCAACGAGCCCAAAGGTTCTTCACTTGTGGTGGCGTCCATTTTTTCCCCCTTTTGTCACAGTGAGTGTCTGAATCTGTTGTCTTCTCTTCTTTGTCTTCTCTCCTCCTTCCGTTCTTTCCTTTCCTTTCCTTTTCTTCTCCCGTGCTTCGTTCTGTGGGGGATAAATTACTTGTGTTTAATCAGAGCAACTGGAGCGCATCGAAGAGGGAATGGACCAAATCAATAAGGACATGAAGGATGCAGAAAAGAATTTGAACGATCTAGGAAAATTCTGTGGTATTTGCTCCTGCCCATGTAACAAGTAGGTGATGCTTGCCTGCCTGCCTGCCTGCCTGCCATTAACCAAGGTGGAAGTGACGTCATAGTGGCCAGCAGTGCGTTAGTCTGCTCAAGCTCTAACCAGACTGACTCCTCCCCTCAATCCTCTGATCCTCTCGTAAGACCTCTTGACACACACTCACACATACACATATAGTACCAGTCAAAAGTTTGGACACCTACTCATTCCAGGGTTTTTCTTTATTGTTAATATTTTCGACATTGTAGAATAATAGTGAAGACATCAAAACTATGAAATAACACATGGAATTATGTAGTAACCAAAAAAGTGTTACATTTATTTTATATTTTATATTTTTCAAAGTAGCCACCATTTGCCTTAATGACAGCTTTGCACACTCTTGGTATTCTCTCAACCAGCTTCATGAGGTACCTGGAATGCATTTCAATTAACAGGTGTGCCTTGTTAAAAGTTAATTTGTAGAATTTCTTTCCTTCTTAATGCGTTTGAGCCTATCAGTTGAAGATATCCCTATTTGGTAAAAGACCAATTCCATATTTTGGCAAGAGCAGCTCAAATAAGCAAAGAGAAACGACAGTCCATCATTACCTTAACAAATTAAGGTCATTCAATCCGGAAAATTTCAAGAACTTTCAAAGTTTCTTCAAGTGCAGTCGCAAAAACCATCAAGCGATATGATGAAACTGGCTCTCATGAAGACCGCCACAGGAAAGGAAGAACCAGAGTTACCTTTGCTGCAGAGGATACGTTCATTAGAGTTACCAGCCTCAGAAATGGGCAATTAACTGCACCTCAGATTGCAGCCCAAATTAATGCTTTGCAGAGTTCAAGTAACAGACACATCTCAATATCAACTGTTCAGAGGAGACTGCGTGAATCAGGCCTTCGTGGTCAAATTGCTGCAAAGAAACCACTACTAAAGGACACCAATAAGAACAATAGACTTGTTTGGACCAATAAACATGAGCAATGGACATGGTGGAAATCTGTCCATTGGTCTGATGAGTCCAAATATGAGATTTTTGTGAGACGCAGAGTGAGACGCAGACTACATCTTTGTGAGATGTAGAGTAGGTGAATGGATTATATCCGCACATGTGGTTCCCACCGTGAAGCATGGAGGAGGAGGTGTGATGGTGTGGGGGTGCTTAGCTGGTGACACCGTCTGGGATTTATTTAGAATTTAAGGCACAATTAACCAGCATGGCTAACACAGCATTCTGTAGCGAAACGCCATCCTATCTGGTTTGCGCTTAGTGGGACTATCATTTGATTTTCAACAGGACAATGAACCAACACAACCCCAAAATGTGTAAGGCCTATTTGACCAAGAAGGAGAGTGTAGGAGTGCTGCATCAAATGACCTGGCCTCCACAATCACCTGACCTCAACACAATTGAGATGGTTTGGGATGAGTTGGACCGCAGAGTGGAGGAAAAGCAGACAACAAGTGCTCAGCATATGTGGGAACTCTTTCAAGACTGTTGGGAAATCATTCCAACATTCCTCATGAAGCTGGTTGAGAGAATGCCAACAGTGTGCAAAGCTGTCATCAAGGCAAAGTATGGCTACTTTGAAGATCTAAAATCAAAAATATATTTTGATTTGTTTAACACTTTTTTTGTTACTACATGATTCCATATGTGTTATTTCATAGTTATGATGTCTTCACTATTATTCTACAATGTAGAAAATAGTACAAATAAAGAAAAACCCTTGAATAAGTAGGTGTGTCAAAACCTTTGACTGGTAATATATGTGCACACACACACAACATGATGTCACACACACGTTCTGCACACACACACACACACACACACACACACACACACACACAGTGGTGACTGACAGGAGCCTCAGGTCCTCATGGGTCTCACTCTGGTAATAATCCGGACAGGCCTCTAGACATATCCCAGAATATCTTGTGGAAGCCCCAGACTCGGCTCGGGAGCTCCCCACAGGCCCATCTGTCACAGCCAACAATCAACAAAGGTGTGAGAACAGTGTATGGAAGTTTCTCAACCCCTTAACAATGCATTGTTAGCTTATACAGCATGTAGACTATATTGGAGTTCTCCTCAACAGCATAATAGCCAAGCTGAATACTGCCCACAAATGTCCAAACACTTGCTGTCCCTAACTATTAATGTTAGACAGACAGGAGAGACTTTCTATGGCCCCTGAACACACCAACCTACCAAAAGTCTTGACTCCTATCCTCCTATAGATCAGGCCAAAACTCATCAGCAGGGGCTTCTCCAGGCACCTTCCTCCAAGCACCCTTCTCCAAGCACCCTTCTCCAAACACCATATTCTAAGTGCCATTCTCCAAGATCCCTTCTCGTCCAAGCAAACGTATCGTCACGTAACAGCACCATTCTCCTCCCTCCTCTTGCCGGACTATCAAAGCCACTGTAGCCACTATTACTTTCATAGCCACTTACTTTTGTTACTATTACTTTCATAGCCACTATAGTTACTATTACTTGCATAGCCACTATAGTTACTATTACTTGCATAGCCACTATAGTTTCGATCTAAGCCACTATAAGATTCCAGGACTGCTTGTCAGTTTTCTTCATCTGCATGTAAATACCACATGGTCAGACACCCAAATAACCTGAGATCTGCAGAACAGATCAGTAATTGCACGTCATGCAGACAGATCTCTGTCTCTCTCCCTGCAACTGTGAACTCTGCACACCCAATCCACGAATGACTACTGACTGGAATGACTGGAGAGCATGACCATTGAATGCCATGCATGCTGATGATGCAGCTCATATTAATGGTACACATGTTGAAAAAATGAAGCTGATGATGTTCATGATGAACTCCTGTTACTTGTCATATAATTGGGTGCTAAATTGGGTCCCATTAATTTGCCACTATTATGGTAGTGACTGGAAAAAATGAGAATAAGGGATAATCAGTAATTGTGATAATAATAAACACAAAATAACATTCATTTTTAATCAAATCAAATGTTATTGGTCACATACTGTACATGTGTTTAGCAGAAGTTATTGTGGGTGTAGCAAAATGATTGTGTTTCTAGCTCCGACAGTGCAGTAATATCTAACAAGTAATATCTAACAACAGTGCAGTAATATCTAACCAGTAATATCTAACAACAGTGTAGTAATATCTAACAACTAATATCTAACAACAGTGCAGTAATATCTAACAACTAATATCTAACAACAGTGCAGTAATATCTAACAACAGTGCAGTAATATCTAACAACAGTGCAGTAATATCTAACAACTAATATCTAACAACAGTGCAGTAATATCTAACAACAGTGCAGTAATATCTAAAAACAGTGCAGTAATATCTAACAACAGTGCAGTAATATCTAACAACTAATATCTAACAACAGTGCAGTAATATCTAACAACTAATATCTAACAACAGTGCAGTAATATCTAACAAGTAATATCTAACAACAGTGCAGTAATATCTAACCAGTAATATCTAACAACAGTGTAGTAATATCTAACAACTAATATCTAACAACAGTGCAGTAATATCTAACAACAGTGCAATAATATCTAACGAGTAATGTCTAACAGTTTCACAACATATACCCAATGTACACAAATCTAAGTAAAGGAATGGAATTAAGAATATATAAATATATTGACGAGCAATGCCAGAGCGGCATAGACTAAGGTAAA
Organism: Oncorhynchus clarkii lewisi; assembly: GCF_045791955.1. NCBI lineage: Eukaryota > Metazoa > Chordata > Actinopteri > Salmoniformes > Salmonidae > Oncorhynchus > Oncorhynchus clarkii. The sequence goes on along the minus strand of NC_092154.1, from coordinate 34,862,173 downwards.
GTAGAATATAATAGAATTATATATACATATGAGATGAATAGTGCAAAATATATAAACATTATTAAAGTGTCTAGTGTTCCATTTATTAAAGTGGACAGTTATTTCAAGTTTATGTACGTATATAGGAGCCTCTAATGTGCTAGTGATGGCTATTTAACAGTCTGATGGCCTTGAGATAGAAGCTGTTATTCAGTCTCTTGGTCCCAGACGCAAACAGGTTATGATAGGCTACTAAAACCAAATGACTATTCTAAAAACGAGTGGATACCACGCTGCATTGCCTATGCAGTAGCCTACCGCCACTCCCACAGAGCACAGTGGTAGCTGTGTGCCCCCTTCTTCCCATGCAGCCCCAGGGAAGCAGCGCAGATCTAGGTCAGCCAGATCATACATACTGTAGGCAAGATACCCTGTTGACTGAAACCCAGGGCTTCGTTCTAGATATCTAGATCTATACTGGAGACAAGAACTCGATCCACTGGATTTAACCTGTATTGTAGGTCTCTTTTCTTATTCCTCATCCAACCATATCCAACTTAATCTTCTTCACTAGTAGGATTATTGGGACTATGAGCCTGTGGGTCAAAGGGTTAGTTAACCCTGATGAGGTTTCTCTCTTGTTGTCTGATTGACATCATATCCAAGTACAGTAGGTAGAGCTCTAAGTCCATGGAGGGTATACGGTATGTTACTAAAACAGATTCACTCTGATCAGGGGACTTGGGAGTTTCTCACTTTAAAAAAAACAACAACACATTTTTACCTCATAAAACGAGAGAGTGATAGAGAACGTTGCAAATGGCACGTCGAAGGAATTGGATAACCTAACTGTTGCATGTAAAACAAATTGTATTACATAACTGAGTCAAGTGAATGTAGGGAGAGAGGAGCGTCGCCAGTGTGCCTGACGGTGTGTGTTTTACCACAGTGGTCTGTGTAATCATCGCCTCAGTCCATTTCTATAAATACTAGCTCAGTGGGAGGGGTCAGAATCAGCCATCTTCTCCATCGTCTGATAAAACAAGAAATATCTACCCTCCTCGAGCTTCGAGGTTACAGAAAGGCTTAATCCAACCAAGCCATTTGGTTACTTAGAGGAAAGACAGGCATGGTTTTAGGGAGAGGAAAGAAAGAGAAGTCAAGATGGACATTATAACTCAGGGTCCTCTTATGCTCCGTGTTGAATGTTATTAAAATTAATAATTGCATACAAAACACAGTATGACATACATTTCACACAGACAGGCAGTTTGTGATGGTGGTTCATATCTTGACAACTGCAGTGTACTTATAGACTCATTAAAAGGAGCCTGAAGCATAGACTCGCCCAGGGCCTCCTAAGCCACCATAGAAGCTGCCTGTCATATTAAGATCTTTGTCAGACAGAGTACATAGCAAATCTAGATACAGCTACATAATTTGTTTTAAATTCATCTTGGTTAACCTGCTAAAAATAAACCTTCTACCTTCTACCTTAATATTACATTTAATTTATCAAGGGCATTTCTTGCACTCAAGGCACTGCAGGTACTGCATAAATATTACTTACCCCCTGAAATAGAGGAAGCAAACATTTTGTCAAAGACCTCATCATCTGAGCAAGAATGCCTTAATAATGCACTGTTCACTGATCGACCTTAAAGGAATACTTCCTGGTTTGATCATCTACTTCCCCAGAGTCATATCCAACTCGTGGACACCATTTGTATGCCTCTGAGTGCAGTTTGAATGAAGTTGCTAATGAACATTAGTGCAAATGCTAACTAGCATTAGCACAATGACTGGAAGTCTATGGTAACTGCTAGCATGCTAGTAGATACCATAGACACCCAGCCATTGCCTACATCCCTTTAAAGTATCCCTTTAAAACTACCTGATATTATTATTTTTTATTTAACTAGGCAGTCAGTTTGGAACAAATACGTATTTACAATGATGGCCTACCAGGGAAAAGGGGGTTAACTGCCTTGTTCAGGAGCAGAACGACAGATTTATACCTTGTCAGCTCAGGGATTCGACCCAGCAACCTTTCAGTTACTGGCGCAACGTTCTAACCACTAGGCCACCTTCCACCCCAAGATAACATATCCTAGATAGATTCACGGCGTGAACAAAATACTTGACATTAAAGAAAGAAGTGTACTCTTGTTATGTCCCTCTGCTTTGTTTTCTTTTCCAGTTCTTCCCCAAACTATGTGGCAGTCCAGTCCTGTTATTCTATGTTGTCTTGTCTGCCAAACCCTTGTCTCTCTGTTCTGTGTCACATATAGCCACCCTATTCCCAAAAGTAGTGGATGTGTGTTGGGAATAGGGTGGCATTTCAGATGCAACCTGGGAGATACCATTGTGAGGGGGGAGAAGGGGTGGGGCATTTCAATGTGAAGGAATGCTTTGGGGAGGGTGGAAAAAAATGAGTTATCCCAACTGTTGTTTACAAAATGCATGTAAATACTTAAGAGGTCAAATTTTTCAGCTGGGAAAAGGTATGTGTCTCAGCATACTAAACTTGCCTGAGTACAGTGTGTTATATACCATTGAGATATGACATCGCATCACACTAACAATGTTAAGACTGGAGAATGAAGGAATGACCAAACCCATGCCTGCTTTCTCTGCTTTGCTTGGTTAGTCTGTTGTCTTTGACTTGCTTCTCATATTTCTATGTGGTGGATTAATTCATGATGATACAACTACACCTGATAGATAAAATATCTAGTAGTGATTAAGCTTCACCCTCCTCTTCCCCCCCCCCCCCCCCCAGGATGAAGAGTGGCGGCAGCAAGGCTTGGGGGAACAACCAGGATGGGGTGGTGGCCAGCCAGCCTGCCCGTGTGGTGGACGACCGCGAACAGATGGCCATCAGTGGAGGATTCGTTCGCAGGTGAGGGAGGGGGCCGTGGAGGGACCGGGTGGGTTTGTGGTTAATGTAGGGGGCAGGTTAGGGAGGGGTTCGTGGAGGGACCGGGTGGGTTGGTGGTTAATGTAGGGGGCAGGTGAGGGAGGGGTTCGTGGAGGGACTGGGTGGGTTGGTGGTTAATGTAGGGGGCAGGTGAGGGAGGAGTTCGTGGAGGGACCGGGTGGGTTGGTGGTTAATGTAGGGGGCAGGTAAGGGAGGGGGCCGTGGAGAGACTGGGTGGGTTGGTGGTTAATGTAGGGGGTAGGTGAGGGAGGGGGCCGTGGAGGGAACTGGTGGGTTGGTGGTTAATGTAGGGAGCAGGTAAGGGTGGGGGCCGTGGAGGGACCGGGTGGGTTGGTGGTTAATGTAGGGGGCAAGTAAGGGAGGGGTTCGTGGAGGGACCGGGTGGGTTGGTGGTTAATGTAGGGGGCAGGGATATTCAGTTGTTTTCAGTTTGGGGGAGCTGTATGGAACGGAGAGTTTGATGGGAGGCGAAGGTCCCCAAAGGAGGAGAAATTAAAGGTGAAATATGTATGGCTACCTTTATGAATTATATTATTTCATATGTAGTGTGTGGTCTTGTTCTTCTGTCTTTGTGGGTACCTGAAATCCCCAAAAGTCCCCACAAGGATAGTAAAAGATGGAAGATTCTCCCTCGTGAGGACATTTCCCAATTCCCAGCGAGGACAAAGGCTATTTTAAGCTTAGGGGTTAGGTTTGTGGTTAGAGTTACAATTAGGGTTATGCATTAGCGAAAATTGGATTTTGAATGGAAATGAATTTTATGTCTCGAAAAGGATAGAAAAACAAGTGTACGTGTGTGTGTGTGTGTGTGTGTGTGTGTGTGTGTGTGTGTGTGCGAGCGAGCGAGCGTGTATGACTGCGTGTTTGTTTGAATGCATGCAAGCCTAATTCAGTTCCTAAACCACAGGGTAACAGATGATGCCCGGGAAAATGAGATGGATGAGAACCTGGAACAGGTGGGAGGCATCATCGGTAACCTGCGCCACATGGCCCTGGATATGGGCAATGAGATCGACACCCAGAATCGACAGATCGACAGGATCATGGAAAAGGTACTGCCCTTAGTCCTCTATTGGTCCTTTATTTGTCCTGTATCGGCCCTGTGTTGGTCCTCCATTGGTCCTCTATTGGTCCTCTATTTGTCCTCTGTTGGGAAAAGGAAGGGAAATGGGATACCTAGTCAGTTGCACAACTGAATGAATTCAACTGAAATGTGTCTTCCGCATTTAACCCAACTCCTCTGAATCAGAGAAGTACGGGGCCTGTCTTAATCGATGTCCACGTCTGTATTAGTCCTCTATTGGTCCTCTATTGGTCTTTTATTGTCTATATACTATTATTAGGAGTTGTTGTTCAAATATTTGTTGACATCACATGACAACCGAGACTCAATAGCCTCACATCTCAGTGCCATTATCTACGTATATTATCTGCAAAATGTTCCAAGAGAAAACAAACAGAACCACAAACACAAATAACGTTTTTTTTCTCTCTTTCTCTTTCTCTTTCCTTTCCTTTCCTTTCCTTTCCTGTCCTTTCCTTTCCTTTCCTTTCCTTTCCTTTCCTGTCCTTTCCTTCTCCAGGCTGATTCTAACAAGACCAGGATTGACGAAGCCAACCAACGGGCCACTAAGATGCTGGGCAGTGGCTAGGCTCCCAGAACATGTTGCTTTTCCCGCAATTGCAATTTATTGACATGGTATTTACCTTCTAGGTTTGCACATGTGCACATAACACCTCCCCACATTGTAAATGTTGTTCTGTGCATCCTTTGTCTGGCTTTTTCAATGATTGTCCTCGTAAAATGAAATATTTCTTATCCTCTGTATCATTCTTTCCAAAGATTGTATACAGTGCTGACTCGATGGCTCTAGTTCACTTGTGAAGTTTTATTCTCTTTATCAAATATAGTAAATACAGGTAACTGCCAAAATAAAAGAAACACTTGAGTAGATTAGGGTTCTGGCGGCTCTGTTTTGCTGTGAGTGCATTTTCCTGGCATGATTTAGGTCCATTCAACCTCTTCGAGGGCAAGGTAAACAACAATAAATACACAGCCATTCTGAGAGATCACCTTCAACCTATGCTGAAGCATTTCTATTGTGATAGGAGTGGTCTCTTTCAGGATGACAATGCCCCCATCCACAGGGCGGGTGGTCACTGAACGTTTTGATGAGCATGAAAATGAAATAAACCATATTCCATGGCCATCTCAGTCACCAGTTCTCAACCCAATTGAACACTGATGGGAGATTCTGGAGTGGCGCCTTGGAACAGCGTTTTCCACCACCGTCAACAAAACAACAAATGATGGAATTTCTTGCGGAAGAATGGTGTCGCATCCCTCCAATAGAGTTCCGCACACTTGTAGAATCTATGCCAAGGCACACTGAAAATGTTCTGGTGGCTTGTGGTGGCCCAATGCCCTACTATGATACTTTATGATGGTGTTTCCTTTATTCTGACAGATACCTGTATATACTGTATAACGCACGATACACTGCCAGATGACAAATATAATAGGAATGCTATACAAGCTGTTTCCCTTGTCAGTATCTCAGTATTGTCTTTGTAAAACTGTATCATTCCATCAGCTGCTGTCATGCTCCTTATTTTGATGTTGTCATGACAAATGAAGAAGAGGGAAAAAAATACGATGATTACAAATTATAGTCAATTCAAAAAGCACTTAAGGACAATCACTGTCGTTGGTTCATTACTGTTCAGTGTGCAACTAGATTCGCTGTAATAGACTTTGCAATCCAAGTGATGTTAATTGTGCGTTCTGCATGACAAATGGTCCATTTCTTTTGCCTTATACATAAAAGCGGTCTTAAAAATATATACACTGAGTGTACAAAAACATTAAGGACACCTTCTTAATGTTGAGTTGCACCCCATTTTGCCCAGAGAAAGGCCTCCATTCACCAGGGCATGGACTCTGCAAGGTGTTGAAAGCGTTCCTCAAGGATGCTGATCAATGTTGACAGTGCTTTCCACAGCTGTGTCAAGTTGGCTGGATGTCCTTTGGGTGGTGGACCATTCTTGATACACACGGGAAACTGTTGAGCGTGAAAAACCCAGCAGCGCTGCCGTTCTCAACACACTCAAACCGGTGTGCCTGGCAACTACTACCATACCCAGTTCAATTTTTTTGTCTTACCCATTCATCCTCTGAATGGCACACATACACAATCCATGTCTCAATTGTCTCAAGGTTTAAACATCCTTCTTTAACCTGTCTCCTCCCCTTCACCTACACTGATTGAAGTGGATTTAACAAGTGACATCAATAAGGGATCCTGGCTTTCACCTGGATTCACCTGGTCAGTCTATGTCATGGAAAGAGCAGGTGTTCCTAATGTTTCGTTCCCTCATAATCAGTATTATGACACAGTTAAACGATCCATACTCTCCTGCAAGTTTGCAATAGTTCCACTATTTATATCAACATATATTTACAGACTATGACCATTGTACAATAATGCAAAATGATCTTCACGTGAAGAGATTATCGTGAAAAAATGAGGAGCTGTTTTTTTCTAAATTCATATCCAGTTCAGTGAAGATATTGAATATGTGCTGAAAGGTGGGGGACTAGTTGGGCACTGTATCATAGGTATTGGATGCTCTGGGGGAAAAAAAATGCTAGACAAAGACTCGTATTTCTGAGAGACCTTACTTCTATAAGAGGACTGCATTGTGTTTGTTTAATCTCCCCGTGTGGTTTATTAATGGTAAAATAATAATGATACAAATTAATGAATACGATAGTAAAAACACTCTGAAACAAAAAATGACATAAAAATGTTTTTTAGTTTGCTTCTGTATTTGTATAGCGACGCACACCAAATCGCTGAGATGAACGAATAAACACCTTCTCTGAACGACACCATAGATTCAATTGTGAGATTTGACGTCCTCAAAACGCATGTAGTATCACGACTCCCTTGGTATTCTGTCAGGTTCTGAAGTGGTGGAACATTTTGTAGCTAGCTGAATTGAGAAATAAAACCTATTCTCTGTGATTGGTCATGATGGATCTTTATTGCTCTTGTCGGCCAATGGCTTTGTATATATAGACTCACACCTGCTCTTCATCTGTCAGTCAGATTCACCACACTGACATATGACAACAACACGATATACAACCAAATGATGTATGAACATGAAATAAATACTGTATGTAAATTGAAAAGTATATGTAATGACAACATTAACAATACCCAGTATATGTATACTGTGACTGACATTATACATGTAAATAAGACACATATTTGACTATACCATCCATCTTTACAGATACATATCTTTTCCAGTCCACCCCCCCCCCCCCCCCCCCCCCAAAAAAAAAAACAGTGTTTGTTGATGATAGTTGCAGAGACATTTGTTGTTCTACAGGGTCAGCCAGAGTAGTACGGTGCCCCTGGAGTAAATTTGGATTAAGTGCCTTGCTCAAGGGAACATCAGAATATTTTTCACGCCTGCTGGCTATATAGATAATAGTGTGCCATTTGGAAATGGATCAGGATTCAGTATCTGGTGGGCCATTGGAAGGTCTCACTAGTAAGATGAATGCGATGGGGCGTTTCATAATTATGATACATAATTGTATATTGTGAGACGCAGAGTAGGGGAATGGATGATCTCTGCATGTCTGGTCACCACCGTGATGCATGGAGGAGGAGGTGTGATGGTGCTTTGCTGGTGACACTATCTGTGATTTATTTAGAGTTCAAGGCACAATTAACCAGCATGGCTACCACAGCATTCTGCAGCGATATGCCATCCCATCTGGTTTGCACTTAGTGAGACTATCATTTGATTTTCAACAGGACAATGACCCAAAACAAACCTCCGGGCTGTGTAAGGGCTATTTAACCAAGAAGGAGAGTGATGGAGTGCTGCATCAAATGACCTGGCCTCCACAATCACCTAACCTCAACCCAATTGAGATGGTTTGGGATGATTTGGACCGCAGAGTGAAGGAAAAGCTGCCGATAAGTGCTCAGCATATGTGGGAACTCTTTCAAGATGGTAATGCTTGGTGACTACTTCATGAAGCTGGTTGAGAGAATGCCAAGAGTGTGCAAAGCTGTCATCAAGGCAAAGTATGGCTACTTTGAAGAATCTAACATATATTTTGATTTGTTCAACACTTTTTTGGTTACTACATGATTCCATATGTTATTTTAGAGTGTTGATGTCTTCTATATTATTCTACAATGTAGAAAATAGTACAACTAAAGAAAAACCCTTGAATGAGTAGACGTGCCCAAACTGTATGTAAACTTCCGACTTCAACTGTACATATATGTATGTATGTATACAGTGCCTTGCGAAAGTATTCGGCCCCCTTGAACTTTGCGACCTTTTGCCACATTTCAGGCTTCAAACATAAAGATATAAAACTGTATTTTTTTGTGAAGAATCAACAACAAGTGGGACACAATCATGAAGTGGAACGACATTTATTGGATATTTCAAACTTTTTTAACAAATCAAAAACTGAAAAATTGGGCGTGCAAAATTATTCAGCCCCTTTACTTTCAGTGCAGCAAACTCTCTCCAGAAGTTCAGTGAGGATCTCTGAATGATCCAATGTTGACCTAAATGACTAATGATGATAAATACAATCCACCTGTGTGTAATCAAGTCTCTGTATAAATGCACCTGCACTGTGATAGTCTCAGAGGTCTGTTAAAAGCGCAGAGAGCATCATGAAGAACAAGGAACACACCAGGCAGGTCCGAGATACTGTTGTGAAGAAGTTTAAAGCCGGATTTGGATACAAAAAATAAAAAAATCCCAAGCTTTAAACATCCCAAGGAGCACTGTGCAAGCGATAATATTGAAATGGAAGGAGTATCAGACCACTGCAAATCTACCAAGACCTGGCCGTCCCTCTAAACTTTCAGCTCATACAAGGAGAAGACTGATCAGAGATGCAGCCAAGAGGCCCATGATCACTCTGGATGAACTGCAGAGATCTACAGCTGAGGTGGGAGACTCTGTCCATAGGACAACAATCAGTCGTATATTGCACAAATCTGGCCTTTATGGAAGAGTGGCAAGAAGAAAGCCATTTCTTAAAGATATCCATAAAAAGTGTTGTTTAAAGTTTGCCACAAGCCACCTGGGAGACACACCAAACATGTGGAAGAAGGTGCTCTGGTCAGATGAAACCAAAATTGAACTTTTTGGCAACAATGCAAAACGTTATGTTTGGCGTAAAAGCAACACAGCTCATCACCCTGAACACACCATCCCCACTGTCAAACATGGTGGTGGCAGCATCATGGTTTGGGCCTGCTTTTCTTCAGCAGGGACAGGGAAGATGGTTAAAATTGATGGGAAGATGGATGGAGCCAAATACAGGACCATTCTGGAAGAAAACCTGATGGAGTCTGCAAAAGACCTGAGACTGGGACGGAGATTTGTCTTCCAACAAGACAATGATCCAAAACATAAAGCAAAATCTACAATGGAATGGTTCAAAAATAAACATATCCAGGTGTTAGAATGGCCAAGTCATAGTCCAGACCTGAATCCAATCGAGAATCTGTGGAAAGAACTGAAAACTGCTGTTCACAAATGCTCTCCATCCAACCTCACTGAGCTCGAGCTGTTTTGCAAGGAGGAATGGGAAAAAATTGTCAGTCTCTCGATGTGCAAAACTGATAGAGACATACCCCAAGCGACTTACAGCTGTAATCGCAGCAAAAGGTGGCGCTACAAAGTATTAACTTAAGGGGGCTGAATAATTTTGCACGCCCAATTTTTCAGTTTTTGATTTGTTAAAAAAGTTTGAAATATCCAATAACTGTCGTTCCACTTCATGATTGTGTCCCACTTGTTGTTGATTCTTCACAAAAAAATACAGTTTTATATCTTTATGTTTGAAGCCTGAAATGTGGCAAAAGGTCGCAAAGTTCAAGGGAGCCGAATACTTTTGCAAGGCACTGTATATATATATAAATTCAGCAACAACAAAAAAACGTCCCTTTTTCAGGACCCTGTCTTTCAAAGATAATTCGTTAAAATCCAAATAACTTCACAGATCTTCATTGTAAAGGGTTTAAACACTGCTTCTCATGATTGTTCAATGAACCATAAACAATTAATGATCATGCACCTGTGGAACGGTCGTTAAGAAACTAAAAGCTTACAGACGGTAGGCAATTAAGGTCACAGTTATGAAAACTTAGGACACTAAAGAGGCCTTTCTACACATCCCAATTTACTCCTGAGGTGCTGACCTGTTGCACCCTCGACAACAACTGTGATTATTTGACCATGCTGGTCATTTATGAACATTTGAACATCTTGGCCATGTTTTGTTATAATCTCCACCCGGCACAGCCAGAAGAGAACTGGCCATTTGATTTCTAAAACCTATGAATAAATACTGTAAAATAAAGTGCTACCCACCAGGCCCCTTATCCCCTCACTGTGGTTGCATCCCAAATGGGACCTTATTCACTATATAGTGCACTTCTTTTGACCATATGGGCCCTAGTCAAAAGTAGTGCAGTAAATGGGGAATAGGGTGCTGTTTGGGATGCAGACAGTGTAATTTACATCTTGGATGCTCCCTGCATCGTGACTGTGGGTGGTGATCACTTAAACACAGCAAATTATAGGGTAATCTAGTTGTGATGTCTGGCTCTCATCCCACAATACAGTAAGTCTGTCTGTTCAGAGGAGATACAGCGAATAAGAGGGTTGAATGGCTGAAGTATACCATATGTGTGACTGTGTGTAATGGGGCTGTGTGGTTGTAAAATGGCTGTAATAAAATTGTATGTATGGGGTGGGGTGTGTATCGTCCCAGACAGTACTGAGAACTGGCCTCTTCCCTGGAATCATATCTCCTTCACTGTTTGGCATCCCTTCACTGTTTAACATAATCCCTCATCTCATGCATCCCTAGCTGGCTTCCGCTCTGATTTTTCATTTCACACACTCACACAATCCACTCTCACAACACATAACCTCTTCCCTCCCTCATGTCCTGTACCCTCGTGCCCTCTCTATTTATTTTGATTCCTCTCCCTTCCCTGTCTCTTTCTTACTCTGCCCCCCCCCCCTTTCTCAGCTGTGGTGAATGCTGTAGCCTCTTTTTCTCTCTTCTTCGCTCTCTCTTTTTATCTTCCTCCCCTTTCCCCCTCTCTCTCCCTCCTTCCCCCCTCTCTCTCTCCTCTCCCCACCGTCTCTCTTGCTTCTAGTATTCACCCATCCCCACTGACACATTCTGGGCCCCATTTGGTAGTCAGCAGACCAGACCAAAACATCACAAAAGCATGCCTGCCTGCCTAGCCTTCTAGCACTCATTGTCATTTACAGTGGCTATATCGGTTCCCCTAAATGTACTCAGGCTGTCCATAGCTAACAGGCCACAGCAAAGGTCGTATCTGAGCAGCCCTTGTAGAAATATACTGAACAAAAATATAAAGGCCACATGTGAAGTGTTGTTCCCATGTTTCATGAGGTTAAATAAAAGATCCCAGAAATGTTCCATAAGCACAAAAAGCTTATTTCTTTCAAACCTTCCCAAGGTTGCAAGTTTAAATCCAGCGATAGAAAGTGTTTTTGGAGATTCTTTTTAAGCCTATCCCAAACCTTAACCATTCAGAGTTAAAAACTAACCTTAAGATGCTGGAGTAAATGCTTAAACTTAACCCTAACATTAAACATGTGCAATTAATGCCTAAACTTAACCTTAAACACTTGTCGTTTGCGCCAACTTCGAAATTTGATGTTTGAGAAACATGAGTGAACGTCTAATCCTGACTCGTTGAACATATGTGTGACTGTGTGTAATGGGGCTGCGTGATTGTAAAATGGATGTAATAAAATGGTGTGCATTTTTAAAATTATTTTTTATTTAACCTTAATTTAACTAGGCATTCTTATTCTTATTTACAATGACGGCATGTGGGGTGTGTGTGTGTGCGCACACCAGTGCACGTGTATGTACTGTATGTGTGTGATGAATGACAAGTGCACTCCCTGAAGTGCAACATTGCTGACTTTTTCCTTTCAGCAGCTCCTATCTGGTACTTGTTGTGGAAATTCAGTACTGAGAGAGACTTGGTCATTTCTTCAAACAATCATCTTTATTTAAAATCAATTAATTATTGCAATAATGAGGCTGGTCGACCCCCTACGCTTGAGTGCTGGATCGAGTAACCTAACCTTTACACAAATGCAGATATATAGCTGACACGAACAGTGCTCAGTCATGGTTGGTTCAACCCCCCTCGCGCAGACCAAGGAGCATCATAACCCACTCTGGGTTCATCCTGTCGTTATCTGCACGTGGGTTGTTGTCTTAACCCCACCCTGGCTTAGTTTCCCAGATGCAAGGATGATTTAGAGACAATGAGGATTTGTTCTAAACTCCTCCTGGCTATCTCTCTATCTCATTTGTCAGTTCAAGCCATCTCTGGTGACCATACGCCCAAGATTAGCTGCAGAGAACTAGAGTGGAAACCATAAAAACACAAACACTAACAGGACAGAAATACCCTCCCATTTGTTAAGTATTAATTGCTAACTATTAATATCAAGCAAATCAGGATGTGTAATTTTTCTATCTCTCGCCTACATCCAGAGTGTGAGCGGAAAACATACATTCGGCTCCCCCTCTCTGTCTATCTCTGTGTCTGATAGATAGTTGACCCAGTGCCTTCCCAGTTTGTGCTGTGCTACGAGCTAGTAATTAAAACTTGTGGTGATTTATAACAGAGATAACTGGCCTGCTAGGACTCATTGTCATCTACAGTGGTTATATCGACCCCCCTATAAATGTAATCAGGCTGTCCATAGCTAGCAGGCCACAGCGAAGACACAGAGACAGCTAGAGCTAAATGGCGCCTGGGGGATGGCTGCCGTTTTACGGGCTCCTAACCAACTATGCTATTTTGTTCGTTTTTTTCACATCGTTTGTAACTTTTTTTTAAAACGTATTTTGTACATAATGTTGCTGCTTCCTCCTCTTATGACCAAAAATATCTCCTGGACATCAGAACAGCGATTACTCACCTCGAACAAAACAAAGATTTTTTTTCTTTAACGAGTCCAAAGCGAAGGATATGCTGCTTTCTCAGGAACGGGCCCAAATCCCGTAACTTGCTTGAAGACTGAGAAAAAAAGGTCGGCGGTTGGGCTGCCTTCTGAGAATTCGTAGGCGAGTGAGTAAACCTCCACTACCATCCGTTCTATTGGCCAACGTGCAATCATTGGAAAGCAAAATGGATGATAAATGACCAAGACTGTCCTACCAACAGGACATTAAAAACATTAATATCTTATGTTTCGCCGAGTCGTGGCTGAACGCCGACACAGATAATATAGAGCTGGTGGGATTTTCCATGCATGGGCAGGACAGAGAAGCTACGTCTACTAAGACAAGTGGTGGGGGTGTGTGTCTATTTGTCAATAACAGCTGGCACGCGATGTCTAATATAAAGAAGTCTTGAGGTATTGTGCAAACTGTGCAAACAGATCCACAAGGAAGACAGATTATTTTAAATACACTATTGGACCAAAAACAGATCTGTCTAATTAATCTATATGTGTCAAAAAAATCATGATCCACACTTCTTTGAAAATATATTTAATAATGTATTGAGCTCACAAGCAACGAAATACTCCATTTTTAGGGTGGGAGATTCTAATACGGTTTTAAGTACTCAATGGATCGTAAAGGAAATCACTCTACAAACTATCACCCTCAAGCATTTAAGAAGATCACGAAGCTCATGGATACATCAGAACTAGTGGATATTTTGAGGTTGAAAAACCCTGACCTAGTGAGATAAACATGGAGGATGCTTAATCGAGTTAGCCGTCTTGATTACTTATTAATAGGAGACCAAATGAGATCTGACCACCATCTAATTGGCCTCCACATAACTCTTACAGAGAAATGTAATCAAAGCCTATTGGATGTTCTTAAACTAAGACAAAATAATTCATAATTGACTTTGTTTTGCACAGCAAAGGTAGAGCAGATCCCCTTTATTGTATGGGACACTTTCAAATGTACCTTTAGAGGCCATTCAATACAATACTCATGATTAAAACAAAAGCAGTTTTAGTCAAAAGAGATTAGACTAATAAAGGAAATAACAGTGCAGGTAGATGGTAATGGGAACTGCATTATATAGAGGTACAAAATAGGTTAGAGGAAAAACAAAAATAATTGGAGGTACTTATTCAAGAACGATCAAGTGTAATATATTACAAAAATAAAGCAAATTGGATGGATTTTTGTTTAAATGCACCAATTTAAAAAAAACATATTTAACATAGAAATTCCACCAAAAATAATTTACAGAAACTTGTTACAAATGATTATCGATGATTCACCAAATAATATTTTGAAAGAAGAAGCAAAATATTTTAAGCATATGTTTTAAATATGTCTCCTCCATTTTCACTGAATGATGTTAACTGTAAAGATGTCTTTCCTAATTATAATAATAAGAATAACAATGTAAAATTAACACATTTTACCTTTATTTAACTAGGCAAGTCAGTTAAAGAACAACTGCTTATTTTCAATGACGTCCTAGTAACAGTGGGTTAACTGCCTGTCGAGGGGCAGAACGACAGATTTGTACCTTGTCAGGTCGGGGATTTGAACTTGCAACCTTCCGGTTACTAGTCCAACGCTCTAACCACTAGGCTACCCTTCCGCCGCATTTACAGAAAGACCTGTGTGAAGGTCAATTTACAGAAGAGGAACAAAAAAATATTTTCAGTCTGGAAAAACACCAGGGCTTGACAGTATACCGGTAGAGGTATGTCAAATCTTTTTTGGTGTACTCAAAGATCCATTATTAGCGTGTCTTAATTACTCTTATACAAATGGTAGACTTTCAGGTACTCAACAAGGTCTGATTTCATTACTAGCAAAACAGGACCCAGGTGGTATAAAGATCCAGTCCATTTAAAAAACGGGAGGCCTCTTACACTTCAATGTTGTGATGTGAAAATCCTGGCGAAATGCATAGCACATAGAATAAAAAAAGATTTTACCAGATATATTGTCCTGATCAGACAGTTTTTTTACATGGACGACATACTAAGGATAATATACGACAATTACTTGAAACAATTGAACATTATGAAACATCGAAGATACCAGGCCTGGATTTTAATGCCTGGATCACTTTAATTTTGGTGAATCTCTTATAGAATAGGTTAAAGATATGTACAGCAACCCCAGATGTAAAATAGTAAATAATGGTTACTTCTCAGAAAGTATCGAGTTTTTAAGAGTGTCGTGTCTTTGGCTATGCCGGATTAAGTGATATGACATGCTATTCTATAAAATAATTTCTCAGTAATTAATATTACCTGATTGAACTAACCATGTAAATGTAATTAACTAGAAAGTCGGGGCACCACGAAATAATGTTTATAGAGCTGTTATCTTCCGAATAAACTCTTATCTGAAAGTTGTAAATTCTTGGTTATCTTCACGAACCCTGGCTAACAAGTTGAATCAGCAATACAACATTTGGTTAAATTATTTATTTACTAAATACCTAAACAGTCACACAGAATTACACATACACAGAATGGATCATACATTGATTACAAATGATGTCATACAAGAAAACGTCCCTGGTGGACGGAACCGATATGATGGCTGGTTACACAAAGAGAGGGGGTTGGGTTCGAATGAGAGCGTGGGAAGATTGCGTAACAAAGGGAGAAGCTATGCTATCGTAAATGCAGAATCTTAGGCATTCTAAATAACTGCCCATTTGGAAAATGAAAATGCAATAAATATTTACTCTGAGCTGCGCTTCGGTAGATTGGCCGTAGATAGGAGGCCGGGTTGACCTTTGAATGTCTCGTGGTAGAACGGATACATGGTAATACTGTTGTCGTGTGGTAGAATAGATACTTTTGTCCGTCCTTTCCTAGCCCATGTTTACAGCTGCTGTTGCTAATGCAACTGCTAGGATGTATCACTTCTTTAGTGATTAAGAGTTCAAAGTTCATACCATGTTGCCATGCTATATGCTCATACTATATTCTGGCTGGTATAGTCGAAATTCATCCTTCCGGCGTGTAGATCGTCACCTTCACATTGAGATTCGATGCTAATTTCGTTAGGTTCTTGTCGTTCAACCAGAGCTCATGAAGAGGTTGGCTTAGTTCTGTCCTTTTAATGCAGGGACCGCAAGTCCTCACGTCCTTGGAACAGAAAGTAGAATTTTCGTCAATGGGTTTATTTAGTGGTGAAGAGAAGGGCATGTTTCACAGTTTACAACCAATGTCTGTTCACTTGGGCGGGGCCTCTGAGTGAGCAGAGTTTACTCTATGACAACCAATTCTCTCCTTTAGAAGCTAAAATTACATTTAATCTTTTCACAAATAGTTTCACATTTAAACATTTAAATTGCACAACAATTCCGTGTGAATCTGATAACTAGAATGTGTAGACTTTCCAAGATAAAGTTTATGTTGTCCTATCATCAGTAATAATGTCTCAGACGCCAACTGATCTGAAATCATATTCTCTACCTACCAACGCATATTTTCAGCTAGTTGGATTACCGAAATATGGTTCCTTTTCCCCACTTTTTGATGTTCCCAGACTCTCTATGTTAACAACGGGATTTTAAAGAGTCAACTCTATAGAGTAGACAGAGAGAAACAGGGGGGAAGGTATTTATGGGGGTCATAAACCTCCCCCAACAGGCCAATGTCATGACAAGAGGAGTAAAATAAAGCTATCCGTTGTCTCCATATCTATTTATTATGGCCATTGAAATGCTAGCTATTAAAATTAGATCCAACAAGAACATCAATGGGTTACAAATCCTATGGATAAAGTGTCAAAGTTTCAATGCATGCCGATGACTCTAGTTGTTTCTTAAATCCACAATCTGGATCCCTGCACAGTCTCATTGAAGATCTTAATCACTTTTCTATCCCCTCTGGATTAAAACCTAACTATGACAAGTGTACCATATTATGTATTGGATCGTTAAAAAATACTGTGTTAACACTACCTTGTAGTTTACCAATAAAATGGGTGGATGGGTGAAGCAGACATACTTGCTATTCACATTCAAAAAAATATATGATCTTACAACAATTATTTTCAATAGAAAGTTAGCAAAAATAGATAAGATTCTGCAACCATGGAAAGGTACAGTTGAAGTCGGAAGTTAACATACACTTAGGTTGGAGTCCCTTTAAAACCTGTTAGGCCTAGGCAGAATACTGCCCCCTTTGGAGGAATTGCGTGCCCATAGTAAACTGAAAAAAAATCTGTCCAAAATTGCTAATATATGCATATAATAATTATTATTGGATAGAAAACACTCTAAAGCTTCTAAAACCGTTGGAATTATGTCTCTAAGTATAGCAGAACTCACAGGGCAGGCAATCTCCCTAACTAGTTTTGGGATCATGAAAGTTGGGGCAACTTTGACGCCATCGCCCCCACCCTTCCTAACCAGCTATGGATCTGGGGACACTTTTTATGTCTTCCACTAGATGTCCTCATTCAGTACAGCGTTTAATTGTTCAAATCCCGCGAGTTTTGACTCTTTGGGAGTGAATTGAGTGCGTGTCACGAGAAAATACCTGTGCGTTAGGGCGCGAATTGGACACAGTCATTCCTTTGTTCCAGCTCGCCTGAGAAGAAGTAACAATGACCGGTTGAATTGAGAATTGTTTTGTACGTTTAGAACATCCTAAAGCTTGATTCTGCACTTAGTTTGACCAGTTTAGTCGACATATAATATGTAATTTTGAAGTTTTGATGCGCAACTTTTCGGGACCAGAGGAAATTTTGGGTGCATTTCAGCTGATACTGCTAGCAGATGCTAATACAAAGACACACGACTTGAAACCAAACGATGTTTTGGGTAAGTATGACCCCTTCCACTACATTCTGAACGAAGACCATCAAAGGTAAGGGAATATTTATGTTGTAATTTTGTGTTTCTGTTGACTCCAACATAGCGGAGAAATATTGCTTATGTCTGAGCGCCGTCTCAGATTATTGAATAGTGAGCGATTTCTGTAACGTTAAAAATAAATGTGACAAAGCGATTGCATTAAGAAGCAGTATATCTTTCTAACTATATGTAGAACATGTATATTTAGTCAAAGTTTATGATGTCTATTTATGTTATCTTGCGGCGCTATCTATAATTTCTCCGGACATTTTTGAGTATTTTCTGAACATGAATTCAATGTAAATGGACATTTATGGATATAAATGGCATATTATTGAGAAAAAAAATATGTACTGTGTAACATGTCCTATTACTGTCATCTGATGAAGATTTTCAAAAGGAAAGTGAATGATTTATTTTTTAATCCTGCTTTTATCATTTTATATTTTCTGGGACAAAATGGCTGCCTCTTGTCTTTGTTTCGGTGGTGGTCTAATACAAATATGTGGTGTGTTTTCGCCGTAAAACATTTAAACAATCTGACATGCTGGGTAGATGAACAATGTGTTTATCTTTCAATTGAGGTATTGGACTTGTTAATGTGTGGAGGTTAAATATTTCTAAGAATATTTTTGCATTGCCTGCGCCACGGTTTGAGCTGAACGGGGGGGGGGCGTTCCCCGAGAGGAACCCCTCGCTTTAACCGTTTTTCAACTCGTTTTTCAACCACTCCACAAATTTCTTGTTAACAAACTATAGTTTTGGCAAATCATCTACTTTGTGCATGACACATGTAATTCTTCCAACAATTGTTTACAGACAGATTATTTCACGAATATTTCACTGTATCACAATTCCAGTGGGTCAGAAGTTTACATACACTAAGTTGACTGTGCCTTTAAACAGCCTGGAAAATTCCAGAAAATTATGTCATGGCTTTAGACGCTTCTGATAGGCTAACTGACATAATTTGAGTCAATTTAAGTATACATATCTTACATAATTTATGCAGCAGCATACAAGACATTTTTGGACTCACCATTGCGCTGTGCTCACTCGAACAAGAAGGTGGCGATGCAGTCCTTCATGTATTTTATTTTTTAACTTTTACGCCTTTTCCTCCCCAATTTCGTGCTATCCAATTGGTAGTTACAGTCTTGTCTCATCGCTGCAACTCCCGTACGGACAGCGGAGGTTGAGAGCCATGCGTCCTCCGAAACACGACCCAACCAAGATTCACTGCTTCTTGACACAATGCCCACTTAACCCGGAAGCCAGCCACACCAATGTGTCGGAGGAAACACTGTACACCTGGCGACTGTGTCAGTGTGCATGCTCCAAGCCCGCCACAGGAGTCGCTAGACAGCAATGGGACAAGGACATCCCTGCCGGCCAAAGCCCCCCCCAACCCGGACGACGCTGGCCCAATTGCGATGCAGTGCCTTAGACCGCTGTGCCATTCAGAATACAGAGGCGGTCCTTCTTGTGGGAAAATTTTGTCATAAAACTTTGTCATCAAAGTCTAACATTCTATGGATTTATGGTGCTGTCTATTGTTGGCCTCTTTGGGTATAGCAAGCCCCATCCCCCTCTCCCTGCCTCCCCCTTTCCTCCTTCAACGAAGTTGCTGTAGTCAGAGAGACGTCGTAAATTCCTGAGAATCTCCTCATGGACACACAGTATAGAGGGAGTAGATTTTCATGGAGAACAAAGGAATTCCTTCCACCTCACAGAACTTGAGGTACGAACAGATTTCATGTTCCGGAGAAAGTATAAAAGATCGGTGAAGAATCCAGCTACGAACTGGTCCGTTTGTCACAACTTGGGGAAGCTCATGGGAGACGGTGTGGCCACATTACCATAACGCTGTTTATATAATAGCCTCAGATATGAGGTTTACATCTAATTGTTGTATAAGATGAATGAGTGAGTATGATACTGTTTGTATAATTGTGTAATATGATTTTGGACTGTTTAATGAAGAACAAATCAAAAGGGAATTGTATTTAACTAAATCAGAGGACCGCCCCTGAGCCCAGTTAGGGTCAGGCCTCCTGGGACAGCCCTTTTTCGGCCCTTCCGAATAAAACCCCCACTCGGGTTTTCGATCAGCAGACCGAGCTTACCTCAATTACGAGATGGCTAAAGGTTGCAGACCATTGCTGAATCTTTTAACCATACCACGTGGTTAAACTCTTAGACTATCGATACCGACAGAATAAGAACAAGTCTTTGATATTAATTACTAGTCTGCAGCTAGGAATTCGGTATCATTGAACACGAAGAACGACAACCGCCGAAACATCCATTCTATAACGAATGTCACTCTAAACTATCCCCTCTAACCACAACCAAGAGAGAGAGGGAGAGAGACGGACAATTCTACAAAAGAAACACCAGCGATCAAGACGACAAACTGAGCGTAAATATATACACTGCTCAAAAAAATAAAGGGAACACTTAATAAACAACACAATGTAACTCCAAGTCAATCACACTTCTGTGAAATCAAACTGTCCACTTAGGAAGCAACACTGATTGACAATAAATTTCACATGCTGTTGTGCAAATGAAATAGACAACAGGTGGAAATTATAGGCAATTAGCAAGATACCCCCAATAAAGGAGTGGTTGACCCACCACTTCTCAGTTCCTATGCTTCCTGGCTGATGTTTTCGAGTCACTTTTGAATGCTGGCGGTGCTTTCACTCTAGTGGTAGCATGAGACGGCGTCTACAACCCACACAAGTGGCTCAGGTAGTGCAGCTCATCCAGGATGGCACATCAATGCGAGCTGTGGCAAGAAGGTTTGCTGTGTCTGTCAGCGTAGTGTCCAGAGCATGGAGGCGCTACCAGGAGACAGGCCAGTACATCAGGAGACGTGGAGGAGGCCGTAGGAGGGCAACAACCCAGCAGCAGGACCGCTACCTCCGCCTTTGTGCAAGGAGGAGCAGGAGGAGCACTGCCAGAGCCCTGCAAAATGACTTCCAGCAGGCCACAAATGTGCATGTGTCTGCTCAAACGGTCAGAAACAGACTCCATGAGGGTGGTATGAGGGCTTGACATCCACAGGTGGGGGTTGTGCTTACAGCCCAACACCGTGCAGGACGTTTGGCATTTGCCAGAGAACAACAAGATTGGCAAATTCGCCACTGGTGCCCTGTGCTCTTCACAGATAAAAGCAGGTTCACACTGAGCACATGTGACAGACGTGACAGAGTCTGGAGACGCCGTGGAGAACGTTCTGCTGCTTGCAACATCCTCCAGCATGACCGGTTGGCGGTGGGTCAGTCATGGTGTGTGGTGGCATTTCTTTGGGGGGCCGCACAGCGCTCCGTGTGCTCGCCAGAGGTAGCCTGACTGCCATTAGGTACCGAGATGAGATCTTCAGACCCCTTGTGAGACCATATGCTGGTGCGGTTGGCCCTGGGTTCCTCCTAATGCAAGACAATGCTAGACCTCATGTGGCTGGCATGTGTCAGCAGTTCCTGCAAGAGGAAGGCATTGATGCTATGGACTGGCCCGCCCGTTCCCCAGACCTGAATCCAATTGAGCACATCTGGGACATCATGTCTCGCTCCATCCACCAACGCCACGTTGCACCACAGACTGTCCAGGAGTTGGCGGATGCTTTAGTCCAGGTCTGGGAGGAGATCCCTCAGGAGACCATCCGCCACCTCATCAGGAGCATGCCCAGGCGTTGTAGGGAGGTCATACAGGCACGTGGAGGCCACACACACTACTGAGCCTCATTTTGACTTGTTTTAAGGACATTACATCAACGTTGGATCAGCCTGTAGTGTGGTTTTCCACTTTAATTTTGAGTGTGACTCCAAATCCAGACCTCCATGGGTTGATAAATTTGATTTCCATTGATAATCTTTGTGTGATTTTGTTGTCAGCACATTCAACTATGTAAAGAAAAAAGTATTTAATAAGAATATTTCATTCATTCAGATCTAGGATGTTATTTAAGTGTTCCCTTTATTTTTTTGAGCAGTTTATATTGATTGCAATTGTTCACGAATGAGTGAGCGTTCATGTGCAAGGGATTAGCATTTCAATTGTTATAATTTTCACTATGTAGTGACTTCTTAGTCGACCCCCACTTCCCCTTTTGTCTAACAAGCTGCCATGCCGGTTTAGCCCACTAGGGCACATTCTCCTATGTCTTCAGTTTAATGATAGTAAAGACACGACAGTGCTATCAAGACAACTGGGAACTGGAAAACGTCAGTGATCTTCAGGTCGGAGTTCTAGAAAGATGCCAGTTTCCGACTTGGATGACCGTTCAAAAATTATTTTTCCAGTTGAAGCTATTTTTTTCCTGAATCCCAGCTGTCTTGAACTCACTGAAGGTTGAGATTTTCCAGTTCTGAATTTCCAGTTGTTTTGAATGCTGCATAGCATACAGGGGAAGCAAAATAGTGATTGCTTTGCAACACTCGCAGTTAGCCACTGATTCCTTCCAAACCACTCTTTGTTGAATCTGTGATTTCCAACTTGCTGTGTAATGTTTATGTCCAATGGCTGATGAGCACCAATACGTTTCATCTATAATTTCTCTTCATATGAAAGGATTTGCCAGTAGATTGTCGACATGATTAATGATGACTGCCTGTCTAGTTTGCTAGCTAAGATTTTGAAAGTATAATGTTGACATGATCAGTCCAATCAAAGCTACGGTAGATATAACGTGATTTGACGTCATTTTATCTGTGGCCAATGACCTTGAGCCTTCTTGGATGGGCACTTCTAATGTAAATCTATGGCAGCACCCAAGGGGGCTTGAACTTTCTAGCTTTCCCTGTAGGTTTTGCAGTCATGCAGTGTCCCCATGAGTGATAGAACACTGAGCCAATCGTGGCGCAACTAGAGAAGATGACCAACCCCTACACTCTGTGTTTTTCATCTGGCTGCCCCTCCGCCACAGAAAGCACTGAGCTGGACTGAAACACCGGCATTTTGGAGCTGCCTTTCTCAAGCAAAAAAAGAGAACATGTTTTTATGCGTCTTTATTAAATCAATAACTTATTTTTTACATTGTTTTCTAACTGATTTGTGACATGTATTAATGCCAAAATAACATGCAAAACAGGCCCCACCTGCCCTGAATGATGGGTCACCACTGAGAGAGAGAGGACAGAGAGAGACAGCAAGAGGATGAAAGAAAGAAATAGAAAGAGATAGCGGGGAGGAGAGATAAGGTAAACAGAAAGTCAGAGGAGAAAGAAAGGAAGAACAGAAAAGACAAGAGAGAAAGGGAGAGAGAGAGATAGTTAAATAGAGAGTGAATGCGGGGCTGGGAGCGCCCGATAGGTGTTTTGCTCAGCAGCCCACTCTAAACATCATGACTAACTGGTAGGGTGGAGGCTGTTTGCTGGACTGAGGAAGGGATCAGTCAGAAGAGGGGAGGATAAGAGAAGAGATAGAGAGTGGGAGAGAGCAAAGGAGAAGTGAAGAGGAGACAAGTCAGCAGGAGAGGATTGAGGAGTAGAAAGGTGATTGAAGAGGGGATGAAGAGATGAGGGGAAAGGAGAGGGAGATAGAAGAGGGGACGAGCTGGCCATGGTGAGGGAGATGGCATGAATAACATCACACTCACGATGGCGGGATGTGGGGGAGGGAGAGGAGGGCAGGGAAGAGGGATGGGGCTCCTGTAGCCTATGTGCATAGGGAAACAGACCACTGTATCCTCCTGTCTTGCTCTCTTTTTCCCTTTCCCTGTTCGTTTCCTCAGCAACACGTATAGCTATGCTATACACCCTGTACTTAACCACGCTTCTTAACAATTACTCTCCCACAGTTTTATGATTGAACAAACCTGTCTATTTCCCTCTGTATCACTACAGTAGAACGAGGACACTGCTCTCTCTGTCTCTCTCTCCCTTTCTCTCTCTCTCTGTAATGCTCTGCTAACAGAGTTGTTGCGATAGTGGTGGTGGAAGGGGAGAGACAGAGCTGAAGAGGGAAGGGAGGCTAAGGAGGGAAGAGAAAGGAGGTTGAGTCACAGTCTAGAGACAATGCCTCCCAGGTCCTTCCAACCTTGACCCTCCTCATTCACATAACCACATCTGTTACCCATGATAAACCCCGCCTCCCCCATCCATTCTGGCTAAAAGTGTATACATGGACTTTTATTTGAGGTTAAATATTGTACCATCCCATGTCTCCTCTCACAGGCGAATTACCTTAACTGACAGCTCATCTAGTTAGTGGTGTGTAAATATTTGGGAAGTGGGAAGGGAATGTGTAATTAGAGAAACACCACCACCTAGTGGGGAGGTTGGGTCTTGAATGTGCTGATGGGCATTGGTGTAGACCTCATTTGAAACCATTTTTGTTAGCTTATAAACATGATTTAGGTCGCACAGTCTGAGGCGATATTTGTCGTTACATTTTCAGGTTACCATATGTGTGTGTTTATACTTGTACAGAGCAGTGTGTACTGCTTGCTTGTTATTTTTACATAACACAAAAACAGAATAGCACCACGTGTATAAAACACTGGTATTATTCGGAAAATCTGAAACACCTTTCTGAAAGTCTTTCTTATAATGCCCTTGGACTAGTCTGATTAAATGCCATGTGACGAGCACACGCACGCACACTGTGGCAAAATATGTGTGTTAAAATGTGAATTAAAACACGGAATAAAGAACCGAGAGGCCACAGTCCTTTCTTGGCTACAAGACCACACAACAGCCCTTAGACTAGTCCTCCACTACATCCTACTGTGGAGAGCTGTATAAGCTGGGTCAAGGACACTCCCTTACACATTAACAACACAAATAAGCCACTTGTATTACGGACAATTGATTTGAAACCCACCGAGAGATTGAGTGACACCTCTGCATGACCAAAATTGTGAAGCCATTAAAAAGACAGTTGAAACGGGCCACGAGAGACACACAGACTTCAGACGAGAATGGTAACAATGTGGCCGGATGTCTGAATGCCTGTGTCCTCAGCCTGATAGTGTACGGCTTTAAGGGGAGACAGATACAACTTTAAGGGGATGAGGTTTGTCCATGTGACCTAATATTGACATCCAGTATTTCCTCTAACATTTGACCACAGCAGTCATCGCGTTAAGCAATAGATACGCAGAGCTGGTGGGACTAGGGCTAGGGGGTGATAGGGGGCTCGAGTATCGCTCAACACCCTAATTCGCCTGTACACCATGGCACTTCATGTAGATCTGAAAGGATTGGATGGGTATAAAAAATATGGTGAATATACTACCATGCCCACCAGAGGGCAAAGTGAAGATATTACCAATTTCTATATTGCTAACAAAAAAAAACGGTTCAAATCCAAACCTCTCAGATATAATAGAAATGCCACTGCCACCCAGATGCACGAAATGCAGCAGAATTTAGCAGCCATACATGTCCTAAGGGTTGGGATTGGGCACAGGCAGGAGTCCTTTTTCTCAGACCCTCTCGTCAGAATCTCTTCACTGAGAACACCAGGCCATGTCTGTTGAGGCGGTCAATGAGAGTTGTCCTGGCAAATGCAGCTCCTGGACTGTACACTCCTCCCCTGTCAATCACAACATAGTGTTTACTTCTAGGTCCTGTACATGCATATATTACCATATATATGTACTGTTACATTGTAATGATAGCTGCATATTTGATGTACCAGTGTGAACAGTAATGATAGCTGCATATTTGATGTACCAATGTGAACAGTAATGATAGCTGCATATTTGATGTACCAATGTGAACAGTAATGATAGCTGCATATTTGATGTACCAATGTGAACAGTAATGATAGCTGCATATTTGATGTACCAATGTGAACAGTAATGATAGCTGCATATTTGATGTACCAGTGTGTCTGACTTTATTCCTTGTAGAACTATAAAATATTCACGAGAGAGAGAGAGAGAGTGAGAGGCACCTGACTCACTTTATAGGAAGGAATTGTGGTTCATTCAGCACAGTGATAGCTGCCTGTACCATAGCAACAGGTGTGGCTACATAGCCAGGCTCTGTGGACCAATGAAAGTCAACATAGTTTATCAACAAAAACTATAGTAGACCAATGATAATCAAAACAAAGAAAATAATAAGCACTGTGTGGACATTGGACAGAGCATGAATAGACATGACCCTGACCTGCATTACAACTAAACCAAAAACAAGGCTACAATCAGAGACAATGTATTACCTGCTCCGTGTATCTGGGTACAGATCCTAGCGTTGGGTCTTCCCTGAGACGGGTCCAGCCCCTCAGCATAGCCCTCCCCGAAAAACGTCAGACTGAAAGATGTTCCCTCCATCTGGGATAGGAGAGAAGAGTCTTACCGCTATATATATATATATATGTGTGTGTGTTATCAACATTCTACAATGCCTGCATTCAAAACTTGACTTAAGCATGAAACGTTTATGGAGGTTCTTCTCACTAGACACATGGCTATGACCGGGCCATTCATGTACTGTTTCCATCGGGCCTGAGTCCACTACTGTACCTGCTTCCTGCTGGGTCCAGCCTTGGTGAACACGCCAAAGGAGAAGAACTCTGGAAACTGAGGAGGAGAAACATCAACCAATTCACCGGAAAATTGAGCTGATTACCTCCCATCTCCAACACAGGTCATTTCTCTTCTTGTTATCACTGTACAGTAACTGTATGTTATAGTCACACAGATCTGACAGACCATTTGTTTGTGTCTTTTCTGCACTCCTTTAACTACCCTTAATTAAGCCAACCAACTGTGACTGGCTATTTTTACAAGATTGGTAACCAAACTACTTGGTTAATATAATTTCCACAGACATCTAATGTGGAGAAATACATTGTAGGGGCCCGGGTCAAAAGTTGTATACTATATAGGGTATATGGTCTTGGGCTCTGGTCAAAAGTAGTGAACTATATAGGGAATATGGTCTTGGGCTCTGGTCAAAAGTAGTGAACTATATAGGGAATATGGTCTTGGGCTCTGGTCAAAAGTAGTGAACTATATAGACAATAGCAATTTTGGACACACACCGTAATGAGGAGCTTCCTTCCCAGGCCGAACTTCCCTAGGAACCAGAAGAGCAGGCCACCACAGAACATCTTTATCAACGACCAGACGCCACCGACCCCTACATATGCAGAGTACTGTACCTGAAGAGGGAGGCGGGAGGGGGAAAGAAAGGGAGAGAGAAAGAAAGAGAAGGGAACTCGATAAATAACTTTTAACTCCTGCATGCTCCTGTAAGCTACTGATGTCCCCTACTTCTAAATAGTACTCCCCCAGGCCATGGAAAGGCTAGAGAAAGGGCACATCACAGGCACTATAATCTCTAGTGCACTATATTGGCCAGGAGCAGTGTTGAGACACCCCACAGAGATAATGAGGAGAGAAAGATGATGAATCACTTGGAGCTGCTGTATGACTCATTATCATTTATCTCTCTCCACATGAAGCAAGACAGGGGTTCTTTACAATCTCTCTCCACATGAAGAAAGACAGGGGTTCTTTACAATCTCTCTCCATATGAAGAAAGACAGGGGTTCTTTACAATCTCTCTCTCTCCACGTGAAGAAAGACAGGGGTTCTTTACAATCTCTCTCTCTCTCGATATGAAGAAAGACAGGAATTCTTTACAATCTATTTTTCCCCACGTGAAGAAAGACAGGGGTTCTTTACAATCAATTTTTCCCCACGTGAAGACAGACAGGGGTTCTTTACAGTCTATTTCTCCCCACGTGAAGAAAGACAGGGGTTCTTTACAATCCATTTCTCTCCACATTGGATGTTTGTGAGTAAATGAGGCTTCATTATATAGTTTCATAGGAAGCTAGTAAATGGAATAAAAGTTTGACAGACAGAGTTGTTTGACCTAATTAGGAGTTGTGAAAGCAAGGAAGGGGAGAGACACGTAGATACGGAGGTAGACTATGGACATGACAGAATAATAACGTAATTTCGCGGACATACCGTCATACGCGCATACAAAACAGGAATCAAACCTACTATTGAGGTGCTGCAAGTGCCATGCTCTACCAACTGAGCTACAGAGGAGCGTGTACCCCTCTGGGTATTGTATGTGACAGTAGATGGGGTTTGACAGTCTCTGTATTGAACAGGTTGTATAGACTAGCCATAATGGATAAAATACTGGGCAAAGGAGGGGTAGCCTGGGTACCAGTCTGTTTCTGCTTTAGCCAACTGATTGTTTTCTTGCCATGCCAAACCTCTACGCATCAGCAAGACCACAATGTGGCATCGTTGAGTGACTGAACGCAGGCAGCCAGTCAGGCAATAGAGGTGTGTGGTTGTGTTAGATCTTACTGGTAACTCCTGATGGCCCTCATATAGGAAGCGCTGGGATCTCCTGACTACTGATGGGTCTGAGCCCATGAAGGGTATGGCATACTGGTCAATCTCCTTACTGAAGAAGAGGCTACCCCTGAGGAATACACACACACACACACACACACACGTCAGTTTACTTCCAAATACACTCTCAAATTTTCAGCATCAGCATCCCACAGAATTCAGCACAGACAGACGCCATCAACTCATTTCATCTATGTTGATAGACAAGTCCTCTAAATCCACTTCAGCATTGCCAAGCAACAACTGTGCCATACCATTCAAATGCAATGACTTTGAATGGAAATGGAGTGAACACAGACTGTCTGTACATTAGACATCTGCCAATACCTCTTCTTGACCGTGGCTCCTACAACTGGGAGAGGTTGGTGGCCAAATTTCTTCCTCAGCTTCCTCAGGGAGCCGCTGTCTGCAAAGCCGTAGATGGCGGACTGCCATGTGCCGTCGTGGGCACAGCCTCCCTACAGAGAAGGAATATCCCAAAGCTTAAGCCAAGTCACCATGACAACAAACAAACTATTAAAGGAATGGTTCACTCCAAAATGAAAGTCTATCAGAATTCCCCATGACAACAAACAAATTGTTTGTTGACATTTTCAGACCTCAAAAGTGGTTTACTAGTCCGCGTCCCATGCCATTTGTTGTGTCTAACGAAATGATGAAATTAGATGGTGCCTATAGTTCCTATTCATTCAGGATTGAGGCATATAGCTGGATCTAAACAAAACAATGGTGTGGACCTTGGAATCATCTCAAGAGTAGATCACGTGTAATGACTACATTTCCCATAGTGCATGTAGGAAACCAGAAGTGATAGAGCTGTCTACCTCAGGACCAGTGTGTATAGTCAGGAAGCTCTCCACAGCTGTCAGTGTTCCTGTTAACAGATATGACACAGGGTTATTATACATCCTTTACTCAAGGACAGACTGGACGAGCACACCGATTGTACCCTTTTCCAATGAGGTTTCTAACGCAGTGAGTTAATTGTGTACTGTAGCTGTATCGCCCTGTTTGGAATTCAGCTAAAAACACAAACATCTTCTTTGCCAAAATGGTGCTGTAATTCATCATTGATAACAGGAAAAACACCAGTAAAGCAGAAAGAGCCTGCAGATACAATGTCAAGGGCAAAAATAAGTATGAGAACTGTGTCTTCTTCACAGGTGGCTGCCATCACAAACCCAGAGACACAAACAAGTGCTGTTTCTCTATAATAAAACATATTTAAAAAAAACATTCACCCCCCCCAATTAACAGTGTAGCTCTCTACCTTTAAACTGGTTCTTTGTGTACAGGATGCCCATGTCAGCTGGTATGGAGTCAAAGCCACAGCTGCCAATCACATACACTCCACTGTCCATCGCTCTGCTGTGGTACTCCAGTTGCATTCTCTCCAGGAACTACGGAGCCACAACACAAGACCACCGTAAAAACACCTAGCAGAGAGACATGGGGTGCATCCCAAAAGGCATGCACTGCTTTCGACCAGACTATGTTGGCAATAGGGATGATATGAGCATAAAGCTCCTAGAATCCGAATGCATATCCTACCATCGTTGTCTCTGTAAAGACAGTAATAAAACTAGGTTGGAGGCCGAGGCTAGTGAAGGCACTGAAATGAGCCATAAAGACGGACATTTAATATGATGGTGTTGTGTAACGACAGAGCCTACTACCTGAGGTTCTCCACAGATGTCTACGCAGTGGGCTCCATTCTCTATGCAGGCCTTAACCACTGGCTCACCATAGAACCTGTACTAGGGAGACAAGAAAAAGGACTCCATAAGATTTGGGTGTTAATGGAGGTATGGGTGTGTGTGTGTGTGTGTGTGTGTGTGTGTGTGTGACATCAACCCTTTATCAAAAGTATCATCTCCCTATCAAATTGACATACCTTTGCAATTGACCACATGCTATTACGGTTCCATAAGCACTGGTAAAGCTGAGTCGACTGTACTGTACAGCAGTACCGTGGCCACAGCTACACAGGCAGCATATTCCTAACAAGCTTTCCAATTATCATTGGGGACAAGAGTAACTTGGGAGTCTGGACAAATGACACCCCAAAAGGCCAGCCCTCATCCCAGGTATCAATAACAACAACATTCATTATTACTGTAGACTTACTGGCCCCACACAGTTGAGAACAACTAGTCCTTGTTGGCACATGATGGCCAATGAATCTGCTTGGGAAACATCAGCCACAATGATTTCAACTTCAGTCCTTAACTCCGGCTTACCTGGAAACAGAGAGCAAAGTCGTCCTGAATGCACGCATAGGTTAAAACGCACACATTTACAGCAAATCATAGCTTAATGCAATGTTTAAATTAGGCATTTAGAAAGGGAAAGGGGAATACCTAGTCTGTTGTACAACTGCATGTACTCAACTGAAATGTGTCTTTCGCATTTAACCCAACCCCTCTGAATCACTGATCATATTGTTTGCATTGGTGACCATTATTAAGCAAGTTGCAAGCCAGTGGGATCAATATCAACTAAGATTAAACAGCAGTGTCCCTGTGTACCCAGTTAAATATCAAGACACCTGTTTAACGGTCAAGTTCAGCCGTAGAGAACAACGGACACTGCGTGCCCATACAACAAAACAAAAAAAGGGGTTCTTTGTCAGAGGTGAGGGTGATATGTGTAACCATTTTTCAGGTCGGGTTCTTCACTGCTGTGATGGCTGTGAAGACCCATCCTGTTCTTTCCCTCTCCTCCATGTTTTGCTTTATGCCATGAAACGATAGATTGTTAAAAAGGTTCCTGTAATTTTACAGTACAGTAGAGGCTACTGGTTGCAGTGAAAGTACAGTAGAGGCTACTGGTTGCAGTGAAAGTACAGTAAACCACAAGGTACTGAATGTTGTGTATTTGTGCCCAGTGTTGTACCAGTTTAAGTGGTTGGTGGTTATGTCGTTAAAGGTTGAGCACCTCTTTTACTTGTAACACTGACAGTTCTGCAATCTTTGGGACCATGAAGAGCTGCACTGTTAAGAGGTTACTGTGCAGTGTTTCCCCTGGGATTTTTTTTTTCAGCAGTGGTGGCAAGGTTAGCAGGGGGGTGGGTGTGCATTGTTACTAGTGTTAGCGCAATGATATGCTAGCTGTTCCCATAGACTTCCAGTCATGGAGCCAATGACTATCCATTTAAAAGCGCATCTCGACAGAAATGTCTAAGAGGACTTTTTGTCTAAGAGGATTTTTTTGCCGCGGTGGCAACAATTTGAATGAATATAGGGCAAACACCGCAGTGTATTTCACAGTAACTTAATGGCCGTTAGCTGACTGGAAGTTTGCGTTACCTAACTGGCAACTAGCTGTCAGAAGTTAGTGTAAAATTCACAGTAACTTACTGTACTTTCACTGAACTATACTGATTACAAGCTTAACATTAGTTGACAACTACTAAGAATCCTTTGTGGTTAGCACACTTGGATCTCAGCCTCAA
Source organism: Oncorhynchus clarkii lewisi (assembly GCF_045791955.1). Classification (NCBI taxonomy): domain Eukaryota; kingdom Metazoa; phylum Chordata; class Actinopteri; order Salmoniformes; family Salmonidae; genus Oncorhynchus; species Oncorhynchus clarkii. Next base: position 34,830,521 of record NC_092154.1, on the reverse strand, counting down.
CTGGCCTCAACCTCATTGTTGACAACCAACTGACCGTCCAGCCACACCATCTGGTCAGTGAGTGCGACAGAGATCAGTCACAGGAAGTTACTGAATTTTAAAATAACTACTTGCAGCAAGCGGACAGTAAATTATAGACGGGGGAAAAATGAAATGTACCATTATACTAGATTTGCGCACATGTATCCTTAATGGTACTGACCAGTACTCACCGACAGGCGAGTACCTAACAGTGTATGCCATAAACACATCTGAAGTATCCTATAAGTATATCTGTAGACCTGTCATTGGTTTTACCTGGAACCAGAGGGTTCTTCATGAGGGCTCTAAATGGAACTCAAAAGGGTTCCCCTACAGGGACAAATCAAAGGGTTCTATGTGGCACCCCAAAAGGTTCCCCCATAGGGACAGATGACAGAATCCTGCAACAAGAGGGTTCTATGTAGAACCCAATTGGGTTACCCAAAAGGGTCAAAACAAAAATAAACTCAGGGTTCCTTGTGAGATGAATATATATATATATATATATATATATACAAAAACATCACCTTAATCCAGCTCTAACAATAAAGTATATTTTTGTATATTCCCTTACGAAAAATGATTTCAGTTTTGAACCTGCAGTAAAAGTGCAGTAACTGCAGTCCACTGTTGTATTTGACACAGTAATTGCAGAATAACTGCCGTGTACAGCTGCTGTTATACTCTAACTGCAGTTACACTGCAAAATTACTGCTGTAAAAAAAAAGTGTATTTTGGAGGCATTATTTGCGTGTACTGCAGTTATACAGCACTCTGACTGCAAATTATTTTTCCTAAGGGTATACCATATTTTCACTGCAACCTGAAGCCGTGATTTTTTATTTTACATTGTAATGAAGAACCCTCTGGTTCTATCAGTGCAATGAAGAACCGTACAAATTGTTATACAAAGGTGTATTGGAAGAACCGCTATAAAAATGGTTCCCCTGCAGAGAAACTGAAGAGACCTTTGTAACTAGCACCTTTTACAAAAAATGCAAGTGTATAGGCCTTGTCGTTTAAAAGCAACTGAAACCGTTGCCGCTGTTAATCGTTATACAGTAGTAGCCTAGTCAAACCATGCTTGACATAAAATCATTATTTTACTGGCAGCAGGCACTCGCTTATCTTTTCTGATTAGTGTCAAACACGTACGGAGGGTCTCGGCGGCTTGGTTCAGAACTCCCTCCAGCCGCTGTCTGCTACGCCCGGCCAAGGCCCATTTCAGAGACCCGCTGGGTCCTTCGAAGGCGGTCCGGGCTACCTCTTCCACCACAAACTGCCCGGTGAAACCGGAGGCTCCGAATATTATAATATGATAAGGTCTGGTAGAGGTTACAGTCGCCATTGCGCACTAAAACGTCCGTTTACTGTAGCCTAGTTTACGCAGAGTGACGCGCAAAAGGATTTGTTATCGTAGTGTTTCGTATGAATCAACTGACTACAATGTTAACCAATGCATTCGGTATTACTGCAATGTTTGGAAAAAAAAGAATATATATCGAGATTGAAATACTACAGCTGAGATATATAAAACCACATGGGTAGGCATAATATGGATATCCGAAATAACGCGACCTTTGCCTTAAAACATAAACTACGCAACAATATTGCATGAGTCGACTGAGCTCTAGCCCAACGCTTGATAGATAGTACGTAGTATAAATACACAATTCTAGAATAATGGTGGCTGGTTTGGTTTCATGGTGCACTGAGACATCTTGTGACCTGTTGGTGGTATTACATCTTGAGAGGAGCACCGTAGGCTACAACATTGCACAACTCATGCCAAAGTGAACAATGAAATAACATCTCTTACCAACTTTATTTTATATCATTTATGTATAAAGAAAACAAGTAAACAAAAATACTGCAACATATAAACATGGATTGCATGATGCAACACAATTGCAAACAACATAGGCTGCTACAGTGACAATTAGAGGCAACATTCATTGACATTACTCAACCACAGCCATCTACGACTTATTTCAATCCATATATTGTCTTTTGCAAGTTTTAAATTGGCACAGTACCAGTAATCAAAGGTGTCAGCTAGAGAGAACTTGCAGGGATTTGTAGTTTTGCATGATGTCTACTTTGACTATAATGAGCATTTTCGAAACTGAGTGTAAATAGAGCCAAATATATTGATAAAAGTCACCTTGTCCGAGAGAGATTTAAATGGTTAGCTAAATGTCACACCAGGGTACGCCTACATGAAGCACAGCCTTTATTTTAAGTTTCTCAAATTCCCTATTGGAAAAATTAATGGTGGAAAAACAATTGGAACCATTTCCCCATTTGACCGCTAGGTTTTATGGGTGTTTTAACATCTCCACTGTGGGGCTCTATGTTCCCACATTAGCTGAGACTGCATTCAGGTCAACGCTGCAGATGTCGCTTCAATATGAAATTACCTTTCAAATTATTTATATCACGCAAATCGGCAATGCTTCAGTGATACAGATTGAATAGCACTCTTGGAGAGCATATGGGAGGAAATACTACTTTTACCAGACACCAATGTCAGACAATGGATAGAAGATCATGCCCATTAGAGTAAGTAGTATGTCATTAGGGACATTCCAATGCCAAACTGTGACTTTCTGTCTTGATTTCCTTCAAACACATTCACAAAACCAAGCACTAGGTTTAGAACAGGGTTCTCCAACTCTGGTCCTGGAAATCTACTGGGTGTGCAAAAAAAGTAGTAAGTAGTTGCAAAGTAAAAATGGCTAAAGTTATCCGTGATGAGATTCGAACATGCAACCGTTGGTTTGCTAGATGTTTGAGTTAGCTTCCCTGTGTTGCTAAACATTTGAGTTGCCCACCCTCCCTCTCCACTTTCGTTTTTGCCTTAAGTAAACTTACGTCTTAAGCAGCCATACTGAACGTAACATATTATACTAATTTGAGTGTCCCCGGATTTTTGTTTACTATGTTACGTCTAGTCTATGAGACCAGCCTGGACATACAGTAGATAAAAAGCAAACAACGTTTATTCACCAAAGCAAGGAAATGGATTTGTATTGAATACATTAAAATAGACACATAGAATAAAAGACAAATGTATGGTTACAATACATAACAATATTGACCAGCACAAAAAAGTTAACATAAGTTCTTGAAATATTGGAGTAATCAGTACAAGTACTGAATATCATGACTACATTTAAATGCATTGCTGTATGAACATTAAACCTTGTTCATATTGTCATACCAAGAGCCATACATACAGTATCTTTCATGCATATTTGTATTGATATTACTCTGTTTTCAACAAATGACTTAACAATGTGCCAATTCCAGAGAGCCATTCTTCCCAAATGACTTTCATTTGCAGTGGTCAACAACCTTGCGTACCTTCAGAGGAATGTAAGAGCAATTCTAAACCCATGTCTCCATGTACAAAAACAGCTGTAAAATGTACAACGTGTAGGCTACATTTGACAAGTCAAGGAGTCGAGAAGACTTGTCATGAAAAACACAGAAATGTTGATAATAAAAAAAAAGTGTCCTTTCAATCCCCCAAAATGTCTGTTTTTTATTGGCATACTGTACCCCAAATTTTACCACGAGGCTTTCAAATTCAGATAAACATCTTTACTGTTTATCTGAATTGTATCTGTTTTTCAGATAAACATCATTACAAATTCAGATAAACCTATATTTTTTTAAATAAAAAAATCCAACTAGAATATACTTTACAATGCTGTGTTTTGTTCCTTTGCACGTTTTTGGGAGCTCTTTTGTGCTGTGTCCATCTCGAGGTTAAAAACTTCTGGTCTAAAACAAGAGGAGGCAGTGTTCCGGAAACAGTTTGGTCTGCATATGAAATGTCAGTAGTTCAAAATGTCTGCACCTGTGCCTCCTGTTACATCAATGCTCACAAGCCCGTTCACTCTATTTCAGACCCTATCCCAGAACTTCAATGACCTTCTCTAATTCATACTGGGACTAGGGTAAGGTGCTCCATCTTGTCTCAGTCTCAGAGCAGTTCATACAGTATAGTGAATCTATTCCCTGGCTTGGACAGTTTGGGGAGCCAGTGTCTGACTTCACCTAAAGCATTCTCTCCAACCAATAGTGTTACCAGTCTTACAGTATATTTTTGCTTGTCTTCCTCCTAGGGTTTCATAAGAGTCCCTAGACTGTAGCAGTAGGTGGGCTTCTGTATAAGTCCATATACTGCTGCAGCAGGCGACTGACTGTATGTCCTTACTGCTCCGATAGACTGTGCTGACTATGAGCGTATGGACAGCCAGTGTCTGAGCCCGTCCAGGAAGTGTCGTACTTGGACCACGTAAAAGTCCACGTTGTGAGAGAAGTCGGTGCAGATACTACTGTAGGTGTCCACTAGGGTGCAGTACAGAGCAGTCCCGCCCAGACTGATCACCACGGTTACTAAGCACAACAACAGCAGGATCAAACAAGAGTCTCCACCCACCTCCTCTGCACAGATAAAAAAAAAACACTTATTAATATGTTACTACTATCTTATTGTGTCTTTATTGAAGACACAGTATAAGAACTTATGTATAGAGTGTATGCGTGTGTGTGTGTGTGTGTGTGAGTGAGAGAGACAGAGAGAGAGGTGGTTAATCAGGCTGATCCATACCTGGTTCCATGCCATCCTCTGGCTCGCTGAAGCGCACCTTGCGTTTGGAGTTCTGTTTGGCTGCATCGGGACCCTCTGGGGGCAGGCCATCTAACGACGCCCTCCTCCTTTTCAGAATGGACACCAGGCCATCTGGTGAGGAGCTCTGCAGGGGAACAGAGTGATGTGGATAAGTGAGAATTAGAAACAGTGTGCAGTGAATAGCTTAAACATTTCTGTCTCTATACAGTACACTACTTTTGACCAGAGCCTTGTGTAATTAAAAACAAAAAAATATGTTGTTTTAAGTCAGAAGTAAGCATTGTTCTGAAGCCAAAAAAATAAAGGAAATTCACATGAGCACCACAATGCCTACTCCATCCATGCTCTACCAAGGTTTTCCAGCACACAGCTTTGACCTACTACAGTAGCTATGTTGGTCTATTGTACTTCAAACAATGTGTATGCAGGTTGCTTAGGATTCAAAACTTCTAAAATAGCGGAGGAGCTGGATGTTCCAGTGGAACCAGAAGATAAACAAGTGCATAGTGTGGCTCGGCGCTCCGTCAACCAGCTGGCATACACATTTCAGGGAATATTAAGCAGTGTGTCCTTGGGATGTACCATAGGGGTGGAGCACATCTGAAGGATGAGGGTTGGTCTCACCAGTCTCCACTGTACTCTTCTCCGTAGCAGCAAGACGGAGCAGGGTGCAATTGCGGCCCACAATTCGGGTTGTTCCTGCATGTGGGCATTCCTGCATCTGCAGGAAACTCTTTTTATACCTTTATTGGTACATTTTTAAGCTAGGACTCTGGTACACAGGTGGGACCGCTCCAGTACAGTAGGTGGCGGTAATGCATCATAACGTTGGATGCCATCTGCCGATAAACCCCACAGAAGAAGAGGCGGGGGCACCAGTAGGGTTGTCGCCCTGGAGAGCCCGGAGGGAGGCGCGCCCTTCTCAAATCGACGCAGTAAATCGCCCTGCTCTGTCATTTTGTTAACAAGGCAGCATGGTGCATCGTCCAGAAACATACAACATCTCTTTTCCATAAAAATAAATGTTTGAAATTCGAACTAGTTTTCATTGGGAAGGCAGATAAAAGCTTTTTTTTTTTTTAAGCAATCGCTTTTGCTTGGGAAAACACAGAATCCTAGAAATTACTACACATGCTTTAAATAGGTCACTTTTGTTTTTGAGCCAACTTCACCGTTTGCTTTGAACATGGCACTTGGCTCACGTCCAGCAGGCAGCCTGGTTCCAAATCGAATGCAATCAACTTTCAGCCAATGCAAAACACGCCTACATTGGCACCCAGCCGGGATTAATCAAACCCCCAGAGGGTGGTAGTTACTAGGATTGTGTTCTCAAGCGAAAGGGATTGCTTTTGATAATAATGCTTTATCTGCCTTCCCAATGAAAATGAGTTAGAACATTTTAACATTTATTTTATGGAAAATATTTGGATTTTGTTGCTGTGGTAACCCTTCAGATTCCATGGTGTTTACATTAACGCTTATGCTATGAACCCTGTCATGAACACATTATCTCGACACTATTTAAATAGACAGTCTGGTGATGAAAGGAAGCTTTTGTTGTTGTTCATTCACTCAGTAATGATTGAACACTTATTTATTTTGCTTGTTTAAAATAATTGTCTAAAAGAGTTGATGTGTGCAAATTCGGATATAGCTACAGTGCATTCGGGAAGTATTCAGACCCCTTGACGACTTTATCCACATATTGTTACATTACAGCCTTACTCTAAAATTGATTAAATACACTTTTTTTCCTCATCAGTCTACACACTATACCCCATAACGACAAATCAAAAACATGTTTTTCCAATGTCTAAAAAAAGCATTTTAAAAAGACCTTATTTACATAAGTATTCAGACCCTTTGCTATGAGACTCGAAATTGAGCTCGGGTGCATCCTGTTTCCATGATGATTTGGAAAGGCAAACACCTGTCTATATTTGGTCCCACAGTTGACAATGCATGTCAGAGCAAAAACCAAGCCATGGGGTCAAAGTGTCGAGGCCACTCCTCAGTAAAAGGCACAAGACAGCCCGCTTGGAGTTTGCCAAAGGGCACCGAAAGGACTCTCAGACCATGAGAAACAAGATTCTCTGGTCTGACGAAACCAAGATTGAACTCTTTGGCCTGAATGCCAAGCGTCACATCTGGAGGAAAGCTGGCACCATCCCTAATGTGAAGCATGGTGGTGGCAGCATCATGCTGTCGGGGTGTTTTTTCAGCGGCAGGGACTGGGAGACTAGTCAGGATTGAGGCAAAGATGAACGGAGCAAAGTACAGAGAGATCCTTGATGAAAACCTGCTCCAGAGCACTCAGGACTTCAGACTGGGGCGAAGGTTTTACGTCCCTAAGCACACAGCCAAGACAACGCAGGAGTGGCTTCGGGACAAGTCTCTGAATGTCCTTGAGTGGTCCAGCCAGAGCACGGACTTCAACCCGATCGAACATCTCTGAGAGACCTGAAAATAACTGTACAGCGACACTCCCCATCCAATCTGACAGAGCTTGAGAGGATCTGCAGAGAAGAATGGGAGAAACTCCCCAAATACAGGTGCCAAGCTTGTAGTGTCATTCCCAATAAGACTGAATTCCCAATAAGTCTGAATACTTATGCAAATGTCATATCTCCAGTGTTTTAAAAAAAATATATATATTTGCAAATATTTCTAAAAAACTGTTTTTGCTTTATCATTATATTGGGGTATTGTGTGTTTAGAATAAGGCTGTGACGTAACAAAATATGGAACATTTCAAGGGGACTGAATACTTTCCGTATGCACTGTTTATTGTCAATACTGTGTCGCTGACAATATACAGTGGGGCAAAAAAGTATTTAGTCAGCCACCAATTGTGCAAGTTGTCCCACTTAAAAAGATGAGGCCTGTAATTTTCATCATAGGTACACTTCAACTATGACAGACAAAATGAGGGAAAAAAATCCAGAAAATCCCAATGTAGGATTTTTAATGAATTTATTTGCAAATTATGGTGGAAAATAAGTATTTGGTCACCTACAAACAAGCAAGATTTCTGGCTCTCACAGACCTGTAACTTCTTCTTTAAGAGGCTCCTCTGTCCTCCACTCGTTACCTGTATTAATGGCACCTGTTTGAACTTGTTATCAGTATAAAAGACACCTGTCCACAACCTCAAACAGTCACACTCCAAACTCCACTATGGGCAAGACCAAAGAGCTGTCAAAGGACACCAGAAACAAAATTGTAGACCTGCACCAGGCTGGGAAGACTGAATCTGCATTAGGTAAGCAGCTTGGTTTGAAGAAATCAACTGTGGGAGCAATTATTAGGAAATGGAAGACATACAAGACCACTGATAATCTCCCTCAATCTGGGGCTCCACGCAAAAATCCCAGAACCACACGGGGGGACCTAGTGAATGACCTGAAGAGAGATGGGACCAAAGTAAGAAAGCCTACCATCAGTAGCACACTACGCTGCCAGGGACTCAAATCCTGCAGTGCCAGACAAGTCCCCCTGCTTAAGCCAGTACATGTCCAGGCCCGTCTGAAGTTTGCTAGAGAGCATTTGGATGTTCCAGAAGAAGTTTGGGAGAATGTCATATGGTCAGATGAAACCAAAATATAACTTTTTGGTAAAAACTCAATTCGTCGTGTTTGGAGGACAAAGAATGCTGAGTTGCATCCAAAGAACACCATACCTACTGTGAAGCATGGGGGTGGAAACATCATGCTTTTGGGGCTGTTTTTCTGCAAAGGGACCAGGACGACTGATCCGTGTAAATGAAAGAATGAATGGGGCCATGTATCGTGAGATTTTGAGTGAAAACCTCCTACCATCAGCAAGGGCATTGAAGATGAAACGTGGCTGAGTCTTTCAGCATAACAATGATCCCAAACACACCGCCCGGGCAACGAAGGACTGGCTTCGTAAGAAGAATTTCAAGGTCCTGGAGTGGCCTAGCCAGTCTCCAGATCTCAACCCCATAGAAAATCTTTGGAGGGAGTTGAAAGTCCGTATTGCCCAGCAACAGCCCCAAAACATCACTGCTCTAGAGGAGATCTGCATGGAGGAATGGGCCAAAATACCAGCAACAGTGTGTGAAAATCTTGTGAAGACTTACAGAAAACGTTTGACCTCTGTCATTGCCAACAAAGGGTATATAACAAAGTACTGAGAAACTTTTGTTATTGACCAAATACTCATTTTCCACCATAATTTGCAAATAAATTCATAAAATATCCTACAATGTGATTTTCTGGATTTTTTCCCCTCATTTTGTCTGTCATAGTTTAAGTGTACATATGATGAAAATTACAGGCCTCTCTCATCTTTTTACAGTGCCTTGCGAAAGTATTCGGCCCCCTTGAACTTTGCGACCTTTTGCCACATTTCAGGCTTCAAACATAAAGATATAAAACTGTATTTTTTTGTGAAGATTCAACAACAAGTGGGACACAATCATGAAGTGGAACGACATTTATTGGATATTTCAAACTTTTTTAACAAATCAAAAACTGAAAAATTGGGCGTGCATAATTATTCAGCCCCTTTACTTTCAGTGCAGCAAACTCTCTCCAGAAGTTCAGTGAGGATCTCTGAATGATCCAATGTTGACCTAAATGACTAATGATGATAAATACAATCCACCTGTGTGTAATCAAGTCTCCTTATAAATGCACCTGCACTGTGATAGTCTCAGATGTCCGTTAAAAGCGCAGAGAGCATCATGAAGAACAAGGAACACACCAGGCAGGTCCGAGATACTGTTGTGAAGAAGTTTAAAGCCGGATTTGGATACAAAAAGATTTCCCAAGCTTTAAACATCCCAAGGAGCACTGTGCAAGCGATAATATTGAAATGGAAGGAGTATCAGACCACTGCAAATCTACCAAGACATGGCCGTCCCTCTAAACTTTCAGCTCATACAAGGAGAAGACTGATCAGAGATGCAGCCAAGAGGCCCATGATCACTCTGGATGAACTGCAGAGATCTACAGCTGAGGTGGGAGACTCTGTCCATAGGACAACAATCAGTCGTATATTGCACAAATCTGGCCTTTATGGAAGAGTGGCAAGAAGAAAGCCATTTCTTAAAGATATCCATAAAAAGTGTTGTTTAAAGTGTGCCACAAGCCACCTGGGAGACACACCAAACATGTGGAAGAAGGTGCTCTGGTCAGATGAAACCAAAATTGAACTTTTTGGCAACAATGCAAAACGTTATGTTTGGCGTAAAAGCAACACAGCTGAACACACCATCCCCACTGTCAAACATGGTGGTGGCAGCATCATGGTTTGGGCCTGCTTTTCTTCAGCAGGGACAGGGAAGATGGTTAAAACTGATGGGAAGATGGATGGAGCCAAATACAGGACCATTCTGGAAGAAAACCTGATGGAGTCTGCAAAAGACCTGAGACTGGGACGGAGATTTGTCTTCCAACAAGACAATGATCCAAAACATAAAGCAAAATCTACAATGGAATGGGTCAAAAATAAACATATCCAGGTGTTAGAATGGCCAAGTCAAAGTCCAGACCTGAATCCAATCGAGAATCTGTGGAAAGAACTGAAAACTGCTGTTCACAAATGCTCTCCATCCAACCTCACTGAGCTCGAGCTGTTTTGCAAGGAGGAATGGGAAAAATGTCAGTCTCTCGATGTGCAAAACTGATAGAGACATACCCCAAGCGACTTACAGCTGTAATCGCAGCAAAAGGTGGCGCTACAAAGTATTAACTTAAGGGGGCTGAATCATTTTGCACGCCCAATTTTTCAGTTTTGGATTTGTTAAAAAAGTTTGAAATATCCAATAAATGTCGTTCCACTTCATGATTGTGTCCCACTTGTTGTTGATTCTTCACAAAAAAAATGCAGTTTTATATCTTTATGCTTGAAGCCTGAAATGTGGCAAAAGGTCGCAAAGTTCAAGGGGGCCGAATACTTTCGCAAGGCACTGTAAGTGGGGGAACTTGCACAATTGGTGGCTGACAATCCTTTTTTGCCCCACTGTACATTGAATGCATGATCCATCCATACAGCTAATATTACAGTTACAGCCTTGTTGGCTTGTAGCTAGCTAACGTTACTGGCAAACTTTAGTTGGCTAGCTAACTGGTAATTATGCAGTCAGTGATGTTCGCCATCTTATTCGTGCTTATTTCACACAAGTGTCAAAGGCCAACAGTTTACACAGATGACTTCAGCCATGTGAAAAACCTTCCAAAGCAAAATATAGCTTCCTTTGCTTGTAGCTTGCCTCTCATCCAACTGGTGACATTGTGTCATATTGGCTTAGATATGACGGTAGGGAGATTTGAATTTAACATTGAGCGTCAACCAGTGCATATACTATTGTGGGGGCCATCGGCCCCAAAATAATGCACCGTATAGGCAATAGGGAGCCATTTTAGACACCCTTAGAATGTATCTAGAGGTGAAACAAGTGCATGTTTGCACAACAAACTGCAATGATGTACAGCTCAGCGGAGTCATACACTATTGCACTGAAATTAGGTCATTGATAACACTGGCAGTGTCATCCACGTCTATAATATATAGGTAGGTCAGTTATATGGGGTCAATATGCGGAGATCAATAACAACACAGGAGAATGCCTCAGGCAACAGATCTATTGTCAACCCAAGAGTGCTAGTATATCATATTAGGTTGTCTCTAGTGTCTAGTCTGACTTGTGGTTTCAGCAGTCACTACTAGACAAAACTGGGTTCAAATACTAGCCAGGCATGCTCAAGAAGGACCATAATTGCTCAACAAAGCCCTCCTAAACGTCATTGTCTGAACCATGTCTGACCTATTTTTCAGGATTTGTATGTGAACTACTTGTTCCAAATCTGTTGTGGCTCTTTAGTGACATCATAGCCTCTGTGTCCTGTCCTCAAACCTTCCACCCATGGCCACATCCCCGTAGTGTGGCTCAGCACATGGAATTAAGTATCGAGCTCACGGGCAATTCGCTAGTTACAGACCCAGCTCCTTTGCCAAGACATTTCTGTGCTCCCTTGAGCCTGTCCAAGGCTATCTCATTCCAAAATGTGTGTCCTCTACCAAACAAGACAGAGGGAAAGACAGCGATAGAGAGATCTAGACACACAAGAAGAGAAACAGAGAGAGAGAGAGAAAGAGAGACAAAAATGACAGAGAAAAGAGAGAAACATGAGGCTGTTTAAGCCTCAGTCACATTGTATTCTCACCTCCTCCACATGAGAGAGTTTGACCAGGTCTTTGGCTGAGGCTTGGGGAACCCCTGCTGGCCACTCCACCACCTGCACCTCCTCTTCTGGACTCTCCTCAAACACCTCCTCTTCATCCACCTCCTGCCCTTCCGCCTCCATCTCGTCCACTCCTCCCTCCACCACTCCTCCCTCCTCCTCCTCAGCCATGGCAGAGTCAGCTCCTGTTGACGTGGTCTGCTCAAAATCCTCCTCACCCTGTCTTACAGGGTTGCTGCCTCTGACTGCAGAGACAAGAGAAGTGTTGCTTACAATACTAGGCCTACTACTAATCACCTGGCTTCAGCATATAGAGCCCATAAGCGAGCCCATAAGCACTTATTATAGATACTGACACAATCACACTGTGGGAGCAGTATGGGAGCATCATCTGGTATCAGATTCCATATTATGAGCCCTTATAGATTAGAACCCGATCTACACTCTGGGGATTTCCAGTGAACAAAGAGGATGATATCATTTCCCTCCTATACACATCTCTAGGCTAAGTGGTCATTCTATAATATTGATTTAGGGATTCATCTGATGGTGGGGTTTTTTGTTTACCTTTTCCATGGTGGGATGGTGATTCTCTCTCATTCCTCTCACATTGCTCCTTGGTGTTGTGGTTGTCTTTCAACACTGTGTCTGCCATGCTCTAGGAAAAAAACAAACAGCTTTGTCATAAATGTTGCGTGTCACAAACACACTAATCTTCTCTTAAAGTATGGACTAAGAAACGTCATCAAAAGGAGGGTGTGTAGTGCATTTTCTTACCTTTCCCGCACTAAGCATTGGCCTATTACGGAGAGACCGAGAGAAAGACAGACCGAGAGAGGGAGAGGAAGAGAGAGCAATAGCAATAAATAGAGCGAGAGAGAGAGAAGAGGTCTGACTGGGTAAGCTGATGTTTAGAAGCCACTTGATTTAATTAATGTAAAGCTAGAATGACCGGAGGCCACTACAGTGACTGAGCATCTGGTATCCAGCTGAATCAATCTCCATCAAACCGCCACAAGCTACTAACATACCAAGAGGCATGGGTGGGGTTCTGTGACTTGCATGAAAACATATCTGAGTCTAGCTTAGTAGAGTAAGTAAAGAGAAATATTTGAAAATCAAAGGAGTGTTATTTAATTAAGGGGTGGTTCATGTCTAGACAAGAACCACTAGCGTGCGATGGTATGTTCAAAGTTCAAACAGGGTATAATCTGACATATCAACCAAATGACTAGCTAATAAACCGTTCATTATAAAGCATTCATGATTGAAAATATGCATTTAAATGAAGACCGTGTTTACTGATCCCCCTCTGGAGTGGTAATATTGTGGGTGGTGACAGAATGTGACAAACTAAACTATCTACACATGCTTTGCTTTCCCTTCTACTGCAGCAAGCAGTACTGCTACAAGTTATTGTCTAAGTCAATGTTTTGTGCATGTCGTCTCAGTTATAGTTATAGTATAAAATTGTGCTAGATCAGCACCCATGTTATGGTCCACCAGTATCTATCTCACCTCTGGTGCGTCCTGCAGATCTGGCTCAGTATTTCTATGTGTTCCTGTCCAATGCTGTTGGTTTCACCTGGTGAGGTGCTCTCCGCTGCTCTGTTACACTTTCTACACTGGCTCTCTGGAAGCACACAGAAAACACACACACACGCACAGAGTGGAATTCAAAGAATAACAGAGTTATATTTTGTCAGTCGTGTTCAGGTGAGTCTACGGTAGTGACAGAGCAGTTGTGTAGAGAAGAGTGCAGTACCCCAGTCTTCCTGCAGGGCAGTGAGGTTAGACAGGAGGCGCTCATGATATAGCCTCTCCAGCTGCAGGAACTGCACTGCCCACTGATCTTATAACCATCAGCAGTTAAGGAAAGAGGACACTGCAAGAGCCCATAACACCTATCCCTGAAGCTGTCAACTCTGGGATTCAAAAGACAGGATCATACTAACAAACGTCAGACAAATATATACAGCATCTGATGTTGAGCTGGTGCTTGTGTGCGAAAACCAAGAATTCAGAAAATGTATGACGCTATAAATAAATCTTGGAATTTTAAAGCTATTCCAGAGTATGTTCTCCTGCAGTTGACTCTGTGTGTGTGTGTGTGTGTGTGTTATTACTTTCTTAGGCAAAACCTCTCGTGTAAGAGATTCTTATCTCAATGGGAATTAATTGGATTACTACCAGTAGAACATATTTCCCTCATCAACAACCCCCAACTTCCACACCCAGTATTTACCAAAATCAAGGGAAATCCTGCAGGGAAATCAACCAATGAACCAACAGAACAAGCCAAATAGTAACTCAATTTTAACCCGCCTATAGAAACTAAAAGTTAATATTCCGTTCTGCCCAGCACACATGGAAACACTTACCCCACCACTGCAGAAATATCATGTCCCTTTACTTTTTCAAATGAAACAAGAGTGTCATCCTAAATCAGTCATCAAAGTCCCTGAAGCGTCAAAATAAAAAACACTGCTATTTAACTGCTGTTCAGATCTGACGGAGTGGAAATAAATATTGGCAATAAGCAATGGCAAGGATACATTCCTCTTCCAGGGAGTAGGCCTCCGCTATCTGTTAAGAAAGAGAAAGAGTGAGAGAAAAAAAATCATTACACACTGACCTTCTTATTCTGTCACTTAGCTCACTTGCTCAGAATCAGACTTCAGTACAGTATGTCAGGTCCTCTATTTAACCTACCTGAAAATAAATCAACTTGAAAGATTCATTTAAAGTAATCAATGTAATTGAACTAGAAAGGTTTTATCCTAAAGAAAACTATTATTTTACTGTTGGCTATTGCATGGAAGGAAAATGTTCACCCCCGCGACAATTCAGTTTAGAACTAAGTGAAACCAATAAAGCCTTCTACATCCTTCAGCTGTTCAACTGAACTGTCAGACTAGATATCCTCCTGCTTGGTAATGAACTGATCTTAACAGCTATTAACGGCTACCGAAAACTAAAACAGTGCGACTTCCAACACATCTTGTATCTAAGCCAAGTCACTCGATGAACTTGAATATGGCTCAAGTTTTAACTTCAAGGATGAAACAATGCCATGAGTTAACCTTAGACCACTTTCATGTTGCTCTGAAAGACTATATGAAGTCACTGTAGAGAAGGGATGGGCAACTTTGATTGGGGTCGGGTCCCCCCAAAAAACAGGGCTGCAGTGGCTCGCGGGTCTGTGTACCCACCATACCCATCCACACATGCAGTCAAAGCTGGCCCTAGCCTTTTGGGGGCCCTAGGTTACATTTTGTTGCGGGCAAAACATTTTACCTCTTGACAGCGGTGAGAAAAAAGTAAGTTTAACTTTTTTTCCCCCTGCAACTCCACACATTTTGCCATGGGGTGTAGAGAAAAGGTTGTACCTCCAAAGCTAGTTTGCTTGAATTCCACAAATTTGCCATGAGCCGGAGAGAAGAAGATCTTACCATAAATTTCATGCAATTCTACTCATTTTGCCATGGAGCATAGAGAAAATGTTTGTTTTAAAGTACATTTCCTGCAATTCTACACATTTTGCCATAGGGTGGAGAGAAAATGCTTGCTGCTTTTTTCAATATTATATCTGAGTGAGAGTGACTAACAAAATCAATAGGGGCCCCTCGTCGGTTTAGATAGATTGGTAAGTTATTCTAGCCAGCTAAAACATTATAGCTGACATGGGCTCCTTGAGTGACTCAGTGAATGACATAACAAGTGATAAACTGCTGATGCACGAATTTCTAAATTGCACCTTGCGTATTGTACTATTCTAACTCTCAACAGTAAGTTGATACCGCGACTGAGTTCCAATTTTTGGGGGGAAATTGATTTGCGGGCCTACGAAAGGGGGTTTGAGTTATGTAAGGTAGGTTTTAAAGTGCTGAGATAATGCAATACCATCGCTATTACATTTCCATTAATTAAATAGTTTCACAAGCAGATATTCTCAGTTTTAAATCCAAGAGAGAGAGAGCACAGATACTGTATATCAAAGCCTAAAATCACATTATACAGACAGACATACCAGGAGAAACATTTGACCTTGGACAATGACCTTTAAGGCATAATGTCTTAATGCAAGAACGTATACGTGGTCCCTTGTGGCTCAGTTGGTGAAGCATGGTGCTTGCAAGGCCAGGGTTTTGGGTTAGATTCCCACGGGGGACCACTTTTAAAAAGTATGAAAATGTATGCACTCACTGCTGTAAGTCACTCTGGATAAGAGTGTCTGCTAAATGCCTAAAATATAAATGTAAAATGTTATAGCCTAGATTAGCGTATTACCCTGAGCTTTTCATGTTTATATGCACTGTTAAGGGCCTGTTAGTTGTTTAGCACCCCCTAGTGACAGATTAAGTGCAGCAGTATATAATTGACCTGTTTGTCATGTGACAGGAAGCAGTTTCAGAAGGGAAGCAACGTGTATGACGTGAAAGTGTGACAGAGTAGTTACAATCTTCAACATCCTTTGTATTAGCTTTGTAAGGCGCAGTGTCTGTAAGTACATTGTTTATTAACACAAGATAAAATGTTTATCACATGTAATGTTCATATTTCTGTAAAAGGTTAAGAATTGAGTTAGCTACTTTTCATTAGCTTCAGTACTATTTCTCGAAAGGGACACCTAGCTTAGCAATATCAAGCATACAGTTTCATTATAGTAACTTGATTTTATATTTTACTTATTCCTTATTTTGCACATTTAGTACAGTTATTGTGTAAAACATGTACTTTTGTGTTTGTTGCAGTTTCACACTGATTAAAGTAAACTTCCAAAACGGCACCCTGCTTCTCATGGAGTTATTTGTTTAGCTAACTGGATAGCAGGATAAGGGCTACTGTACATTTAGGAAGTCCAGTATGTTCACACATGACTGTGTATTGTTAATTTTGAACCTCACTCCCCTGTCCGTGTGTAGAATAAATGAATGAATTAGTAAATTAATTAATGAAATAGTAGTCTGGAAGGATAGAATGACAAAAGATGGGACTCGGGTGTAATGTGGCGAATAACGAGCTGTTTTACCTCAGATTCACTTCTACCATGACGCACAACAGAACGCAAAAAACTGTCAGACAACTCTTCCTGTCCCTTTCTCAACTCTCTGTAGACTCCACAGTGTAGAGTGAACACAAACCAAAGAGGCAGACTGAATCTCTTCAAATGTCAATGCCTGTTTACCAGGATTTTATGTTTTTTTGTTGTACAGCTCTAATTCTCCATGTATGGGCGGGCATCTATTTTGTCCACATAACTGAAATGCAATCTCGTGGCGTACTTCTTGGCCAGTTATTCTTTCAATGCTCCACTGATTGTACCAGTTTGATCACAGAGCAACCCTTTCTTCTGTATCAGTGTATCAGACCCGTCCCAAAGGGCACCCAATTCCCTGCCTATTTAGAGCACTACTGTTGACCAGGGCCCAAAAGTAGTGCAATATGTAGGGAATAGGGTGCCATTTGGGACGCAACCTCAGTGTATCAGTGGGGCCTGTCTTTTTCTCGGGGAGTGTAAATCATAGCTGGCTCTTTGTTCCATGATGACCAGAACTGGCAAAGATAAAACAACAACTGCAAGGCTATTACTGTACATTGAGGGCCAAAGCAAGTGTTCTTCCTGAATAGGATTGTAACAAGTGTATAGAGTACAGTACATGATCATTGTAATCATGGTTACATCTTAAAGCTTGATTTACTCTCCCTACAAATGAAAAGAAGACAAGGGAAAAGCAAGATGTTTCAGTGGCAAAACACATGTGACAGATGAGGATGAGATTTACTGTGCAAAACACAGTACAACCCACAGGACCAAACCACAGAGGAAAAGAACACAGAGGATTTGTGCTGGTGACGGGGAAAACACACACCTGGTGTAGAGTCTGTGGCAGCAGTGTGTGGTCACTGTGTTCTCCCAAAGACTGTAGTGAGGCTAGCAGGTCAGGGCTGGGGCCTGGCGGGGCACTTCCTGAAAAACACAATGTCAAGTGTAATTGACAGTTGATGAATAGGCATGTTTGATTTGACATTTTAAGGTTACTCTTAAAGGTGGCAGCCATAGAGAGTGCTTGTCTTTTGAAACAGCTTGAGGTAGGTGACATATGCAAATCTACACAGTAAATATGTATAATGTACACTAGTGATACACGGGTTGACTCGTAACCCGCAGTCCCGGCGGATAGCGGGTTTAGGGTCATTAAATAGTGTGTAGCTGGAGGGAGGGAGGGTGGGTGGCCTGCAGGTTGAATAAAGAGAAAAAATAACTTTAAAAAATCCATAAATGTATAATTATTGTGCAATTTATATCTATAGACTACACTGAGGGTTCTCTTTCATTATTTTAGGCTATCTGGTATTAGTGTAAAAGCCTCAACTTTAGGGCTTAACCGTAGCCTACGCGCCAAATAGTTTACACAACCAATCGCCAAATAATGCTTTTGAGAGCGGGCAGAAAAAGTTCACGTCAATCCACCAAGGCAAAAAAAGACGGTGTCAAAGTTTTATTTAACAAGACAAAAGCTGTGAAATGATAGTTGAAAAGAAAGAGAAGGAAGGGCCATAAAAGCAATGTTTGAAAAATATTTGGTGAAGTGGGAAAAGAGAATGATAGGAGTGCCCGCTGTGTTGTGTGTGTTGATTGCGAGACGCTTTACAAACTCGACAGTCACAGAAAGGGACATCAAATAGGCATGTCAAGGAAACTAGCCAACTGTTTAGATGGTTAAATGGAAACTGATATCTGGACACTGGCTGTAGGTCTATAACCTCTCATATAGCCTTCCTAATAAATCCTGCAGAATTAAGCATTTATGCAGTAAAAGTATATGCCAACATTTGGTAAGTTCTGGATTTAGGAACAGGAGTGGAGAAATATGATTTATTTACTTCTGCATCTTGAGCGAATGCAATGCCAAGTTAGATACCATATAGAGGTTCTGTCGTCATTATAAAAGCTGATAATATTTCAAGCACTTTCGAAGCCGAAGTGAAATATTTTCAGAACTGAAATTTTATCAGAAACACATTGGGTCGTTTTCATAGCTTTCGTTTTCCTTACAACAGGTCAAACTGATGTCTTTTGGACAGAAAACCTTTCCCATTACTTTTTTTTGCGTTCTTGTATTTTCTCCCCAGTCCCTAAAAGTTGAGCAAGAATATATGTTGTATTTTAGGGCAACATATAATGACATACAAAAAGCTACATGTATCTAATTATAGACAAGTTGACTAACAAATAGCCAACCAAAATGTCGGAAATTATCATCAGAAACGTATCTAAATCAGGCAACAAAAAAATCATGCACCCCCCTTTCAAAAAATAATTCTGCTGTCTTTGACTGTAGCCTAACGCATTTTCTATATTTGCGGGTTAGGGTTGGGTGCATACCTCCTATTTTCACTTTATCACATATAGTCCGGCGGTTGAAAAAGGGTTATTAGCAATTGCAGGCAGGTGCGCGAGAAAAAAAACTGCTGACCCGGGCACCGCTAATGTACACTTAAACTACTGTATGAGATCTGTACTGTGTGATGAGTGCTGTAGGCACCTGAGGCAGTCTCCATGTTGTTTGCCTCCTCTCTCTGAGTCTTCTCAGTGTCTGGGTCTCTGGGGGGGCTGGTGCTCTTGTTGCCCATCCTCTCCCTCACAATGTTGTTCTCCACCAACTCACTGGTTCCCAAGAGGTGGGTCGGGCCCACAGGAGGGAGGTGGCTGGCTGCCACCTACTAGGACTGGATTCTGTCTAGAAACATGGATTTGGTTTAGGCTACTCTATGGGTCACAGAAAACTCAAAAAAATATTTAGGTTAGCGTCCAGCTTGTTGGAGTTGGAAGAGTATAAGTAGAAGGTTGTGTCATCAGTGTAGATATACAGTCTATTATTCCACCTCAATCTCCTTGTTTTTATGGTCTCCCTGTGTTCTGGCCTCCTTGTTTGGAGTTGTTTGGGGCTCTCCCTGGTCCTTGAAATCCCTCTAGCAGGTCACCACGAAGCTTTTTCCTCTCCTCTTCAATACCCTGTTGGATTTAAACAGATTTGATAGTGTTAGCATCAGCGTGTCATTCTCAGCTTTGAGTTAGTGAGGAAACTGAATGTGCAGAAGAGTGGGAGTGAAATGCTAGTTATTTTTGCTGAGTTAATCTTTTCAGAGAGAACTCTTTGTGTTACAACCAGGACTTGCCTTCAGGCACAGAGAAGCTGTTACATCAGCCAGGCTGATTTTGAGAAACTTAAAATAACATATTTGTCTATTAGAAACCATAATGGCCATGTTACATCATCAACACATGGGGCTGCACACAGCGAGAGAGAAAGAGATGTACAGTGCATTCGGGAAGTATTCAGACCACTTTCCTTTTTCCTCATTTTGTTACGTTACAGCCTTATTCTTAAACTGTTTTTTTTTTATCCTCATCAATCTACACACAATGATTAAGCGAAAACAGTATTTTTTTTTTTTTTTGCAAAAATCTGAAATAGCTTTTTGAGCCGCTTTGCTATGAGACTCAAAATTGAGCTCAGGTGCATCCTGTTTTCATCGATAATCATTGAGATGTTTCTACAACTTGATTAGAGTCCACCTCTGGTCAATTTGGAAAGGTCCAACAGTGCATGTCAGAGCAAAAACCAAGCCATGGGGTTGAAGGAATTGTCTATAGAGCTCCGAGACAGGATTGTGTCGAGGCACAGATCTGGGGAGGGTACCAAAAAATGTCTGCAGCATTGAAGGTCCCCAAGAACAGTGGCCTTCCTAGGGCTGGCTGCCCGGCCAAACTGAGCAATTGGGAAAGAAGGGCCTTGGTCAGGGAGTTGACCAAGAACCCAGTAGTCACTCTGACAGAGCTTCAGAGATCCTCTGTGGAGATGGGAGAACATTCCAGAAGGACAACCATCTCTGCGGCACTCCACCAATCAGTCCTTTATGGTAGAGTGGCCAGACAGAAGCCACTCCTCAGTAAAAGGCACATGACAGCATGCTTGGAGTTTTCTTAAAGGTACCTAAAGGACTCTCAGACCATAAGAAACAAGATTCTTTAGTCTGATGAAGCCAAGATTAAACTCTTTGGCCTGAATGCCAAGCGTTACGTCTGGAGGAAACCTGGCACCATCCCTTCGGTGAAGCATGGTGGTGGCAGCATCATGCTGTGGGGATGTTTTTCAGTGGCAGGGACTGGGAGCCTAGTCAGTATCAAGGGAAAGATGAACGACGCAAAAGTACAGCGAGATCCTTGATCAAAACCTGCTCCAGAGCGCTCAGGACCTCAGACTGGGGCGAAGGTTCACCTTCCAACAGGACAATGACCCTAAGTACACAGCCAAGACAATGGAGGAATGGCTTCAGGATAAGTCTATGAATGTCCTTGAGTGGCCCAGCCAGAGCCCGGACTTGAACCCAATCTAACATCTCTGGAGAGACCTGAAAATAGCTGTGCAGTGACGCTCCCCATCCAACCTGACAGAGCTTAAGAGGATTTGCAGAGAAGAATGAGAGAAACTCCCCAAATACAGCTGTGCCAAGCTTGTAGCGTCATACCCAAGAAAACTCGAGGCTGTAATCGCTGCCAAAGGTGCTTCAATAAAGTACTGAGTAAAGGGTCTGAATACTTATGTAAATATTTAAATATTATGTAAATATATTTTACAGAAAAAACTGTTTTTGCTTTGTCATTATGGTGTATTGTGTGTAGATTGTTGAGGGAGGAAAAAACAATTTAATACATTTTAGAGTAAGGCTGTAACGAAACAAAATGTGGAAAAAGTAAAGGGATCTGAATATTTTCCAAATGCACTGTCTATATGCCAAATTCCATAGTAATTTATGGGCAATTCCACAGTAACAGAATGAGGCCAGAAGCCATTGATTGCAAAGTTAAACAAATCATACAACTCTATGCACAAGGACTACTTTTAACAATTTCCACAGAACATTTGACAAAAACACATTTGCTCAAAGAACAGTGCAGTAATGTTTGGTATCAGAATGATGGTCAAATCTCCCTCCCTTTTTTATGTGACCACATTTTCCAAAAACTCTTATACATCTACTCTGAATTATGATTCAAAGATGTCTGCAGAAAGAATGGGGTGTCAGCTATGATATTACTCCTTGAGTTTGAAAAAAAATCTATTTTGGTTATTTAACGACAGTAATCGAAGTGGATTAACACCCAGTAGAATGATGGTAACAGAATGACATCATGGGTCCCTATTCTGTACTATACAGAAATGCATAATTATGTCATTCTGTTCATGTGATGTATAGGTAAAAAATAGGTAGAAAAATGTAATATCCTCCTTTGCATGTTTGGGTATTATTCTAAACACGGGTTATTATTCTAATATACCTAGCCTACATTTAAGCATAAATGAATGACCAGAGAGTATGGATGGAATGCACAGAGTGGGAGTTCGGAACATGACAAGAGGTGCCATGTTCACAGTCATGTGGATGTGAGGTGGTTTAGAACATAGAACTAGAAAGAGGAGTGTGACTCATATGCATCGTGTCTAATGTGTAGTACGCCACTCTTACATAGATTGAAGGTGACAAAATTCACAGATTTTGAATAACCATCCATGTTTGCATCATCCAACCAGTAACCGATAAACTATAGTTATACACTGGTAGCAGAATTAACCTCCAAAAAACATACCCCCAGGACACTTCAAAGGGTGTCTGTCTGTCTTTTGGGTTTTGAAGACCCTCAGTCGAGCACCTGGTTCCCTTTTTGTTCAAACTGGGCTGAAGCGCGTTCAGGTACAATTTCTTACCAGAATAATTAACCTTTTTAGTATAGAGTAGTATGTTTGGTTTTATACGCATACTTTGATCTCTTTCGTATGGCCATGTGTATTTTTATTTGATAAACGTTTACATCTCATTGCATTTACTTATGTTGCGAACCAATAGTGAAGAATTTATGCTGCAGCTGATGCTCCCTACTGTGCCTATCCAGTCAGTGGCACTCAAGTGAGTCCAAGCCAAAACAAACATTTCATGTTGATTCAATTCATTGGAATACTGTAGCACATTATCAACGCAGTTTACACAGTAATAAACCGGCTACATGCGCTACAATGTTGCAATTCACAGTATACATTTTCTTACGCCAATTTCATGTTTATTATTCAACAATGAAGAGCAACTATTTCATCCTTTTCTATTGAATAAACGAAGCGAAATCAAGAAGCCATTCATGCGATATTTAGGCTATAGCTATATACGCAACAATTCTGTCATTATAATCATATTCGAAGACGGTAACCGTAAGTAAAAACGGCGGTACCCATCATCACGCGGATGTAACCATACTCACACATGCAAGATACTGTCCCGCTGTAAAGCAAAGAAAGGTTCGTGGTTGACAATCAGCTGAACGGACATCCAGCTCAATCCATATCCCTTTTATTCTGAACACGATGTTCTAAAATGCACTTGATATACAACCTTGAGTGTCACCATCTCTGCGGATCCATGGTTGTTTATGATCTAATCCGGGCATTTTCTGCCTTCGTCCGAAACTCATTGCGAAATATATCATTTTATTGTACAACAGAGGCAAGGGGGCCATCTTCTGGCAGCTGGTTGATGTCTCAACTTCCACACAGAGGTGGACTGTAATTTACAGGGCTGGCACGTCAGTGTTTACATTTGGTTAAAATTGTTTCTCGATTTCGTTTAATAGCATCCCACTGGGCACAGACGTCAGTTTAACGTCTAGTTGTAATTTATAATTGGTATATTTGTCAACTAGCGTGAATTCAACGTGAAATCAACAAAAACATGTCACCATGTCATTGGATTTGGGTAAAAAGTTGGGTGAAAAAAATACAAAATTCCCTTACTTTGATGACTTTTTCAAATCCAATCAGTTTTCCATTGTTTATTCAAAGTCATCACATTGACTATTGTTTTTTTTAACCAGTTTTTGCCCAGTGAGATATGTCTCTCTGGTTGTTGGAGCTATTTGTTGTATGGGGAATATGGGCTGCATCAAGGTGTATTTGTTCCTGTCGATGAATGTTCCATTCTCACAGGCACCTGAGCCTGTTTGGGGATGTGATTTCAATCACAATCCACTTCCCGCAATGGAATATTTTTGTTTAAATACCCTGTACAGTAGGTGGCAGCAATACACCAATAGTTGTAGACTGCCATAAAACCTTAAATAAGAAGAAGGAGAAGAAGGTGCATTTGTGAGTAGCCTAAATCTGTCTTTGATGATAGCCAGTGCCTACCCAACCTCTGACCGCACTTCACTGGCTGGTAAATGTGGTTTATTGCCCATGCCCAGTAGTTACACAATGTGGAACAGTAGACTATTGGGTAAAAGGTATCTCATTTGAAACAGATGTTTTCAAATATCTATTGGAGAGCTTTGGTATCATTCTCATGGAAAGCTTATTCAATATCTGACACTTGATGTTGCGCTAGTGTGTCAGTAAGGTACTGTATCTGAGTCAGTGTTCTTCTCAGTGGCATGTAGCATGTACATCTTGGTGAGGCAAACTTACCCAATTATTTTTATGCATGCCAGCAAAGCCACTACACAACACAACACTAAACAATACATTAATTTCACTATAACAGTGACAAACGGTACCCACATACTGTTAACTACATAAATCTGTCCCAACAGCAGAGCTTTCTTTTCAGCACCATGGAGTGCATCCTTACCACTGTTACACCTTGCTATCAGCTGACCCTTGTCTGGCAGCGGAATAGTTCATTCAACCTCATTTACTGCCTTTTTTAAAAACACAGCTGATATGGCTGACTTGCTTAAACAAATGTGATTTCTGCTGACAATTGAGAGGTACAAAATATGGCATAAGGGAACAATGAGCGGATAAGAGGCAATCCGTAAGTTTGATTAAGACATTAATGAGCGAGTTAAGACTAATGTAGTCAGTATAACTATTTGTTTAGCACTATTGAAACGTACAGCAACAGAATTCAAAACATTGGCCGTTCTTACAGTATTCTCCCTGCACACCAAGTCAGAATATAGGATAAGTAAATGGGGCATATAAGCAGACAATGAAAGCTACAATATTACATTATTTTATTATAACATTTCTCTAAAACAGGCTATAGGCTACATGTGCACAACCAAGTCAGAACAGCTAAGGCTAAGTTATGAGGGGAAAAGGGACCAAATTATTAGGGTGAGGCACATGAGCTACTAACAGTTTACTACACAACATACACTTAGTATTACTTTCTTAGCTACAGTATACATAGCTCTCTGGCATATTACATAATTTATGCAGCAGCATACAAGACATTTTTAGACTCACCTTGTTGTGCTGTGCTCACTTGAACAGGAAGATGGTGCGGCGGTCCTTCTTGTGGGCATATTTTGTCATAAAACTTTGTCATCAAAGTCTGGCATTCTCTGGATTTAGGGTTCTTTCAAGACAACTGAGAACTCTGAAAAAACAAGGTTGAATCATGACGTCAGTGATCTTCAGGCCGGAGCTCTAAAAAGAGGCCAGAGTTCCCGACTTGGAATTCCGAGTTGGATGACTGTTCAAAACGTATTTGACCAGTCGGAACTCCTTCTTTTCCGTGTTCCCAATTGTCTTGAACTCACTGAAGTCTGAGATTTCCCAGTTCAGAGTTTCCAGTTGTTTTGAATGCGGCAGAAGTCATGCTAGATTGACAGCATGGACAATGTATTCAACCTTTTCTGGCCCATGGTGTTGAATGTTTATCCTTTTAAGCTTGGGAAAGAGACCCTTAAACCCAGACTTGGACCACACACCCTCTCCACTGAATAGCAGGCTAGTGACTGCTTTGCAACGCTTGCAGTTAGACACTGATTCCTTCTAAACCATTCATTGTTGAATCTGCGATTTCTAACTTGTTGTGTAACGTTTATGTCCAATGGCCGATGAGCACCGATGCATTTTATCTGTCATTTCTCTCATATGACAAGGATAGAAAAATATTTGCCAGTAGTGATTCATGATGATGACTGCTTGCTAGCTAAGATTTTGAAAGTATGATGTTGACATGATCAGTCCAATCAAAGCTACGGTAGATATAACGTGATTTGACGTCACTTTATCTGTGGCCAATGACCTTGAGCCTTCTTGGATGGGCACTTCTAATGTAACCCTATGGCAGCACCCAAGGGGCTTGAATTTTAGAGCTCTCCTCGTCGATTTTGTGGTGACGTATTGTCCCCGTGAGTGAGAGAACACTGAGCCAATCACTGCACAACTAGAGAACATTACCAACCCCTACGCTCCGTATTTTCCTCTGGCTGCCCCACCACCATAGAACGCAAGGAGCTAGGCTGAAACATCTACATTTTGGAGCTGCCTTACTCAAGAAAGCAAAAAAGAGACCATGTTTTTATTTTTATTTTTTTTACATAGTTTGCAAACTGATTTGTGACACATATTAATGCCAAAATATCATGCAAAACAGGCAACAACAAAAAAATATGTATTTAGATAAACAAGTGAGGCTCAGAACAGTTGGCCCCACCTGCCCTGAATGACGGGCCACCACTGGTTCTTCTAGCCTACTCCCATATGCTTGATACATCTGGTGGTCCTTAGGGCCCTCTGTCCCATGTACAATTGATTATTTCAAAATATGTACAGTATAGCCTTTGTGCATATGTAGACAATATTTCTAGAACTGGACATTCAAAGTCTGAAATCCAACAGACACAGTGGGTTCATAGAAAGATACGTTGAGAAATGTTTATTGTGACAAAGTGGTGACACGTCAAACACGGGCAGACCCAGAGCTGAGTAGTATTTACCATTTGAATTCCCTCTTCCCTTCTGCCCTTTCTAAATATGAAAAAACATTTGTCCTGTTCACATCTGCATTGTTATCTTTGGGATGATTTGTAATGAGTCCTAAATGGCTGTGAAGTAGAGCAGAAAGAGGGAAATGCTGGGATGGGGAGCGATCCAGGGAGTGTGTGTGTGTAATGAGTCTGACTTTTCGAAGTGAACTCCAGCTGACTGCGCATCCTCATTAACTTCCCACTAGAAAACATTTGTAGCGACATCCACTAATGGCTAAGCTGCTTGCAACATATAACAATAATGTGGCTTAAACTTAACATCCTGCAATTGACTCAAATAGACTGTTAAACCCTGTAGATATGAAAGGAACATATACACTCAGTTTAACCAATGTAGTAATTGCATCGTCTTCTGATAGGCTAGGTGGAATTCTTTGCCATACTGCTTGGACCTATTCAGGCTTTTCAGATCCACGGGACAGACGGAGTGCATGGGGGAGCCTGGTCCCAGATCTGTTTGTGCGGTCTTGCCAACTCCTTCCAGATCACAGGAGGTTGGAGGCACCTTCATTAGGGAGAACAGGCTTGTGGTAATGACTGGAGCGGAATTAGTGGAATGGTATCAAATACAGAAAATACATTGTTTCCAGGTGTTTGATGCCATTCCATTTGCTCCGTTCCGGCCATTATTTTGAGACGTTCTCTCCTCAGCAGCCTCCACTGTTAGGGATTAAACCGATGTTGGACCAAGCTAGCCTAGGGGGGGGGTAGGAGCTAGAGCTCCGTTTGGGATTCAGTGTTACTGTCGTTCTCTGTGACAGTGTTTTGTCACCCTTCTCAAACGACTGTTTAAAACAGTGTACTCTGTGTTGGCATTAATAACAACACAAGCCAAGCCTCCAGCTCTCACACGAAGTCATTAGACTCGGGTGAACGAACAAAACACAAGGGGTACACAACCACTTTAGGACAGTTTATCCTTTGTCATTGAAGTTATACAGTAGGGGGCTACACAGCAATACCATAATAAATACAGAGAAATATGAAGACGCAGGTTATAAAGACATACGACATGCTGATACTGTAAATAGGATTCATAAAACGGACATCATGGAGTGTGCGTGCGTGTGTGTGTGTGAGTGTATGTTAAAAATGTAACACTCATATACGTTAGATAAGTATTCACCCCCTGACTAAATACATGTTAGAAACAACTTTGGCAGTGATTACAAAGGTGAGTCAGCTTGGCTTAGTCTCTAAGAGCTTTGCACACCTGAATTGTGCAATATTTCCCCATTATTCTTTTCAAAATTATTCAAGCTCTGTCAAGGTGTTGGGGTCATGGCTACACAGCCAAGGATAAGTTTTATCCTGAAAAACTCCCTAGTCTTTGCCAATGTCAAGTATCCCCGGGTGATACCATGATGCAGCCAACGCTGTGCTTGAATATAAGGAGGCAGTTACTTAGTGATGTGTTGTGTTGAATTTGCCCCAAACATAAGGCTTTGCATTTAAGCCAAAAAAGTGTATTCCTTTACAATCACCAATGTCCTTATGGTGACATCCCTGAGCAGGTTCATTCCTGTCCTGCAGCTCAGTTCAGAAGGACGGCTGTATCTTTGATGCGTCTGCGTGGTTTAATATATAATCCACAGCATAATTATTAACTTGACCATGCTTAAAGAGATACTCAATGTCTGATTTGTTATTGTCACCCATCTACCAATCACTACCCTTCTTTACGAGGCTTTTGAAAAGCTTGCTGGACTTTGTAGTTGAATCTGTGCTTGAAATTAATACTTGACTGAGTGACCTTACAGATGTTGTATGTATGGGGGACAGAGGAAGGGGTAGTAAGTATCCTTACCTTGTGTGAGACGAAACAGCTCATAGGGCAGGACCCTATCTTCTGTTTCTATAGCGTGAGGCCACTGAGTTGGTACACAGGAAGGGGTAGTCATTAAAAAATCATGTCAATTCCTCTTTCGCACATAGTGTGTCCATGTATTTTATGTGATTTGTTGTGCCAAATTTGACTACTGAACTCATTTAGGCTTACCTAAACAAAGGGGGGGAATACTTATGCAACTATATTTCAGTTATTTAATTTGTATTCATTTGTAAACATTTGCACTTTTTTCTTTTCACTTTGACATTATGGATTATTTTGTGTAAATCAGTTAATTCCATTTCAATCCCACTTTGTAATGTAACAAAAGGTGGAATACAATTCAAGGGGGCGAATACTTCTGATACCCACTGTAACGGTGAATATTGACCTGTATCGTGTGTCAGAAGAACATGCACCATTCGGAGTGAGAGTGCTCTGTGGTATTCAGAGATGCTGATTCCACTCCCTCTTATTCAGGAGAAGTCAACACTGAGTGATACTTCTCACTACTGTTAGGGAGTTGAAATACGAATACCTGTGTATGTTTTCAAGTGGAATTCAGATAAGCATAAAAAGATGGTGGTATTCCATTAATGGCCTTCTCTCTCTCTCTCTCTCTCTCTCTCTCTCTCTCTCTCTCTCTCTCTCTCTCTCTCTCTCTCTCTCTCTCTCTCTCTCTCTCTCTCTCTCTCTCTCTCTCTCTCTCTCTCTCTCTCTCTCTCTCTCTCTCTCTCTCTCTCTCTCTCTCTCTCTCTCTCTCTCTCTCTCTCTCTCTCTGTACATCTCTTTTTCTCTTTCTTTGTAAATCTCTCTCTTTGTACATCTATTAACAACAATGGGAACAAAATTACACTAAATTCCCATGAATCCTTGCTGCTGTTCCGTCCGACGGCGTCTCCGCGCTTGCCGCCGCTTGGTGGCGACGTCGAAGCACGTGACCATCATGACGTTGGCCTTGCAGAGGTTGACCTTGCTCTCCAGCCTCGCCGTGACCACCTCTAACGCTTCCAGGTGTTCCAGGGAGTCAACCTCAAACGTCTGCCACAGGTCAACTACACAAACACAACACAGTGATCAGTGATGACTGGCCACCAAATTAGCATGATCAAAAACGGCCTATTTCAGCTAGCCATCATCTTAATATAACATGAACTACAGAGGCCTCTCAGGATCAACATTAGCCACACAACACCCTTACAAATACACCAGACAAGGACATGAGATAAGAGGAGAGGCAATCAGGGAAGGGAATATCTTATTATACCGGTTCTATGGCAATACGAAGACTTCATGCAATGGCTGCTATTGCATTGGTCAACAATGAAAAGATGATTGTTCACACCTTGTAGTGTAAGTCCAGTTGCTTAGAGAAATAAACTGACTAGTTAATGAATTGCTGATTACTCTATAGTAAACACTTACACTCTTGGTTCCATTTCCCTGGCTCCAGCATGAGATTCTGTTTGGCCAGCACCAGCTCTCTCTTCAGGCTGTTGTACTTGGCTCTCACCTCTTCGATCCTCTGCTGACGGTGCTCCAGGAACTTGAGTTTGGCACTGAAGCAGGCTATTCCCTGTTAACAACAACACAGCCAAGGACAATGAGAGCTTCAGCTACACATCCATTTACACAGAGAAGAGCCTCTTCAGAACAACAAGCCTCATATTATGGATGCAAGCCATTTTCTTAGGTTAGTTCATAGTGTATATGTATTGTATTTAAATACAAACGTATATACAAAAACATTTTTTTAATCGAGCACACAGCCATGCAATCTTCATAGACAAACGATAGCAGTAAAATGGCTCATACTGAAGAGCTCAGTGACTTTCGACGTGGCACCATCATAGGATGCCACCTTTCCAACAAGTCAATTTCTGCCCTGTTATTGTGAAGTGGAAACGTCTAGGAGCAATAACGGCTCAGCCGTAAAGTGGTAGGCCACACAAGCTCACAAAACGGGAGAGCCGAGTGCTGAACTGTGTAGCATGTAAAAATCATCTGTCCTTGGTTGCAACACTTACTACCGAGTTCCAAACTACCTCTGGAAGCAACGTCATAACAATAACTGTTCGTTGGAAGCTTCATTAAATGGGTTTCCATGGCCAAGCAGCCGCACACTAAGATCACAATGCACAACACCAAGCTTCAGCTGGAGTGGTGTAAAGCTCACCGCCATATGACTCTGGAGCAGTGGAAACGAGTTCTCTGGAGTGACGAATCACGCTTCATCATCTGCCAATCTGGGTTTGGTGGATGCCAGGAGAACGCTACCTGCCCGAATGCATAGTGCCAACTGTAATGTTTGGTGGAGGAAGAATAATGGTCTGGGGCTGTTTTTCAGTTTTTCCCTTAGTTCTAGTGAAGGGAAATCTTTTTTTTGTTTTTTTTCTTTTGAATTTTTACCCCTTTTTCTCCCCAATTTCGTGGTATCCAATTGTTGTAGTAGCTAGTCTCATCGCTACAACTCCCGTACGGGCTCGGGAGAGACGAATGTTGAACGTCCGATACACAACCCAACCAGCCGCACTGCTTCTTAACACAGCGCGCATCCAACCTGGAAGCCAGCCGCACCAATGTGTCGGAGGCTACACTGTGCACCTTGGTTAGCGCGCACTGCGCCCGGCTCGCCACAGGAGTCGCTGGTGCGCGATGAGACAAGGACATCCCTACCGACCAAGCCCTCCCTAACCCGGACGACGCTAGGCCAATTGTGCGTCGCCCCAAGGACCCCGGTCGCGGCCGGTTACGACAGAGCCTGGGCGCGAACCCAGGGACTCTGATGGCACAGCTGGCGCTGCAGTACAGCACTCTTAACCACTGCGCCACCCGGGAGACCCAGCGAAGGGAAATCTTAACGCTTACAATGACATTCTAGATGATACTGTGCTTCCAACTTTGTGGCAACTGATTGGGAAAGGCCCTTTCCTGTTTCAGCATGACAATGCCCCTGTGCACAAAGCAAGATCCATACAGAAATGGTTTGTCAATATCACTGTGGAATAACTTGACTGCATTACACAGAGCCCTGACCTCAACTCCATCGAACACCTTTGGGATGAATTGGAACACAGACTGTGCCCGACCTCACTAATGCTCTGTGGTTGAATGGAAGCAAGTCCCAACAGCATTGTTCCAGCATCTAGTGGAAAGCCTTCCCAGAAATGTAGAGGCTGTTATAGCAGCAATGGGGGGACCAACTCCATATTAATGCCCATGATTTTGGAATGAGATGTTCGACGAGCAGTTGTCCACATACTTTTGGTAATGTAGTGTATGTATGTATGTACTGCACATGGACTTTATACATGCAATGCATTGTATGCTTGCATTGTAAGTTTGCCATTGTTCTTGAGTTGTGTTTGGCTATTTATGTGTTTGTACACAAACTCAAGAATAGCTCTGATTTCTCCTGATGAACTAAACTAAACATGTATCCAAGCCTATCCTCAAACACCCACTGACATCTTGTCCCCTCACCTGTTTGCCTGCTCCTCCTCTCCTCTGCAGCCTATCCACGTCATCTATCTCATAGACCTTGATCTCGTAGGCCTCTGAGATGCCCCTGTCCACCCAGCGAGACCTGGGCCCACTGGCAGACCTCCTCAGAGATTGGGACATGTCATTGGACAGATGCCGCGGGTGTGAACCTACAGGTCAGATGAAATGGAATAAGATAGTGTAGAGTGGTGCAGAGCAGTGTAGTGTAGAGTAGATTAGTGTAGAGTAGTGTAGTGTAGTGTAGAGTAGAGTAGAGTAGAGTGGAGTAATTCAGAGCCAGGGAAGGCATGAGACTGTAATGAAACATTTTATCTTGTGAAGAGACAGCCTTGAAAATGTTAATCTTGTTTCAGTCATAAATTATCCTTGGTTCCTGCCTGTGCTTGGTAAAGATATGATGGGGGGGCAACATGACCCCCTCCTTTCGGATCATCTGGCAGAATGCCGAGAATATGTTCTATAAGTTAAGATAAGAGACGGTGCCAGACACATGCCAGCACCAACCCTATGAACTATGTCTATGTAACGTGTCTAACAGGACTGCCCCGGCAGAGCTCCTGATAGACCAATATGGTGCATCAAGTTGGTTGGAACCTCTCCAGTTAACTGTTAATAAACAATGATTCGTTTAAAATTGACTTTGAGTGTCCCTGTGTAGAATTTCCTTGGCAATTTGGCGTCAACGAACAGGATGATTGATTCTGCCTGCGTTGCTTTCCAGTGGGGGTCTGCTAGGAAAACCGCTGGCAAATTTTATGAAGTGCGAGGGAAATTCTCTCCTGACCAAAAGAGGATGAGACCCGCCCAGACCCTTACAGTGAGCTGCCCAGGAGGAGACACATCACCTGCAAACAATTGAGGGACTCAGCAACTGAAGTCAATTTAAATGAATTTGTATAAAAATAGGAAAGAATTATAATAAAACCAATTAAACTAAACATAAAAATGGAGGAAGGTACCCCCAGTCCTAAGTCAAGTAATAGCACAAAGTGGATGTGAGTTGTGTGAGTGTAGTGAATGCGGATGTGAGTTGTGTGAGTGTAGTGAATGTGGATGTGAGTTGTGTGAGTGTAGTGAATGTGGATGTGAGTTGTGTGAGTGTAGTGAATGCGGATGTGAGTTGTGTGAGTGTAGTGAATGCGGATGTGAAAGTTTTATGAGTGTGGAAAGTATTAAGCTGATTGAAACTGGGATAATAACAAGATTGAAATTTGGATATTAAGAAATATTATTGGATTTGTAGCCTTAAGTTTAGTTAACAGAAAATCATGTTCAACATTCATTGGTTCTATTTATAGTTTTATTGGTTAGGGATAAGTCAAGTCTCGTACCTTTACCAAAAGTCTGAGACTTTATTTCTCAGACCCTTTAGACCAGGGGTGTCAAAGTCAAATGGACGGAGGGCCAAATAAAAAAATCAGCTACAAGACGAGGGCCGGACTGTTCGAATGTTCATTGAAAAATTTTTAAATGACGCATATAGTCTAGTGAACCTAATTGAACCTACTGAAAACCTAACAAATATATTACAATATGATCAGATAAATAAAGCAATATTTTCTTATGGCTCTGTCAGTAATCTTTAATTTTCAACAGACACAAAAGACAAATTTCCTTTATATAAATATCCCCATAACATGAACATTAAATGAAAGAAACCGGTATTCAAGGCACCATCAGTAGACTATATTTTCTATTTTAGCAAAAGTGGGCTAAATTTACTTCAAAGAAAAAACAATAATAGCAATTTTCTATCATCCACTCAACTGAAATATTTTTAAAATATAATTGGATTGAAATACAAAAAAATAAAGTGCAAAAATCTATTAATCAAAAACAACACTTTGTTTAAGGAGAAGTAACATGCAGTGAAAACAAATATTAAATTTTAACTTTTAAACTTGAACTGAGTAAAAACTCAAAATATGTGATTGCACAGTAATGTTCACTTGTTTGAGGTTGAGGGTGATACTTGGTGGTGTCCCATCTTTTCCACAAGTTCATCAATGTTCGGGGTAAGGCTCTGAGCTGAAGAAATCCTCAGAATTGAGTGGAGGTGTTCAGCAGTAAGTCGACTTCTGTGTGATGTTTTGTTCAGGTTCATCAAAGAAAACAGTTGTTCACACAGGTATGTGCTGCCAAACATAGACAACGTTTGAGCAGCCTGGATGCGCAGCTGGGGCATTGTGCCGGGGAGGAAACGGGCGAACTCCGCAGCACCCACTGCCGCATATTTTGCCCTCAGTGCATCATTGCATTGGAGGTCAATCAACTCCATTTGGAGGTTTGGTGGTGAGCTTTCCACGTCAACAGCAAATGGGTTACCGAGCAGTTCCAACCTGCTTTTTTGTGCTTCAAAGTCAGCAAATCGGCGTCGAAAGTCAGCGGCAAGCATACCTATTTTATCAGCCAACTGTGTGCTCGGGAACGCACTGGTAGAGAGCTTCTCTTTCATGGTCTGGCAGCTGGGAAAGTGGCTCAAATTTTCTTTCCGCATCTGCGTCTCCCACAGAGTCAGTTTGGTTTTAAATGCCTTCACTGTACTGTACATATCAGAGATGACACGATCCCGACCCTGCAGCTGCAAGTTTATTGCATTCAGATGACTCGTAATGTCACACAGAAAAGCCATTTCACACAGAAACATTTCGTCTCGGAGTTGTGTTGTGTCTTTCCCTTTGCTGTCCAAGAACAGACAAATCTCCTCACGAAGCTCTAAACATCTTTGAAGCACCTTTCCCTGGCTTAGCCATCGCACCTCTGTGTGATAAGGCAAATCACCATGCTCCGTTTCTAACTCCGTCAGAAATGCCTTGAACTGGCGGTGATTCAAACCTTTGGCTCTGATAAAGTTAACTGTGCGCGTGATGATGCTCATTACATGCTCCATTTTCAAGGCTTTACCGCACAACGCTTCCTGGTGTATGATACAATGATAAGCTGTCAGCTCACCTGTCGCGTTTTCCTCTTGCATCTTTTCCCGTATCTTCGCCACCAGTCCGCTCCTGTGTCCACACATCGCAGGTGCTCCGTCGGTTGTCAAACCCACGAGTTTTTCCCAAGGCAGCTCCATCTCATTTACACATCTTGACACCTCTTCATACAAATCATGCCCCGTAGTTGTGCCATGCATAGGACGTAAAGCCAAAAACTCCTCTGTCACGCTTAGGTTGGAGTCCACTCCGCGGATGAAAATTGACAACTGGGCAATGTCAGAAATGTCGGTGCTCTCATCCACAGCCAAGGAATATGCAATAAAATCTTTTCCCTTTTTCACAAGCTGCTCTTTTAGATTGATGGACAACTGGTCTACTCTCTCGGCAATGGTGTTTCTGCTCAGACTCACATTTAAAAAGAGTTGCCTTTTTTCTGGGCAAACTTCGTCACAAACTTTAATCATGCAGTTTTTGATGAAATCCCCCTCCGTAAATGGCCGGGCTGATTTAGCGATCTCTTCTGCCAAAATAAAACTGGCCTTGACAGTTGCGTCCGCGTGTGTGTCCGCGTGTTTCGTTTCATAATGTCGTCTCAGATTATACTCTTTCAGTACCGCCACACTTTCTCCACACAGAAGACACACAGGTTTTCCAGCTACCTTCGTGAACATATACTCCGACTCCCACCTTGTTTGAAACCCCCGGTTCTCAGTATCCACCTTCCGTTTTGCCATTTTTGATGGGTATCTGAAAGTTAATTTTACTGTGATGCTGACGACTGCTGTGCCAATAAATATTGAAATGAAGCAGCCTACTGCTCGGTGCGTCACCTTTGCATTGTGGGAAATGTAGTATTGGTGCGTGTAAAAGATCTGCGGGCTGCCGGCTTGCTGCGGGCCGGTTCTAATAATAAATCAAGATCATCCCAGGGGCCGTAAAAAACCTTCTTGCGGGCCGGATGTGGCCCGCGGGCCTTGACTCTGACATATGTGCTTTAGACAGTCATACAATGCTTTAACCTTATCTTAGTCAAATGATCCATAAAGGGACCACTCTGAATATTTCTCAGAATAGTTTTTACAACATTTACTTACGTGTGGGTGTGCAAGTCGTATATTTGTATTATTTTTCTCCATTGTTACTTTATCAAATATCTAGTAACTGTCACGACTCCTACCGAAGCTGGCTCCCCTTCCCGTTCGGGTGGCGCTCGGCGGTCGTTGTCACCGGCCTACTAGCTGCCCCTGATCTTTTCCTCCCCCTCCTTGTCTGTTTATTAGTTACACCTGTTGTTAATACGGTTTATTAGTTGGGCTTTATTATCCAGCCGGCCCGCCTGCTGTATGTCAC
This sequence comes from Oncorhynchus clarkii lewisi, assembly GCF_045791955.1. NCBI lineage: Eukaryota > Metazoa > Chordata > Actinopteri > Salmoniformes > Salmonidae > Oncorhynchus > Oncorhynchus clarkii. Next base: position 34,794,193 of record NC_092154.1, on the reverse strand, counting down.
GGTTGTCCGTGTACGTGAGCTGTTTTTTGGAACTGTTTAGTTCCCGTGTGTTTTGGGGCATTTGTTTTGAGTGGCGTCTGTTTTCACCTGGTCGGTGTATAAAGAAGTAGCCTACTCTGAACTCTCTGTCTCTTGCGTCTGACTCCTTCCTCCACTACACCCCGGGCATTACAGTAACCCATTAAACTCTTCATTACTTTATCTCTAGTAATCCATTATACTTTTCTTCACCAATTCCTCCTTTAGACTAGTCTTCTAATCATACAGATGTTTAGATATTTACACCAGATGTTCTATTTAACAGCACATTAGGGAATGGTACTTTCTCCTTTCATATCTCTCACATGCACAAATTCCCTATTCAATACAGATCATCATAAATGCCTACAGACCTCCACACCACTCATGTGCATGTTCAACGGCTCTAAATAACACCTTGTGCTATTATCAGTGGTTCTCAGACCACGTAGACTATCGTTACACACGTGCTATTCTAAAGGACAGTGGCGGCTCAGGTGAGAGAAATCGGGACATTATCAAGGGCGGCTTCAGGTGAGAGAAATCGGGACATTATCAAGGGCGGCTTCAGGTGAGAGAAATCGGGACATTATCAAGGGCGGCTTCAGGTGAGAGAAATCGGGACATTATCAAGGGGCCAGCCAAATGCTAGACCGAGAGTGCCGGGGGGGAGGGGGGTGGTCAACCATGCCAGTAATTGATTTAGGCTTACCCAAAATGGTTTATTTGGGGTATCAGGATGATTGTGGAGGTCTGCACACTGCGGAATTTAGAATACTTTAGACTAGAAATGCATTGAGATACTGATATGTCATTAACATGCCACTCGCCACAAAAGCTCCAGCTGAAATGTTATTTCCAGAATCCATAAATGAAATTGTGTAATGAAGCATGTGGAACTGTATGAAGCGAAGGTCTTAAGCCATGGTTTTGAAAGTTGGATTGTACAACCCAGAATGGAGGGTTTGAAAGTGTCCGTGTTTTTATGCGTTGATTTTGTTTACTTACTACTTTGATTGTAGATTTTAGCTTTAGTATGATGATTATGAAATAAATTAGATTCACTCCCGTTAATTTAAGTATAACCTTTATTTTGATTTTGTTACAATGATGCATTTTGATATAGAAGCTTAAATCTAATGCTTACCTTAAAATGTAATGATTATTAAGAGGATGGAACATTTTATCTTGTGAAGAGACAGCCTTGAAAATGTTAATCTTGTTTTAGTGTCATAAATAATCCCCGGTTCCTGCCTTTGCTTGGTAAAGATATGAAGGGTTGGCGACATGATCCCCTCCTCAGGACCATCTGGCAGAACACCAAGACTATGTTCTATAAGTTAAGTTAGGAGATGGTGCCAGAAACATGCCAGAACCAACCCTATGAACTATAACTATGTAACTTGTCTGTAACCAGTACATAAGAGATCTAACGGGACTGCCCTGGCAGAGCTCCTGACAGAAGTTCACTATGGTGCATCAAGTTTGTTGGAACTTCTCCAGTTTACTCTTCTCCAGACCTCCCTGTTAATGAACAATTATTAATTTAAGATTGACTTTGAGTGTCCCTGTGTAGAATTTCCACGACAAGACAAATACAAGCCCCACTAATATCAAGACTATTTTTACTTGACAATTCAAGCACTTTTCTCCTTGGGCTCATTTATTAATGATGTGACCTAGATAAAGTCTTTGGAGGCAAATAAGAGGACAGGAAATGCAATGAATAGTAATCTGTGCAATACCAATGAATTACATAAAAAGCCAATATTACTGTACAATGCATTACAATTTGTGAAAATGCACGTCGCACACATAGCTGTTCCTCACTTCATTGCACATCTGTGTTTTTTTTGTTGTTAACAGAGAAGACTTTGTTCACCAAATCCACAGAGCACATTCCTGCTATTTTAACACAACACAAAATGCAAAGCAGGAAACATGAATCACACACTTGTAACTACAGCGACTTACAATATGACCAGCGGGTAAAACTGGTTCAAATGCAGTCATTACCAGGTCATTTCAACCAGTTTTGTCCAGTTTTGCTCGCTGGCTGTGCATTCAATTAAGGAATTACCCAGATCAGATCTTACCGTTGCTGCTCCTCCTTTTGGGGTTCCTCTCACTTCGGGCCACACTGATCATAGAACAGCTCTTATTGCTGATAGAGTCTCTGTTGGAGGTAATGCTCCCTGTGGCTTCGCTTTCCCTAACCATGCTCTCATAGCCACTGCTCACCACGCTGTTCCTATTGGTCAATAACGCTGTCTTACCCATGGCCGGGGGCAGCTCCCCACTCAACACACTAGTGACATCACTGGCGTGCCCGCTGAGGTGGTTGGGCCTGCGAGGCGCTGTTACCCTGGCATAGGGTGAGGGTACAGGGTGAACAGGATGAACCTCTCCCATGGATCTACAGGCAGCTCCAGCCGCTGCTGCCATCTTGTCTAGAACTAGTCCTCCGGAGGCCCCGCCAGAGGGGTAGGGCTCTCTGCCGATCTGGAGGAGCTCTGAGATGCGGCCGTTGATTACCCGGACGGGGGACTTTGCTATGAGGCGTGGTGGTAGGGTCTGGGGCGAGGGGGTCTGGTTTCGGCTTAGAGACTGGGTGGACCAGGGTGGACCATGCTCAGGTCTCTTCCCATCAGGGGAAAGACTGGCGCTCCTGTTGATGGACTGACGGAACGCCTTGGGAGAGAAGCTGAGGTTCTTGGTACTGGGGATGGGGATGGATATCCGCCGGACCTTAGGGCTGGTCATCATCAGTTTCCCCACCGCGGAGAGCTTAGATCGGCTGGTTCTAGGAGACTGGAGGGCTGTGGAGGTGGTGGTGTTGGGCTCAGTTATAAAGGTTGACCTGTTGGTTTTGGGAGAATGGGCTGTGTAGGAGGTGTCAGTCAAGGGAATGGACCTAGGGGCCCTCCTGGGGCTCCTGCTGGCCCGGGGTAGGGTGGATTGGCTGGACTCCCCTTCCCAACTCCCTTTGGAGCCCTTGGAGCTCCCCATGGAGCTCACAGAGGATAGGCTACTGCCTCGGTCCAGAGTGTGGAACTCCAGTGGTATTCTACCTAAAGAGTTGGTCCTGCTTGCCAACTGCTCTAGTTTAGCACTGAAGAGTCTACTGCTTTCCTCTATGGGAGATTCCAGCTTGCCGCTATCATGTCTAACACTCCGAGTGGATGGCTTGGGCTCCAATGGTGAACTACTGGCTGTGCTGAGAGGACTGTTACTAGTTCTCTGTATCTGCTGCTGCTCCAGGCTGTACTTCCGAGCTGGTGAGAAGGGGAGAGGGAGGCTCTCCCTGGCACAGGAGAAGATCCCCTGCCTGGCTGAGGATGGCCTCCTCTCCAGGGTCACCCAGGGACTACCAGGGGTGGATGATGTAACGTCTGGGGCTTTATCTTTATACTCCTCGCTCATTACATAGCTCTCCTGCTTGTTGATATTATGCCAGCCTCTTGGTAGACTGGCTGTTTTGTGGTGGGTAGCTGCAAGGTAACCAGGGATACAGTTCTCTGGTGTATTCCTGCTCCTTTCACCACTGTCCCCTGGTGTCTTTGGAGTAATTAGGGAAGATGGAACAGGTAAGACCCGGTCATAACAGGTTAGGGAACAGGTGGTGAACTCCCCTCCCCTGGGATAGCTCCTTTTTGCTTGGTTACCACTCCTCCCTCTGGCCCTATTCTCTAATGACATCATCTCATAGCAACCGGTCTCTTCCCAGGCATGTGTGTCACATGATGCAACACTATTAGTTTCACCTGGGAAAGGCATCAAAACGCTCTCGTTGGTATTCTTCTCGTGATTCCTCTCAGTAATATAGAACGCACCTTCTGTCTTCATCGCCGTTTTACTTCCTGAACCTTTTAGATGATCTTTCTTCTCGGGTTCAGCATAAGCATCTGCTCGCGTGAAATGGGTGTTAGAAACCCCTCGGCGATGACGAGACCCCTCCGCATCACTACTCCTACTGAGGTCAGCGAGCGAGGGGTTTATAAAGGAGGGCAAGACCTGGTTCTCCACCCTGGAGAGAGAAGACATGGCTTTGGGTTTGGTGTTGACTTCCACAGCCATGATCTTAGTGGTAGTAGCAGGGTCCATGGCCTTGATAGTGGAACCTGTAGA